>NW_028258384.1:14616000-14925000 GCF_053883595.1 Heterocephalus glaber | reverse complement strand
ATACTTGTCCTCTTGGGAACTCTTAAGTAATAAACTTGCTCTTTCATGGCAATTTCCTCTTGGCCTTTTCGCCTTATCATACTTCAGTTTTCCTATTAATATAATGCAAAAAAGCAGATAGCATATATATATTTTCCTCAAGTATGGATATATTTTCTTACTCTATCATATAATATTACTATGCTTTGACAAAAACTATAACCTTTCCAAATTCAGAAAAACCCAAGTGTAGAATAACTATAGTTTCTCCATCAACAAAGTAGTTAATATTGAACATTTATACTTTATCATTCATTATTTAATTTAAAACTATTATTATATAAAATTTGATGAATATTATCACTATTTAATGGTAAAGAAAACTGAAGATCAGAGATGATAAAAACTTCTTCAAGATTACAGAGCTTGAAAATTTCAGAATTGGTACTCAAAGCTAGACAGATAAAATATAGGGGCTGCACTCTTGAACTCTCTCTGTAGCTCAGGCTGTCCTCAAACTCACAGTGATCCTCCTGTCTCAGCCTCCTGAGTGATGGGATTGCAGGTGTGCACCACCTTGCCCAGAGTATTTGTACTTCTTTAGGTATCAATATTATCTTTCTCATTTTGCCCCAGTAGAGCCCTTATCACTGACAGTAATCCATTATGTCAAATTAGAAACAACCTCTCTATGCCAATAAACATCTACTGGAGATAGATTAAAATTTTGTTATTTTAAGTGGTAATCTGAATTCAGCACTATATTTAAGTCTACTTTTTGAAAGCTTTAAACAAAGACATGTATTATCTCAAACAGAAAATGTCCAAAGATAGAGAAGTTTCCTGAGTACCCTAATGCTAAAATTCAAGGTCATTTTCCAGTGAGTGATAAACTCAGCACAAGGTTTTTTTTTTAAGAATAGAATATAGCTGACACATTTCCAGGTATTACAGACATGATCCCCCTTTCCCCATCAACAGAACAATCAAAAATCTCTTTCAGGTCTGTTTCCAAAAGAAACTACTAATTCCTGGGCAAGAGAAAATAAATTTGAAATATAGAATAATTTTTACATACCTTAGAATGTAAAAGTTTTTTTAAAAACAAAACTAATACTTAGGAAAAATTGGGAGAGACCACAGGATTCAGGTACATTTTTTCAATGTACTTTTATTCCAAAATTCATAAACTTTTTGAGGGTATAATTGACAAATTAAACTGTATATATTTAAGATATGCAACTTGATGTTTTGATATATAACAATGTGAAATGATTACCACAAAGTAATTAACATAACCAGCAATTCACATATATACATTATGTATGTGTGCCTCTTTCTGTGTGTGTGTGTGTGTGTGTGAGTGTGTGTGTGTGTGTATGTATGGGTGGGTGATGAGAATACTTAAGATCCACTTATTTTCTATGTTAACTTTCTGTCACTGGGACAAACATCTGAGAAAATAAATTTAAAGAGAGGAAAGATTTATTTTGCCTCATGTTTTCAGAGGTTTCTTTCCAGGCTTACTTGGTCCCATAGATTTGGGCTTATGGCAAAGTAGTACACTATATCAGAGGCCACATGGTGAAGGTGAATTAGTCACTGCATGGTGGCCAGGAATAAAAAAGAAAGATGAAAAGGTCAGGTCTCACTTTTATTTTCAAGGGCATGCCCCAAATGTCTTAACTTTGTTTCACTACCATTGAAAGTTGCAACAGGCTGGTGGGAGTGCCACAGGTTGGCAAGTAAGATTTAAGCACATAGCCTTTGGGAGATATTTAAGATCCAAATCACAGCATTTTCTTAGCAAATTTCAAGCATACATCAGTGTGACGGTTAACTGATTGTGTTAACTTGAGAAGTTTATTTAAGAAAAACTTAACTAAGTTCAGTTAGCACTTTGACACCCTAAGGTATGGAAAACTCACTCTAGGGTGGCTAGTCACCTAGATCGTATAAAGGGGAAATGAGGAAGCATGGATCTGCTCCTATTTCTTTTGAGGAGCTCCAGTTTTCCCCTTCAACTTGAAGGTCATCTCTTGGCTTCCAGCACAGACTCTATGGTTTCTGGTGCAGATCCTTTAGCCTTCCAGCATAGATGCTTCACCTTTGAGTGCAGACCCATAGGCCTTCTCATACAGACTTGCATGGAACACTGCAGTGAGCTCCAGATCTTCAAGTAAATCATTCAGTCTCCAGTATGCAACAGACCTTCTGGAATCTTCCTCATGTGACTCTGTGGATGACCATTGTAAGCCAACCTTGTAAATTCACATATATTTTATATCTTGTGGTATGTCTGTTTCTTTAGTAAATACTGACTGACATAATCAGTATTAACTATAGTCACTGTGCTATACATTAAGTCTCTAAAATTTATTCATTATCTATGTTATGATTTATGATTTATATATAGATGTTATGACTTATATCTTGATGTGCTCCCCAAAGCCTCATATGCTCTTAGGTGGGGCTTTTGAGAGGTTATTGGACCATGGGGTTGTAATGTCATCTGTGAATAATTCAACCAATTAGTTTATAGCTTAGTGATGTTGGGAGGTAGAACCTGGTTGGAAAACTTGAGTCACTGGGAGTGTGTCCTGAAAGAGGTTATCTTTTCCAGTTCCTCAGTTCACCCTCTCTGTTTCCTATCTGCCATGTGATAAGCAACCCTCTTCTGCCATGCTATCCTACCTTTAAGCTCTGGTGATGGTATTTTGTCCTAGAAACAAGAAAAGTAAGATAGTAGCCTCTGACCACTACGTCTCTGTTTCCCACATCCTCCAACCCTTGGCAATCACACTTCTTTTCTCTTCTTTTCACTGTTTTGTTCAATATTTAAAGATATCATGTATGAGTGAGCTTATGCAGCATGCGTCTTTCTGTGCCTGGCTTATCATAATATCTTCCAGGTTCATACATATTTTTGCAAATATCGGGATTTCATTCTTTATCGTGGTTGAATACATGCTATTCCATTGCGTATGTGTGCCTGTGTGTAACTGTGTGTGTTCATCACATTTTCTTTTTTGCACATTGAAAGACACTTAAGTTACTTCTGTATTTTGTCTCTTGTTGATTTTGCAATACATGTAAGAGTACGGACATCTTTTTGACATAGTAACTTCATTTTCTTTGGATATATAACTAGTAGTGGGATTGCTGGACCATAATGGAGACTTATTCTTAATTTGGAGGGGAACCTCCATACTACTTCCCATAATAACTATACCAATACATATTTCTGCCAAATATATATTTCAGTGTTATATATTTTTTCATATACCTGTTGGTCACTTGTATTTCATCTCTAGAAAAATATCTATTTAGGTCCTTTTTATAATTATTAGCTTATTTTATGTTGTCATGTTTTAATTGTGCATAATAAAGGGGCTCTGTGATAACTGAATTATTTGTTTGCAATTCAGTTGTAGGTGTCCCTTATACACTTTGGACATTAGCTCTCTTTATCAGATATATTGTGTAATAATTTTCTTTCATTCTATTTTTTGCCACTTCATTTTGTTGATTATTTTGCTATGCAAAACTTTTTATTGGATGCATTCTTATTTGTTTTTTCCATTATAAACAAAAAATTATTGCCTAAATCAGTGTCATGGAACTTTTTCCATTTTCTTCTAGGAAATTTACCAGTTTCAGATGTTACATTTAAGTCTGTAAGTCAATTTGAATTCATTTGTGTGTACACCATAGGAAAAATATCCAATTTTATTATTTTTTTTCATGTAGATATCCACTTTTTCTAGCACCATTTATTCAAAATATTTATTTTCCATTGTAAATTCTTGACATATTTGTTGAAGAATATCTAACTGTGTAAGTACAGGTTTTTTTCTGAATTTTTTATTAGATTTTTGTTTCTGTTTTAATACCAGTACCATACTATTTTTGTCATTAAAACTTTGTAAAATACTTTGACATCAGAAATTATGTTGCCTCCAGCCTTAATTTTCTTTCTTATGATTTCTTTGGCTATTGAGGTCAAAGTATTTAATCATATGTATTTGAATATATCAGTCTTTAGTGCTTAGGTTTTATTTGACAATGGCTAGACCATTTGGTGCCCTTTGCCTTCTGTTCTAATGTTTCATTTTCTTGTTTCCTTAAATACTTATATATCTAGTATTTGAAACTTGTTTATACAGTACTTTGAAATTTATCTTCTTTATATGTACACCAAATTCTCAACTGTTTCTTACTTTTTCTTCATCTTTGTATGCTTAATTTTTTATTTGATACCCAAATTATGTCTAAATACTATTGCAACCAAATTACACATAGAACACAGATACATATAATATTTAAAAATTATTAATATACTGTTTAAAGGTAATTTTATTCAAAAATATTACTTTTAATATAACATTTCCTGAAATATCAGGTGATGGAATTAAATTACATTTTTAGATTTGATCTTCTACTTCTTTTGGTATTGTACGCATAATTTTTCAATATTATTTTTTTTCAAAAACACAAAATCTCTGGTACAAATTACATTTTAAATTATAAAAATGCAAAAATACTGTAACATCACTTTTTCTATATATATTACTACAGAATATATTTCTCATAGACATTTTATTAAAAACACCTTAATGTACTTATGATGTAACTAATATTCCTGAATAAATTCCTTAATAACCTACAAAATTTCAATGTATATATGTATGTGAATAAGTATATTTTTTGATATACTGAAATTAATAACTTCCAAAATTACTGGCAAATTCATAAGCAGTTATTTTTGCTAGGCATATTTATGAACCAACTAAAGATATTTGATAGTGTAAAATTTTGCAGAAGCAGTCATATATTGAACAGATTCATCAACAATGACATGAAATTTCTCTATTATTAAAACTTAAATGTGTCAAATTAATGAGATTTTCATATTTATGTAGGTTTTTGATCTGGAATTAGGTCACCAAAATTCTCTAAGATTCTGTTTTCTTATGTGGAAAATGGAAAGATAATAGTCTAAGTTTAGAACAGTAGGTTTGATTGAATTGACTAGAATGAATTCAATAACTTATCTTAGAACTATGTTTGTGACATATGTATATAAATAAATATCATCAAGATTTTAAAAACAAAGTTAGGATATGCAATAAACTTGAAAATTACCTTGCCTTCAAGAAATACTTTTTGATGGATTATGTTAAAAATAAGTGAATCTGCACCTTGTAAAGAAGTTAAAACATTCAAAAAATTCATAAAATATAAATTTGAAATTTTAAGTAACAAATTTTATTTGTGTGTGCCTCTTTGTTTATATGAGAGATAGTAACTGTTAAATTACATTTTAAAGAGATATTTCTAGCTTTGCATGTACTATGACAAGTGACAGATTCTCTTTTCCTTTTATCTGATTTTCCCTCATTTAAAAATGTTTCCTTGTATTATTTTACTTTTGAATGATAAATATCATTGCTTTTGAAGTGAATTTCTTGCAAGTAGCAAGTTGATGAGCATAGGTTTCTTATTCCCCTTCTAATGTCTTTTTTTAATTAGTATATGTTGTTTTTTTATTTAAGATTATTGATGAGTTAAAGTTTAAATCTCTAATTTTATAATAAGTTTTCTTTTGGTTGCTGTTTCTCTGCTCTTGTGTTTCTGTGGGCAGATTACATGATCATTGTTAAAAAATGTATTCTTAATTCATTTATAGTAGTTTTCAGTATTTTACATTGCATAGTTTTATTAGTGGTTCATCTTGGTATTTTAATATTTGCTCATGTCTTTTTGTATTGATAGTGATGCTTTACAAATTCCTTTTAAATATCTTAGCCTCCCTACACATTTTAAGATACAAATGTGTTGAGTATTTTCTGTGTGTGTTGTCCAATATATTAGTTACTATTAAAATTTTCATTTTAAAAACTACAATTTAAAATGTTACAAGAAGGATGATACATTTATCCTTATTGTTACTCATTAACTTGTTCTTCCTTCTTTTCTGGAATTTCAATCTATATTTTTATTATTATTTACTTTCTTGTGAAACTTCTAATGCATTTTTTAAGAGTTAACTTGCTGGTCACAAATTTTCTTAGTTTTTTCTTTTTAATTTGAAATAATTTTATATCACATTTATTCCAGAAGACTAGTTTTACTTGATATAGAACTTAACATTTACAGATTTTTCCTTTTCTGGATTTAAAAATGTATCAGTCTCTTCTGGCTTCTAGAGGCTTAGATTAAAAACAAAACACGATATGATTTTTATGAGTACATAATATATCATTTATGGTAGATTTTAACAGTTTTTCTTTGTCTTTAGTTTTCATAAGTTTAAATAAGATGTGTATTGATATGTTTTATTTTTCTTGTTTGGAGTTTACTCAGACTATTACATGTTTAGGTTTATGTCTCTTACAAAAATTTCAGATGCTCAGTATTATATATTAAAATATTCATTAACTCAACTCATCTCCTAAAATTTAACAATCTGAAAGGTAGATATTTTATTATTATTCCATAGATCCCTCAAACTTTACCATTTTTCCTCACTTTTTTCTCTGTTGTTCATATCTTTCTATCAGCATTTTTTATTGGTACATGTTTGCAGTACATGTAGTTTACAATCATAGTGGGGAATGAGTACATTTACGTAATACAGCTTGATGTTTTAATCCCATTTGCCTTCCATCCCACCTCCCTTTCTCCTCCCTGTATTCCTTTTCCTTGTTTTTATTCTTGTTTGAAATTATTAATCTTATATTATGTTTATGACACATGTTTATTTTTATTTAGTGTATTAGGTTCCTATGCATGGCAAAACTTTATTCTACACATTTTCTCTTCCACTCCCTCACCACTTTCAACAAATTCTTTTGGACATGTTTCTATTTGTAAGAGATCTATCCCCTTGTCTCTTTTTATCCATCCTTTATTGTGCTTTTTGTAATTTTCTTACTCAAATGAGACACACAAATACTATTGATTTTTTGCATGTTGATTTTGTATCCTGCTACATTACAGAGTTGGTTAATAATTCTAAGTTTTTTAGTGGAAATCATTGAATCTCCTATGTAAAGTAGCGTGTCATCAGCAAATAATGATGCTTTGAGTTCTTGCTTTCCAATATGCATGTCTTTTATTTCTTTCTCTTGCCTGGTTGCTCTGGCTAATATTTCAAGCAGTAAGTTGAATAAAAGTGGTGATATTGGTCATCTTTGTCTTGTTCCTGATTGTAGAAGTAACTCTTAGTTTTTCCTCATTTAATACGATGGTGTCTAGTTTCATCATGTCTTCTGTAATATTTTTGTAGAGTTTCACTACCAGGTATTTGATTTCCTCTTCATTTGTTCCCTTTTGATTTGTCTTAGGACAGTTGGGAGAACTTAGGAGTATTCAGTCACTTTATTTCCCATGTTTCTGTGTGTATTTATATCCATTTTTCATTGTTTATGACCTCCAAGAAATCCATATATTGGAAAAGTCAATTGCCTACCGCTACGATGTTACCTTGGCTATAGAAGTAAATTCAGAAGCAACAGTGGCATCAAATATCAACTGAATGTTGAAAAATGCTAGGAACCAGTCATGAACATCTCTTATCCAGAACCAAGAGGATCATGATTTTAGTGAAAACACTTAGACCACACATATATTGTTCTAGGGCATTTCAGACCACTAATTTCTGCTGGGTTTAGGGAGCAGTGTCAGAGCTGAAACTTACCACTAGACTAATTGCCTTCTCTTTCAAGACTGCTCCTTCTGATGATTTCACCCTCCAAGTCTGACCTCCCACAAGAGAATACTGGCCTTGTGATCTTACTAGTCTCATCCTGGCCCTCCTAGGAGATCCTAGGTTATCACTATTTAGCTCTCCCCCTCTTCAAGCCTATCTTGAAAGGCTGTCTCTCACCTGATCTCTGTGGTAGGGTAATATTTTAGTCCTGAAGCCAAATTCCCCTGAGTGTTGGTCTTTTCTTTGATCAGGTCAGTCCATTGTCTTTTACCTCTGCTGCCCTTTGCTATGTAGACCCCAAGAGCAGAGGTACTGTTAATTGTTGTTGGAACATATGGTCCTGGGTTCTTTGCTGGCTCAGCACACAAGGCCTATGGGCTATTTCTAAGATTTAGCTATTAACACATTGTTCTTCTATAAACATGGCAATGCATATATCACTGAGGTATGATGCTTTTACCTCTTTGTGAAAGATACCTAGAAGAGGAATAGCTGGATCAAGTGGAACCTCTAGTTTGAGTTTTTTGAGGACTCTCCATACTTACTGGCATAGTGGTTATACCATTTACACTCCCACCATCAGTGGAGAAAGGTTCCTTTATCCCCACAGCTTTGCTAGCATTTGTTATTGGTTGATTTCTTGATGCTAGCCATTTTTTCCTGAAGTAAGAATTAAAAGGAATCTCAGTGTTGTTTTAATTTGCAACTCTGGAATGACCAGTGATGTTGAAAGTGTTTTCATGTATTTATTTGCTGTTTCTACTTCTTCATCTGAAAAATACCTATTCATTTCAGCTGGATTGGGTCTTTAAATTTGAGGGATCTGATTTTTTGACATTTTAGATATTAATCCTTTGTCTGAGGGACAACTGGCTACAATTTTTCCCCATCTGTGGGTTGTCTCTTCACTCTGTTGGAGGTTTGTTTTCTGTTTTTATTTCATTGTTTTGTTTTGCTGTGCAAAAGAATTTTAATATGATGTGATCTTATTTGTTAATTCTTTGTAATATTTCCTGTGTGGTCTGGGTTTTGTTTATAAAACCTTTGCCTACACCTATGTCATCAAGATTTTTATCTATTCTCTCTTCCAGCACATTAAGTAGTATTTTAGTTTTATGTAATTCCATTTGCTTATTTTTGATATTATTTTCTGCACTACTGAAATTCTTTCCAGGAACCTGCCTGTTCCTTTGGTTTCTTATCTTTCTCCCATGTTACCTTCCAGTAATTCAAAGTTTTCTTCCTTTACATATAGATATTTGATCCATTTTGGTTATATTTAATACAAGATGGGAAAAACAGATCTAATTTTAATCTTCTGCATGGGGGTAACTGTTTTCCTAGCAGCAGTTTTTAAAGGTATTTTCTTTTTTCAGACTTAAGTCCAGCAAATATCATATTGCTGGAGATTCATGGAGTTGTTTCTGTCTTTTGTTCTACTCCATTTGTTTGCATGAGTATTTTTCATCCAGTACCATGGTGCTTTTGTTTCTATAACTTTGCAGTAAAATTTAAAATCTGTAATTTTGATGACTAACAATTTGTTACCTTCACTTTGGATTGTTTTGGCTTTTCTGGATCTTTTCTAGGTCTATACAGTTTGAAGATTTTTAAATCTAGTTTTGTAAGCTATGCTGATGATAATTTGATTAATAATGCATTAAATATGTGTATCCCTTTTGGTAATATGACCACCTTAACTATATAAATACTGCCTATTGAGGAACAGGAGGTGTCCTTCCATTTATAAGTTCTCTTCAAATTCTTATTTCCCTATGATGAATGTGGTCATTATTTATATCTAAAATGCACCAATATAATTAATTTTAAAAAGAAGTAAATAAAAAATGAAATTCTTTCATTAGAGTTTTTAGTTTTTATTACAGAGGTCTTTCTTCTCTTTAGTTAGGTATTTAATATTTTTGAATCTACTATAAACGTAATTCTTTTCCTGATTTTTAATGATTTCATTAATGTTGTAAGAAACACTTTTTTGTATTGATTTTTTTTCTTTAATCGCGTTAATATGTAGATGATAAATATTCACAAAATTTATACAGCTTATGCCATACCAAAACTGGCACATTACATACATATAACACTTTAGCAGTTAGCCTGAAATGTCAAGAAAATCCTTATAGAAGGATAAGGTTCTGTTACACATAATCTGTGCTGAAGTCATAAGCATCATCCTCTTTAGTCTTTTCATCCAAGATAATAAAAGATCTTGTAGATGGTTCACCTGCTATAGATTCCTCTGGCAGTGCCTCATCTGTCTCTTCTATAGGGGACGTGTCTGAGATCCTTTCCTCATCTTCACTGTCCTCTCTTTCCTCCTGTTTTCCCTGATGCCTCAGTTTTGGCAATTCAGGTATGTCTTTTTCCTCCATTATTCCGTTTGTCAGGCCAGAAGACCAGAAAAGTATGCTATTGGCTGAAGAAGGCCCTGGATGGCTTGTATGTTGTGTGCATTGTTCTTTTCCAGTTCTTCCAGATTAAAGCCCCTTTCACATCTGTCACAATATTCTCACTAAAATGTGGGGGAGGAGTCCAGAGTGTAGGGGGTTGGCAATAGTAACCTAATGAAGCACCTGTCCACTCAGATCACAGCAATTTGGCAGCATGTTCAACATTTGGACTTTCACCTTTTTGGTGCAGACCTCTTCTCTGAGCAAGATTAGTAAAAAATTCCAGAGAATTCTTATAGTCTGGGACATTATATTTTAGAACTACCTGTCTAGCATCAGCCTGGGACAGGATGACACTGGCAGCCTCCAATGGCTTTAGTACCTCAATACTTGCTTCACTCCTCAGAGCAAGTGCAGTGGAGGAGTTAAGTGGTGACACAATAAAACATGGACTATCTATGATTGTGATCTGTTTGTCCAAGTGAACAACCTTCATGCTCCTTGTAAGCCCCATGGATATACCAACATTACATACTCATTCTTGTTTTAAACTATGATGCTGCTTTTCCCCACATTTGGGAAACCAATCACTCCAACCTGGATAGGCTTTCCCAAAGTCTCTTGAAAACCTCCAAGAAGTTTCAAAAGGCCCTCTTTTCCAAAGCAGACTTTACATTTCAATGAAACAGTTTTCTTACTTACCTTGGTTATCTTCCCTTTATCCTTCGGATTTGTAAAGGCTTTGAAAACCACTGTTGGCAATTCTTTCCTCAAATAATTGAGCCAATTCTCCAAATTCTCCTTTGGTACCAGATCTGATTTATTTAATATGAGTACCAGCTTTTTATGTCCATTCTGGACAATCACCTCTTCTACCTGAGGACACCTGCAACCAAGAGGATCTCTGGCATCCAGTACCTCTAGCAAAATATCTGAGGCCTCGATCACCTTTTTAAGTTCCTGACAATGTACTGTCTTCGGATTCTGTTTGCTTAGCTTGGCTCTCTTAGGTTTACTTTGTCCAAATTCCTCCACAGATTGGACATTAGATGGTTCATCAGCAGGATCAGTTTCAAGTTTTCTTTTCTTGTCTTGTTCCTTCTGCCGATCAAGTCTCTGCTGCTGTTTTAATTCTTCAAGCTGCTGTTATCTTAGCTCAGCTTCCCAAAGAAGAGCCTCCTTAAAGGGGGAACTGTTTGCAATTCCCAGATCTTTCCTAGGCTTTGTTGTGTCCCCGGTTTTTGTCCTCCTTCCTCAATTTTAGATGGTGTTCTCGAACCCTTTTTTTTAATAGCATTTATGGCAGGTCATGCGTTTACTCACTTTCTTTAACTTTGGCCGCTTCATGCTGGCTGTGGAAACGGTAGATGCAGCATGAGCAGCAGGGACAAGTTGACTCTGCTGGCACCACGTGCAAACTCCTCATTTGTTTCTTACACCTGCCGTTGTTGTTATTTCAAAATAGAGGACTATGGACTTTTCTAGGTATAGTGAAGATAGAGATATAGGGTCTTTAAACCATTGGTAGCCCTGTTGGAGCTTTTGGATTGACTTAACATTTTATTCAAACCAGTATAGAAGTTACTTCAACCTTTATTTCTAACACAAAGTTTGACCTGCCAAGTTAAATTAGGCATAAACCAGAGGGTAAGGTACAGATAAAAGGACATTATCACTGCCCAGCTCACCAATGCTCCAGTAATGGATACATGGTAGACTGGTCAAGCAAATGGAGATTGCAGACTATCTTCTTCATATTGTAGCTATATTTACTTTAGTTTCAGTATTTATTCATTTGTAAGAAACACACAAAGTTGCCACTGCACAGTTGGATATGAAAATTATGTTTGCGACACTATGGCCTAATGCAAGATACCAAAATCTGAGCAGATTTGAGCAAGAGTGCTAGAGAACTAGAGAAGCCAAGAGCAGTAAAACACACTTGTACTTGTCTCTGTCAAATATAGTTGAGAGAATAAGGGATAAGGACTGGCCCCTTGCTGCCATATTTCAGTTGAGATGACCTATCAGAACGAGTGTAAACATAGTAAAACGGGGATGATAATTTATATATTCTTTGAAAAAATGTAAGTGTTCACATTTAGACATTATATTCAGATTGGAAAGAAAATTTTGCTTCTTGATTTTTCTGTTTTTCATTATGACTGTGCTCAGTATCCTCTACAATACAATATTCAGGCTTCATTATAATGTTCCATCACTAATTTTTCTGTATTTCTACATGTCTTATAGAGACTATGAAATGCATTCTATACCACACAGCCACTGAAGGAGATTCTGAAGCACTAAATTCTGGTCACCCCTCTCCAAAATTATGCCATACATCAACTTGACTCGGATGTATCTGCATTTCCATTTTGATGTGGAAGGAACACTTAAAGGCAGCTAATTTCTAGAGTCCCAAATACAATTACATTATGGTAAAATGAATATTTTTCCTTTTCCCCATTTCCCAGCAAATAATTCCTAAAATCACTGAGCTCCCCATAACCATGCTTGTCTTCTTGTATGCTAGTGAGTTGCCTGGTAGCTTATAGCCCCCAGATAACTTCAAGATGTGGCTGGTCACAGGAGATACTAAGCAATGATTAGAGGATTGGGACTGTTCAAACCTATTCACCAACAACTAAGAAGGGTTTGGGCTGCAGTTTCAATTGACAACCAATGATCAATGTTTAACCAAACAGACTTTCATAATGAACCCTCTATAGAAACCCAGAAGTACCTGTTGGGGAACTTTGAGACTGCTAAACTTGTGGAGGGTTCTTTTTGGGGAAGATGGCTTAATCAGTGGGTAGAAAAGCTCTACATCTCTTCCCTCATACCTTGCACTATCTTTTCCTGCCATGTTCATCAATATTTTTGTAATATCCTTTATAACAAGGTAGTAAATATATGTAACTATGTCCTGTAAGCAGGTCTAGAAAATTAATTGAACTTAAAGAGCAGATCCTGGGAACTCCAATTTACAGCAAGTTGATCTGAAGCAGAAGTGAATCAACCTAGGGCTTACAAGTGACATTTGAATAGGGAGAAACAATACTGGAAACTGAGGCTTCCACCTTTGAAATCTGATGCTATTTCCAGGTAGATAGGATCAGAACTGAATTTACTAGAATACGTGCCATTGGTGTTCACTACAGAATTTCTTTCTTGCTTGGAATTTGGGAAGAAAAAAGATCACACACATTTTGTCACAGAAGTATTTTGTTTTCTGAGAATACACTAGGAAACACACACAATTTGTTTCTTCCTATATATAGGCAATACAAAAAACTGAAATTTTAGATTTTCTCTGAATTTTTTTATATATTAAATTTTTTTATCAGCATATGTTTGCAGTACATACATTTTACAATCATAGTGGGGAATGGGTAAATGTACCTGCTACAGCATATTTAATTTTGTAATTCCCTTGCCCTTCCCACCTGGCTCCATCCCTCTAATTCCTCTTTCTAACTTTTTATTCTTGTTGATATTATTAAACTTAGTTCATGTTTATGACATGTTTACATTCATTGAGATTATTAGGATCCTGTACATGGCATATCTTTATTCTACTTATTTCCCCATGCCTTTCTCCTCACCCCTCACCTTTGGTCCCTTGGACCCCTTGCCACTTTTTGAAAGAGATCATCCCCCTGTCTTCTTGCATCCTTACTTTGTTATTCTCTTTCTTTGTACTTTGCCTTACTCAAATGAGAGCTATCATGAGGTATTTAAGCTTGTGCGTCTGGTTTATTTCACTCTACATTATATTTCCCAAATGCACCCATTTTCCTGCAAATGTCTCAAATTTGTTCTTCTTTATAGGTGAGTAGTATTCCATTAAATATAGATACCACATTTTCTTTATCCCATCTTCTGTTGATGGGTATTACAGACTAAAACACTTCTGTACAGTAAAATAATCAATTATTAGAGTGAAAAGACAAAATACAGAATGGGTAAAAGTTTCAGGCTACTCCTCAGACAAAGACTAAAAAACGGAAATGAAGCATGTAAATAGCGAAGGGTGGAGGGGGGGGAAGGGCGCACAGGTATAGGGGAAAAAATAAGAACCAAGATGCATCATGTACAAATACAAGCACCCAATGATAAATGGAAATGTATTGTATACCTAAAATGTACCAATAAAAGAATTTTAGCAAAAAAAGACTAATATCCAGAATATATTTTAAAAACTCAAAAAAATGATACCACATAAAATTAAAGACAGTCAAGAAATGGGCAAGAGAAATGAATAGACAGTTCACATAGAAAGAAATCAACAAATATATGAAAAAAATGTTTAACATCTCTGACCATCACAGAAATGGAAATTAAAACAATACTAAGATTTTATCTCTTTCCAGATAGAATGGCAGTTATGAACAACAAAAAAAGTAACAAATGCTGGTGTGGCTTTGTTGAAAAAGGAACCCTCTTAAACTTTGTAATGTGACTCCTACATTGTGAGTTTCGTCTTAGAAAAGAAAAAAAAAAATGGCCATGAAATTTGTTTTCTCATCTGGCACCATTATTTGTCCACATTCTCTTTCTATTTTCAAGTTACTTTTCTTTTTTGACATGGAATATTTTTACATCATATCTCAATTGCTGGAAACACAAGGAGCCAACCTAAATAATGGGAGAATATCTGCGTTCTCTTGTGTGGAAGATGCACCATCAACTACTTAATTTACAAATATCATTCTACATAAGTGAAAGGAAACAAAATTTTTAAATTTCAAATGTCTCACCACAAAAATGAAGGGTCAAGTGATGGACACAATAAACAGATTTATTTAGTCATCTCATATACATATATCAAAATAGTACATTGTACTTCCAAAATATATGCAATTACTATTTATCAATTAAAAATAAAATTAATAGAAAATGTATATTAATTTAGCTTTTTGTGGTGCTCAGAATTAAAGTCAGGGCTTTGCAAATACTAATCATATACTCTACCATTGACCTACAAGTCTAGCAGACTAAAAATAGGGTTTTAAAACTTTTTATTCTTTCTTGACAATGTTTTTCAAATATGATTTTCTATGGCCCAGGAAAATATCTTATTCTAGAACTTAAATATTTAATACTGAAAGCTCACTTTTTGTATTCATGTTATAATCTGAATTATTTCTCTTAGCGCGCACACGCACACACACACACACACACACACCATACCTGAAAAGTCAGAGAAATAGGTACACTAGATGAAGAAGGTTATTGCATTGGTCATATTTCCATCAAAGAAATATGATATTTGAGACCCACAACTTAAAGGAAAAAGGTTTATTTGGGTCACAGTTTCCAGTAGGCTTAGCCTATAGTTGGCTCTCTCTAAGCCAGAATCTATACGATCAAAGGGCATGGCAGAGGAAAATTGCTCACTGTGTGGCAGCCAGAAAGCAAAGAATGGAGGAGCTTGAGATCATAATACAACATACAAGGTCACACTCCTAGTGACACACTTCTTCTGACTAGGCATTCAGCAGACTGTTAAGGAACATTTTGTGTCTAAACTATCATATTCTGTCCCTGGTCCCCAAAAGTCTCACCTACATCTCATTGTACAAAATCCATTTAGTCTTTCTTTAAGAGCTCTGAAAATCTTTGAATGTCCAGGATTGTTGTAAAGGCCAAATCCAGAATCTCCCCTGAAACTCAAGGGAAAATCCTAGCTCTGAGCCTCTGTAAAAGTAACACAGAAAGTAAAATACTTCCAATGTACAATTGAACAACATACCTAATCCACAAAGGAGGATTATGGAAATAGGAATGGAACTAAAGGAAAACTGAAAATCATTACAGCAAACATATCTGGTAGCTTCACAGTCTTGGGGGCAGGTGATGCTGAGATTTGCATTCCAAAAGGCATGAGCAACTTCTGCTCTATGGCCTTGCTTCTTGCAACCCACATGGCCTTTCCCTTGAGCTGGTTATGCTTATTACCTGCAGCTTTTCTTAACAAGTATAGCACGTTTTTGGCACATTCAACTGCCTAAGATCTTCACTGCTCCTTTGACTTCACTGTCACAGCTTCATGCACTGTCCTTTTAAGGTCACATTGACTATCCTCCCAATCTTTCTTTTGAAATCTGAGTAGATGTCTTTGTGAACCCATAATTCTTACATTTAGAGTACCTGGAAAGCCAGCACCACATGGAAAGCACCAGTCTGTTGTCAGCTGGAGCAGTAACTTGCCCCCCTTGGACCATGGATACAGCAGCCTATATGCCTTGGTGCCTGAACTCTGGGTGATACTTCCAAAGGTCTGTGGAACTCTGAATGAGCAGTGGCCCAAGGTATCTCTTTTCAAAGCAAAATCTTTCAAAGGCACTTACACTCTTTGATCCTTGAGCCATGGATGAATGAGTGACCTCCATCTAATTTTTGAGATCTCTTTAAATCATCTATTTTCCTGCTGTAAAGTACTTAGCTTATTTTTAATGTAAACATTTTCAGCAACCACACTTTTCTTTTCACCACTTTATTGGAACTTTCTTTTCTGAACAAGCTTCACATCATTTAGCTCTGTTTTTACTTCTTAATTCTCATTGTAAATATCACTGAAAGCAGCCAGAAATATCCACACCACAGCTGGAACACTGGGCTGCCTTGAATCTATTTTCATCAGATTAACTATATAATGTTGGTTGAATCTCATTCTTCTGCAGTTTCAAGTCATAGACAAAAGGTACACAAATTTTATGCCTGATCAAAATACATGTGATCCCTAGTCCATATGGTAATGGAGTCCTTTTTTGTAAAATTTTATTTTATTGGTACATTTTAGGTGTACAATATAATGACATTCATCATTGGAGATAAGCACCATAACATATTCTCTTGGTTCTTATTTTTCCCCCTTCCCTGCACTCCCTTCAACCCCTCTATCCCTCCCTATTTACAAAGACTTTGTATCAATTTTTTCATTTTCTAATATTAATTCAATTCCCTTCTTTCCTTTCCCCTATCCCTCCCACTTTGCCTCCCCCTTTGCCTATTTTCTAACTAATTCACATTATCTATTATACCTTTTAGTCCTAATTTACACTTTCCAATTCTCACACTAGAGAAACTATTTGGTATTTAAACATGTGTGTGCTGTTTATTGCACTTAAGAGTATCACCTCAATGTGCATCCATTTAGCTATAAATGTCACAAATTTCTGTTTTTATGGCTGAGTAGTACTCCATTTTATTAAAAAATCACATTTTCTTTATCCAGTCTCCAGTTGATGGTCAATTTCCAAGTTTTAGCTATTACAAATTGTGTTGCTATGAACATGATTGGATATATATCACTGTGGTATGAGTCTTTTAAATCTTTGGGGAAGATAACCAGCAGAGGAATAGCTGTGTCGAATGGGACTTCCATTCCTAGTTCTTTGAGGTATCTCCATAATGATTTCCACAATGGTTGCAGCAGTCTACACTCCCACCAGCACTGGAACAGGGTTCCTCTTTCCCTACAGCCCTGCCAGCATTTGTTATTGGTTGATTTCATGATAGCAACCATTCTTTCTGGAGTGAGGTGGAATCTCAGCATTGTTTTCATTTGCATCTCTCGAATGACCAGTGATGTTGAACATTTTTTCATATGTTTATTTGCCATTTCTACTTCTTTGTCTGAGAAATGTCTGTTCATTTTAGATGCCCATTTTTGGATTGGGTTTTTAAATTTGGGAAGTCTGATTTTTTTAAGTTCTTTATAGATTCTAGATAGTAGAGCTTTGTCTGAAAGACTGCTGGTGAAATTTTTTTCCCACATTGTGGGTTGCCTCTTCACACTGCTGGTGTTTTCTCTTGCTGTGCAGAAGCTTTTTAATAAGAAGAGATCCCACATGTTGTTTGTGCTAGTTCATGGGAAACTGATGGTTTGTTCATAAAATCTTTTCCTACACCAATGTCTTCAAGAGTTCTACCTAATCTGTTCCAGCTGGCTCAACATTTCTATTTTAATATTTAAATATTTAATCTGTTTCAATTTTAGTTTAGTGCATGGTGAGAGACATAGGTCTAGTTTTAAATTTTGGCAAGGCAAAACTCAATTTTTCTAGCACCATTTATTAAAGAGGCTATCTTTCCTCCAGTAAGGGTGCTTGGCTCCTTTGTTGAAGATGAAATGGCTGAGTGTGTCTGGAGTTCTTTCTACATCTTCTAATCTGTTCCATTGGTCCTCAGGTCTGTTTCTTTGCCAGTGCAACACTGTTTTTATCACAGTAGCTCTGTAGTATAGTTTCAAATTTGGAGTAGTGATACCCCCTGCCATGTCTATATTGCCTAGAATTGCTTTTGTTATTCTGGATCTCTTCTTGTTCCAAATGAATTTTTGGTTTGTTCTCTCAAGGTCCGTGAAGTATGCTGTTGGGATTTCAACTGGGATTTCATTAATCTGTATGGCAGTTTTGGAAGTATGGCCATTTTCCCTATGTTGATCCTTCCTACCCAGGAGCAGGGGATGTCTTTCCATTTTTTGATATCATCTTCAATCTCTCTTTTCAGAGTGCCATAGTTTTCAGAAAAGAGGTCTTTGATTTCTTTTGTTAGGTTGACACCTAGGTATTTCAGTTTTTTGGATGCTATTGTGAAAGGAATTGTTTGCCCTATTTCTGTATCAGTGAGTCTGCTGTTCGTATAGAGAAAAGCTGTTGATTTTTGTGTGTTGACCTTGTATCCAGCTATTCTACTGAATTTGGTAATTAAGTCTAGAAGGCTTTTGGTGGAGTTCTTTGGGCCTTCTATGTAGAGTATCATGTCATCTGCAAATAATGCCAATTTCACTTCTTCATTTCCTATCTTTATTCCTTTTCTTTCTCTTGTCTAACTGTCGTGGCTAATGTTTCCAAATCTATATTGAACAGGAGTGGTGATAGTGGATATCCTTGTCTTGTTCCTGATTTTAGTGTCAAGGATTTCAGTTTTTGACCATTTAATATGCTATTGGCTGTTGGTTTTTCATAGATGGCTTTTATCGGATCGAGGTAGAGACCGTCTATTCAAATTTTTTGTAGGGTCTTTATCATAAATGCATGTTGGATTTTGTCAAATGCTTTTTCTGCATCTATGGAGATAATCATATGGTTTTTGTGCTTGGCTCTATTGATATAGTGTATTACATTGATTGATTTTAATATATTGAACTATTACTGGGATGAATCCCATTTGGTCATGGTGTATGATCTTCTTGATGATCTTCTGCATTGTATTTGCCAGTATCTTATTAATGTTTTCTGCATTTAAGTTCATTACTGAGATTGCCCTATAGTTCTCTTTTTCAGTTGGGTCTATCTCTGCTTTGGGGATCAAGGTGATGCTTGCTTCCTGGAATGAATTGGAGAATTGCTTCCCTTTCAATTTCATTGAAGAGTTTAAACAGTAGTGGCAGTAGTTCTTCTCTAAATGTCTTGTAGAATTCAGCAGTGAAGCCATCAGGACCTGAGCTTTTCTTATTTGGTAAGTTTTTAATTGTATTTTCAATTTCATTGATTGATATTGGGGCATTTAGAATTTTTAGGTCATCTTCATTCAACTTTGGTAATTCATACATGTCTAGGAATCTGTTCATTACTTCTGTGTTTTCCATCTTATTGGCATATAGGTTCTCAAAGTAGGTATTGATGATCCTCTGGATTTCTGCTGAGTCCATTGTAATTTCACCCTTTTCATTCCTAATTGCATGGATTTGGGCATTTTCTTTCCTTTTTCTGATAAGGTTGGCTAAAGGTTTGTCAATGTTGTTTATTCTTTCAAACAACCAACTCTTGGCTTCATTGATGTTTTTGTATTGTTCTCTTAGTCTCCATTGCATTGATTTCTGCTCCTATCTTTATAATTTCCTCCCTTGTATGAGCTTTGGGTTTGTTCTTCTCTTCTTCTTCTAGAAGCTTCAGTTCAGCATCAGGTTGTTTAATTAGGCTCGTTCTGTTTTCCTAATATGAGTGTTCACTGCTATGAATTTCCCACATAAGACTGCTTTCACTGTATCCCATAGATTCTGATATGTTGTATTGTCATTGTCATTTAATTGAAGGAACTGATTTCTTCTTTAATTTCCTCTGTGACCCATTGATTATTCTGAAGCATGTTGTTCAATTTCCATGTGTTTATGAATATTTTGCAGTTTCTTTTGCTATTGATCTCCAATTTCATCACACTATGGTCTGAAAATATACAGTGGTAATATCAATTCCTTTGGACTTACTTAAATATGTTGTATGAGTGAGTATGTGGTCTATGTTGGAGAATGACCTGTGTGCAGCTGAAAAGAATGTGTATTTTGATTTTGTGTGGCAGAACACTGTAAATATCTGTTAAATTCATTTGTTCAAGAGTTTAATTGAGTCCTAGTTTCTTATTACTTATGTTTTGTCTAGTTGATCTCTCTATTTGTGACAGTGGGGTATTGAGGTTTCCCACTGTTATTGTATTAGTGCATATATGACTTTTCATGTCTGTTATATTTATTTTATATAGTTGGGTGCACTAGTGTTTGGTGCAAAAATATTTATGATTGTCATCTCTTCCTCTTGGATTGTTCCCTTTACAAGGATGTAGTGTCCTCCTTTGTCTCTCTTAATCAGTGTTGGTTTGAAATCCACTTGATCTGAAAAGAGGATAGCTACTCCTCCTTTTTTTCGGGTTCCTGTCATATTTAGTGTTGTTTTCCACCCTTTAACTTTCAGTCTATGAGTTTCTTTTTGAATTAAGTGTGTTTCTTGTACGCAGTATATTGTTGGATCTTGCTTCTTGACCCATTCTGCCAGTCTATTTCTTTTGATTGGGGAGTTGAAACCATTAACATTAATGGTTATAATTGATACATATTGACTTATTATTGTCATGACCTTTTCCGTTTGTTGGATTCTCACCCTTTGCATTTTCTTGTTGTACCCAACAGATTCATTCTGCTGTGTTTCCTGGCATTGTTATCCTCATTGTCTTTTCCTAGGATATTGTCTAAAATCTCTTGGAGTGTTAGTTTGGTATTCATGACGTTCCTAAGGTGCTCTTTTTCATGAAAGTATCTTATTTCTGCATCAATTTTGAAAGTTAATTTTGAAGAGTACATCAGTCTGGGTTAGAGGCTCTTTTCCTTTAGGGCTTGGAGTACATCACTCCAAGCTCTTCTTGCCTTAAGGGTTTGTATTGAGAAGTCTGCTGTGATTCTTTTGGGCTTTATTTTGTATGAGATTTGTTTCTTTTCTCTAACTGCTTGTAGAATTTTGTTCTGTCTGGTCTGTCTAATCTTAACTATTACATGCCTATGTGTAGATTTTTTTTTTTTGATCAAGGCTATTTGGAGTCCTATATGCCTCACTTATCTGTATGTCAAGTACTTTTCCCCTCCTTGGGAAGTTTACTGCCATCACTTCTGTGAAGAGTTTTTGTTTCTTTTATGTCATCTGCACTCTCTCCTGTTTCTTCATTGACTTCAATCAGTCTTATGTTACTCTTCTTTGCATCGTCTAGCAGCTGCTTGATTGATTTTTCATGTTCCCTTACAATTTTACACTTGATCTTAGCCAAAAGGCTGAGAAGCGATGTTCCCTTACAATTTTAAAGCAATTTGTTTTCTGTTCACTAATTGCAATCTTATCCTCTCTATCTGAAATCCTGTCCTCACATTGGTTCATTCTGCTCTGTAGACTTTCAATGGAGTTTAATCTTCTGCAAATCTCTTTGTATCTGTCTTAGGAATTACATTTGTTTCCCCTGTTGGGATTCCATCATGTTCCTCAGCTCTTCTCTAGATTTATTAATCGTGTCTTGCCCTATGAGCACAATCTCTGCTGTTATCTGAGAAATAATTTCTGATTTCATTTTTTTCTGATCCTCTTTTCTTGTCAATTCAGGGAGTCCAGGTGGTTGAGTATCAGAGTGTACCATCTCATTTCACTTTGTGGTTGCTGTAGGTGATCTGGAAGTCTGGTTTTGAGACTCATTTACATGTCTTCTCATTTCAATGGTGGGGGTGGGGTGGGGGGTAGGGTGGTGTGGGGAGGGGGCGTGAGTGTGCTGCTGGTTCCCACATGGCTCACCTCTTCTACACTGGGAGCAGTGCTATGGTGGCCCAGAAGCCTTCTCTGCCATGGGAGCAGTGGTTGTTAATGGAGTCCTTATTCTCAAATAAAAATCTATGATCCTGCCTTTATTTTCTTCATTTTTTTTCAGCATTCTGGTCTTCATAACTCTAACAAGTATCACATATCAAGCACTGATCACATTATTCTGAGACTTCACTGGTACAAATCTCCAAAATTATCCAAACCTCCATCACAAACCTGTTTCAATGTTTTCTGAAGCAAATGGTCAAGTACAGTGAGAGCAATCAGCCCCCTGCTCAGGTACCAAAATCCATATTAGTTAGAACTTTCTAGAAGACATTAAGCAAGAAAAAATATATGTGCATTTAATAATGCAAGGGGTTTTATTAGGTAGACTTACAGTATCAGAAGCAGTAGAGTGTACAATACCTATCTGCAAACTGAAGAGCCAGAGAATTCAGCATATTCTCAGCACAAAAAAAGATGGAAGACACAGAACAAGGGATGTAAAAAATGCAACACCAGTTTAAGGATGAAATCCTGTAGGTTTACTGAAGAGTCACTGGTGTGAGTCTTTATTGGAAGGCTGAAGAAATTGGATACTTGAAGAACAATGTCCAAAGGAAAGATCATCAATGGTGCACCCACTCAGGAAGATTGGAACTCCTCAAAATGGGCACATTTCTTTCTTCTTTCCTTCTTTATTCCATCCAGGCTACAAGCTTATTGATTGGTGTCACCTACAAATAGGGTAGGTCTTTCTTTCTCAGTTTGTTGGCCTACATATCTATCATCCACAGATACTCACAGAACTGTCCTTTACACATCTGCTATACATTTCCTAGCTCATTGACATATAAGTAAAGTCATAATAATTCATAAATAAATGTTAAAAGATAAAATCTGATCAATACTCTCTTATAATATTATCATGACATAAATATTTACTAAAATTCTTTTGGGGCAGCCATGGTGGTGCAATGCATATAATCCCAGTTACATTAGAAGCTGAGGTAGGAGTATCATAGATTGCAGGCAAGTCCAGTAAACTTTGGAAATGCCTGTCTCAAAATATTAATTAATTAATTAATTAATTAATTAAATAAAAAACAGTATAATAATCTACTCTGGGGATAAGTGCCCCAGGGTTCACTGTATTGCAAAAAAAAAAATCTTCTGGGACCTGGTGATATAAACATAAATCAGACTAAATATATGTAATCAGTATCAAATCCAGGACTATAAAATGTAAATTACATTCCAAGTGACTGAGAATCAAAATTTGATGGCCCTACTGCCATAAAACCTAGCATACTTTGATAAATTCACATTTCATTTAATGCTACAGAGATCCTCATTAAAATAACCCTGTTGCATGGGCTAAATTCAGAGCATAGGCTAAAATATATTTGTGTGGTTAAAAAAGCTTACCTGGTGAGAATTGAATTTTACTAGAATTTGTAATACAGACATTCTGTGATAATAATCTAAGTAATCTTATTTTAAAATAGGTCTGGGAAGCTGGGCATGATGGTACATGTCTGTAGTTTGAGTACTCAGGAGGCTGAGGTGGGAGCATTGCCTCTACTTCAAGGCCAATCTGTGCTATATAGTGAGTTCAACACCATCCTGTATTATGAAACAAGACCTTGTCTAAAAAAACAGACCAATTAGGCCTAGAAAGATATTCAGGAGAAGAACTTTGAAAACCATGCCTTCACAAATGCACTTAGACTTTCCTTAGTTTTGTCAAGTTTACATTAATGAAATGTTGCTGAGAAAAGTGAGTTAATTAGGTATTCCAACAGAATTCATAGCACAATATTGGGAATTCCAATACAGATTAACAAGTCTAACTGATGAACGGCCTCAGGAAGAAGACACAATTTTTTTCTGCTAGCTTTCAGTTTTATTTGTTATGGTATCCTCATTGACTGTCATAGATTCTAGTACAAAATTGGTGTTAAATAAATAATTATGAAAAACAATGGAAGAGAAATTCTTCAGTGAGAATGCAAAAGTTTTATTTCTTTAAATAAAACCAGTTCCATGACACCCATCAATAGGTGGAAAGGGATAAAAAAGAATTAATGTGTTATACCTCTTTAATAGTATGAATTAAAAGGACATTAATGTCTAAATTGATACAGAAAAAAATCTTTTTATAAAATTTCATAATTTAACAACTCAAAACTAATATGGTGTCCACATGGCTGAATAGAAGTGGAGCCATAATAGAACTACTCAGAGAAAATCAACAAAAAAGACAGATAATTGGAAGAAAGGGAAGGACATATGTCCTGATGCCAAAATCAATCTGAAATAAGACACTTGTAGGTCAAACAAAACAAAGGGACAGGACTTCATAAAAAAGCATCCCAACCCACAGGGCTGCCAGTAGTGCTGCTGGCAGCTCACAGCATGTGGTATGCAGAACAGGAATTGCCATTCTGGGACTTTTCCTAAAACACCGCAGAAGTGTGGCAAACTCAAGCCACACAGGATAGATCTGGATTATAAGGCCCCTCACCACTTTTGCCTTCCTGCAAACAGATGCTGCAGCCTGTCAAAAAAATTTCCCTGACACACCCAGGAGCAAGTGATCAGGAAGTCACTCCCTCCTTGACTGGCCACAAATTTTTTTGGGGGTTGCCATAGTGGCTAAGTGGAATCTCTAGCAACAACAAGGTTAGGGACTGCAGCGGATATTGAGTGGAAGAGTACACCCCTCTTACACTGTGATCAGCAGACTGAGTGAAGGATGCAGATAATGGAAGCAGGAATCAAGTAGCTAGGCCATCCACAGGGCAACAAGTGGGAAGACAGTACACCCCTGCCCTTTGATAAGCATTGTGAAAGGACCCAAAAGTGAAACAGAGGAGATTGCACAAGGTCCATGAGGGGTCAACTGTACATGCTTACAGGGAACAATCTTGGCCTATCTCTGGCTGAGAGTACCAGAACAACCGGGAGAGGGTCGCAGAGACAAACAGGGTAAGGAGATGGGAGCAGGCCACCAACAGTCATCCAGAAAGCTGCTGGTGAAAGACTGGTCCCAGCCCCAACATCTAGAGAACAAGAACAGCCCTGGACCCAGCACTAATCCAATTGCAGACTTGGTGGCACAGATTTGAACTCTAAATTGAACACTACCACAGAACTGTGGGCACAAGAGGAATTTTATTTATTTTTCTTTCTTTCTCTCTTTGTTTGTTTCATTTTCATTTACTCGTCTGGTACTTTGGTAGTTTAGTTTTTTATTTATATTGCTTTGTTTGTTTTGTTCACCTTGTTTCTCTATTTCCTCTACTGTCTTTCTTGATCTTTAGATATTATTATATGAGTGAACATTGTCTCTAATCTTTATGCATTATTTTGATATTATTTAGCTTTCTGCTTCATTCTTTCTCCCCTGTTTCCCAAAACTTGGGTGGTTACCCTTTGTCCTTCAACATTGCTTCTACTATAGTCCTCTTCATTTATCTCTATTTTGTCCACTATTCCTCTTACATTCCCCCCCAACAGGGTAAAATCACTCTGAAATGTGGAAATTCAGTGCTTACAAGATCCTCGTTTATGTTAGATTTTGTTATATTAACTTTAGATTGTACTCCTATGGTTAAAGATACCAAATAAATAGCTACCACAGTTTGTCAGCTTCTAGGCTGTGTGTGATGCTGTTGTTATTGCTAATCTCACTACTTTAACCAGGCGGACATACCTGTTGTAATTAGTTGTTCTCCTGTGTATGACAACACAGTGATTGTCTGGTGAGACAACTATCACCATAATCCAGTACCAAAGGACTGGGTACTGACTCAAATAGTAAATTCTAATCTCTAATAAATTAGAAAGGTAGAATCTTGGGAAAGAAACAAATATCAAAGGCCAGTAACATCTAGAAGGCATATCTGGGGAATAGATATTTCCTAGGGAAACCTCAATACTAGTGATAAAGTTTTCTACCATAGGAAACTTTCAAGCATCAAAGCAGAGAACAAATTAAAATTTAATAAATAGAAAATAACAAGACACAGAAGCAAAATGCAAACCCAGAACTCAAGCCCAGGCAGGACACATCCAGGGTACAAGAACGGGGAAATAAAAAACAACTTACCTGAATGTTCTGAAATGATAGCAGCAAATATTTTTTTTAAAAAGGTGCATGATGCTACAGAGAAAATCACATCAGAAATAATTTCTCAGGTGAACAAAGAGATGACGATCAAAATGAAGGATTTGCTCAAAAAATATCGAGTAAACACAGATTTTTTTTTAAAAAAGAGAGCTTAGGAGGATGATGGAAAACAAGAATGGCCAACATAGGAAAGAAATATGATCCATGAAACAGATTCATATATCCAGTAAATTAAAAACCCCATCGAGGGCCAGGGATTTAGCTCAGTGGTTCCACTGCCTGCCTTGCAAGCTAAGGACCTGAGTTCGATCCCCGGTACCAAAAAACAAACAAACAAAAAAAAACCATTGAAAGTATACACAGTTATTTGAACCAGTGTGAGAGCAGAATATCAGATCTAGAAGACAGGATTTTAGTTAGCAACCACAAAAAGAAAGATTTCTTACAAACAGCAAGGGACCATGAAATATCAATCCAACAGCTGCAAGGTGATCCAAAGAAGAACAATAACAATGTAAGATTGATTGGAGTCAATGAAAAAACAGGGGACAACAGAAATGATATAAAAAATGTTCACAGAAGTAATGGCAGAAAACTTCTCAAGCATGGAAAAAGAATTTGACATACACAAAATTGAGACATATATTGGACTGGGAATTTAGCTCACTGGCACCTTGTCTGCCTTCCAAGTGCAAGGTACTGAGTTCAATCCCTGCTACTGAAAGATTAAAAAAAAAAGATGAAGCATATAGAAGCATAGCCATGACAAAAATAAATCTAAACCAAGGCACATAATAATTAAGATTTCAGAAACCGAGCACAACAACAGAATATTAAAAGTTGTCAAAGAAAAGAAACAAATGAAGTATAAAGGAAATCCCATCAGAATCAGCAGACTTCTCAACACAAACCCTTAAGGCAAACAGAGCTCAGAGTAAAGTATTTCAAGTCCTGAAAGAAAATAACCTCCAACCCAGATTGATGTACCCAGCAAAACTATATTTCAAAATCAATGGAGAAATAAGACACTTCCACGACAAAGAACTGAAAACATTTATTACCACCAAATCAGTACTCCACATTGTTCTGAAGGATAGTCTCAAAAGGAATAAGGAAGACTACAATTCCATGAACACCAATAAAAATAATCCACAAGCCAAGGCAAGAAGTTAAAGAGAAAGGCAAGAAAGGGAACCAACAGCAAGAAAATAATAGGACAAGAATAAACCAAGACATATCAGTTACAGCCATCAATATAAAATGTCTCGGTTTACCAATCTAAAGATAAAGACTGGCAGAATAGTTGAAGAAACAAGATGAAACAATTTGCTGCACACAAGAAACACATTTAACTAAAAAAGAAATTCATAGACTGTGTCAAAGGATGGAAAACAATACTTCAGGTGACAAGACCACAGAAAAAAGCAAGGGTATCTATTCTATTTGTAGACAAAGTGAATTTTAAGTCTACACTGATCAAAGGAGACAAAGATGGTCACTACATGCTTTTAAATGGAAAACTCCAAGAAGAAAAGATAGCAATCATAAATAAATATGAGCCAAATACCAGTGTACCCAACTTTATAAATCAAATATTATCAGACATGAAAAATCAAATAGCACTAATATAATTGTGATGGGATACCTCTATATGTCTCTGTCACAAATAAATAAATCAACTAGATAAAAAATCAAAAAGAAATATCAGAACTGAACCAACCCTGTGAATAAATGAAATTATTAGATTTCTACAGAGTTTTCCAGCCCACAACATCAGAATACACATTATTCCCATCAGATTGACCCTGTTGATCTAACTAATCCATTAGCCAGTTAGGTCTGATGCATTGGCCCTGAGATAATTTGTTTTCTGTTTACTCTTGGCAAATCTTCTGTGTGCTTTTTAGTGAGTCAGGCTTGCTCTGTTGGTTTTAACCAGCATTCAGATTGTTTATTTTGGGCCGATCTGTTAATTTCTACAGGTCATATCAGGAGCCCTTGGGGCTGAAATTTGTTCTCAATCAGACCTTTGGGTTGAATGAGTCTGTCCTGCAACAGAAGTTTCTCAGCTGTGAAGTGGGAATAGAAGGCCTCTTGAGAAATCAGCCTGATGTTTCCTGAGCCAGTTCCACAAGACTTTTTGTGTACCAGCCTTCCTGTCAGGGAAAAGAAAATTGTTGAAATCAAAAAGAAAAAAGAGTACACATTATTTTCAGCTACACATTCTCCAAAATAGAACCCATTGAACATGCTTACATAAATGCAAATGAATTTAAATTATCCATGTACATTATCAGACCGTAATGGAAAGAAATTGGAAATCAATGGTAAAAGAAACCACAAAAACTATATAAACACAGGCAAATTAAATAACACTCTCCTGAACAACCAATGGTCACAGATGAAATTAAAGAAGAAATTAGACATTCTCTATAATTAAATTATAATAACAATACAACATACCAGAACTTATGAGACACAATAAAATTAGTCTTAATAGGGAACTTTCACCTAAGGAAAACAGAGCAAAATCAAAAAAGCAACTCAATGTTCAAACTCTAACTTCTAGAACAAGAACAATTCAAGCCCAAAACTTGTACAAGGGAGGAATTTATGAAGACCAGAGCAGAAATTAATGTAATTGAGACTAACAAAACAATACAAAGAGTCAATGAATAAGAGTTGGTTCTTTGAAAAATTATATAAAATTGATAAACCCTTAGGCAACTTTATCATGACAAGGAAAGTAAAGACTCAAATCCATTCAATTTGGAATGAAAAGGGTGAAATCACAACAGGACCTGTAGAAATCCAAAAGATCATCAATACCTACTTCAAGAATCATTATTTCAATAAGATATAAAACACAAAAGAAATGAACAGATTTTTAGATTCATATAAATTGCCAAAGCTGAATCCGGATGACATAAATATTCTAAATAACTAAATAACAGTTGATGAAAGTGAAGATGCAATTAAAAATCCATCAACAAAGAGAAGTAGAGGTCCTGATGGAATCACTGCTGAATTCTACAAGAAATTTAGAGAAGAACTAAGCACACTACTCCTCAAACTCTTTAATGAAATGTAAAGGGAAGCAATAATCCCAAAGTCATTCCTGGAAGCAAGTATTAACTTGCTACCAGAACCAGAGAAGGATACAACTAAAAAAAAAGAACTGCAGGCCAATCTACCTAATGAACATAGTTGCAAAATCTTCAATAAGTTACTGGCAAATGGAATACAGCAAAGCATCATAAAGATTATACACCATGACCAAATGGTATTCATCCCAGGGATGCAGGGATGGTCAACACATGGAAATCTGCAAATGTAATATACCATATCAACAGAGCCAAGGACAAAAATCACATGATGATCTCAATACACACACAAAAAGCCTTTGACAAAGTTCCACACCCATTTATGATAAAAACTCTACAGAAAATGAGAATATATGGTCTTTATCTCAACCTGATAAAAGCCATCTATGACAAACCAACAGTCAACATCATAGTAAATGATCAAAAATGGAAAGCTTTCATGCTAAAATCAGGAATAAAACAAAGATGTCCACTATCACCACTTCTATTCAATATAGTTATGGAAACATTAGCCAGAGGAATTAAACAAGAGAAAGAAATAAAAGGAATAAAGATAGTAAACAAAGAAGCTAAATTGTAATTATTTGCAGATGACATGATATTCTACAAAGAAGATACCCAAAACTCCACCAAAAGTCTTCTAGTGTTAAAAACAAAATTCAGTAACATAGTTTGATACACAGTAAACATTAAAAAGTCAATAGCATTCTGGGACACAAATAACAAATTACTAAGAGAGGAATTAGGAAATCCACACCTTTCACACACCCCAAAGCCCCATGTGATCTCTGTGTGTCAGGTATTTTGTCTCAGCAATGAGAGAAAAGTAACTAACAGAGAAATTTGGTACCAGGAGTGGGGTCATAGTTGTCACAGTACTTGACCATGTGGTTTAGGAGCTTTTGGAGCTGGCTTTTAGGGAGAGTTTGAAAAAGTTCAGAGATGCCTGCTGAAGAAATAGAGGTGGAACACCTTAGGCTGTTCTGTATAGGAGATTTTGGTCAGAGCTCAAAAGACCAGAAAGGCAGTAAAGACCAGGCTTGGAAGATTTCTGCTGGGAAGGATTACATTGGCTGCTGGACTCCACAAGATGTGTGTTTTGCCTTGTCAAAAATTTTTTCTGCATTTTGCTCGTGTTCTAAGACTGCCTCAGACTGAGATTGAGGGTAGTGGAGTAACTAATCTTGCAAAAGAAACTTCAATGCAGTTGAATATTGAGGCAGTGGCATAGCTACTGTTGGGGTCTTTTAACTAGATTTATGTTGAGAATCAAGAGTAGAGAGCCCAGCAAAATGATCTAAAACATTTTGAGTTTGGCCAGAAAAGAAGCTCAAGTAAAGCTGTGGACTACAAAGACAGAGCAGAGGAAATCTGGATTCCTGAAAAGGAACAGAATAGAAACGATTACCTGAGGGCATCAGAAAAAACAGCAGGACTCTACTATTTACAGCCTCAAAATTGCAAAAATGAAAGACTTTTCTTTGATAAGAAAGCCTCAGAGTACCAAGTTTCAGAATGGAAGCAGCTTCACCATGTCCCAAAATGTTGGCAGCCTAGAGAATTGGTTCCTCAGAATTGAACTCAGAGTACACAGTAATCCAAGCACTCAGCCCCTACAACCAGTAGAGATGGAAGCCTGGCTAGTGCTCCAGATGGCAGCAGACCTTGGTATCATCCACATGGTGCTGGTTTTAAGTACATACAGAGTGCAAGAGTTGTGGGGTTAGGAATGCCTCCACTCAGATTTCAGAAAAAGGCCTGGGAGGCCAGGACATGTGTCCCTGAGAGGGCAGTGTGTGATGCTATGAATGTGAAGCCCAAGGTCCACTGGAGATCCCAGAATTTTGGAGAAGTCAGGGGCATGTATCATCTGAGGAATGTTCTAAGCAGGAGGCAGAGCTGGCCCAAGAGAGAAGCCTAGCCATGTGAGCTACAACCATCAGCAGTGCCATAGAGGCAGACCCACACAGGCCTTTTGGAGTTCACAACTTCTCACAGATTGCCTTGGGTGCTAGGCATGGAACTATAGGACTTAATGTTTGCCCTGCTGGATTTTGGTCTTGCTTTGTTCCTATTCTTTGTTATCCCCTGGTTTGTAATTTTTAGAATGGAAATGTCTACCTTATGCCACTGCATTTTGGAAGTATTTAACTTTCTTTTCACTTGTACAGGGGCTTCCAGCTAAGAGTTTCCCTTAAATCTCAAAGGAGACTTTGGACTTTTCAGTAATGCTAAAACAGTTAGGACTTTGGCAACTTTTAGAGATGGACTAATTGCTCTTTGTGTAAAGGAATGTACATGAGGCTTTGGGGGGGCAGGGGCAGAATTGTACAATTTGGGTCTATATGTCCCCCTAAAGCCTCATGCAGGCATAGGTGAGTCACTCTAGAGTGTGTGGTTCTAGATTAAGGGCCTGTGATTACTAAACCACTATGCATGCTTGATTTATTTGGCACTGCCCTAATCCTGATAGTGTGAATAAGATAAAAGGAGCAGAAAGACACTGTTAAACTCTTTCACATTGCTTTGATACCTTCAGGCTACCATGAACTGTTGTCCCATTGCCCCCCGGCCTTGGAGCCAGCCGATTATAGACTGAAACCTTTACAAATTGTAAGTCAAATAAATTCCTTCCCCTCTAACTTTGGGTGTCAGGTGTTTTGTCTCAGCAGTGAGAGAAAAGTAACACAAACATGGAAAAAATAAAATACTTAGGAATAACTTTAACAAAGGAAGCAAAAGATCTTTATACTGAAAACTACAGTCCTCTGTAAAGGAAAATAGAAGAGGATGTGAAATAACGGAAAGACATCCCTTACTCTTGGGTAGGAAGAATCAATATAGTAAAAATGGCCATATTCCCAAAATTGATATACAGATTTAATGTAATCCCAATCAAAATACCTCACAGAACTAGAGAAAACATTCCTAAAATTCATCTGGAACCTGAAAAGGCCCAGAATAACAAAAATAATTCTGAGTAACAAAGGCAAGGCAGGAGGCATCATAATCCCTGACTCAAAATTATACTACAGAGCCACTGCTATAAAAACAGCAAGGTAATGGCAAAAGAAAAGTCCCAAGGATTAATGAAAAGTTTGAAATTTGGAAAAGCAACTCCAAACACACTCAGCCACCAGATCTTTAACAAAAGGGCCAAACAAACACCTTCATTGGAAGAAAGATAGCCTCTTTAATAAATGGTGCTGGAAAAACTGGATTTCTACATGCTGAAGACTAAAACTAAATTCATGTCTCTCAGCATGTACTAAAGTAAAATCAAATGGATAAAACATTTAAATATTAAACAGAAACAGTGAATCTGCTGGAAGAGAGAATAGGAAAAATTTGTGAAGACATTTGTATAGGCAAAGACTGTCTGAACAAAACCCCAATTTCATGGAAAATATTATAAGGAATTAACAACTTGCATCTCATCTTATTAAAAAACTATTTGCACAGGAAAAGAAATCACTGACAAGGTAAAAAGATGACCAACAGAGTGGGAAAAAATTGCTGGCTCTTCCTCAAACAAAAGACTAGTATCTAAAATATATATTTTAAGAATCCTCAAAAAATGAGACCCCCCAAAATTTAAAGATCCAATACAAAAATAGGCATCCTAAATGAATAAACACTTCACAGATGAAGAAGTAGAAGCATCAAATAAATATATGAAAATATGTTCAAATCACTGGTTATTCATGGGTTGCAAATTAAAACAATGCTGAGATTCCATCACACTTCACCAAGAATGGCTGCTATCAAGAAATCAACCAATAACAAATGCTGGCATGGCTGTGGTGATTAAGCAACAGTTCTCCACTGTTGGTGGAAGTGAGGACTGGTGCAACCACTGTGGAAATCAGTGTGAATATTCCTAAAAAAACCATGATCATTTGACCCAACTATCTCTTTTCTTGGTATCTTCCCAAAATAATAAAAGCACCATACTACAGTAATATATGCACACTCATGTTCATACCAGCACAGTTTTTAATAGCTACATCTTTGAAACAACCTAAATGCCCATCAACAAATGAATGGATAGAGATGTGGTTATTCCATATAATGTAGTACTATTCAACCATAAAGATGGTAAACTTGAGACATTTATAGCTAAATGGATATACCTATAACTGATAGTCTCAAGTGAAATGAATTGGACACACATGTGTAATTATTGCATTGTTTCTCTGGTGTGAGAAACTGCAAATATAAAAAATAAAAGACCATAATATATAATAGATAATGTGAAATAGTTAGCAAAAGTTGAAATGTTAAGGGTATTATAGAGGGGAGAAGGCATAAGTAAGAAAGGGAAGAAAAAGAGAAAAGGAAGATAAAGAAGAAACAAAGCTTTTGCAAATAAGGAGGGTGCAAAGGTTTAAAGGAAGGGGAGGGGAATGGGAAAAACATAGATATTAAGATATATCATGTACAGGTATAAATTCAATATAATGAATGTGGTCATTATTTATATCTAAAATATACCAATAAACTTAACTAAAAATAAATAAAATAAAAATCCAAAACTAGGATTATAAAACCATATATGAAAATCATACAGCAAAAATTATATTCAACCATAAAAGACCAAACACTTTTTAAGTCCTAAAATGAAAACCAAACCATGAATGTCTTATTTTATTACTTTAATTCAGCATAATATTTGAAGTCTAGTAAGAGTAATTAGACAAGAAAACGAAATAAAAAAGAATCTGTATTGGAAAACAAAGAAGCTTACATTTATGTGCAAACAACATAATTTTATTCAAAGAAAGCCCTAAAATTTTATTCATAAACGGTTATAACTGTTACAACTATTACACAAATTGAGCCAAATTGCAGGATACAATATCAATGCAAAAAATCCTTTTAGATTTCTATACACTAACAAAAAACAATATGAAAATAAAATAAAACTTTTTTATTTGCAATATTATCAATGGAATAAAAGACTTGGAGCTAAATTTATTGAAAGGATTATGTGACCATCAATCCGGACTTCTCAACATCATTTGTTTAAGAAATGCATAGTAAATTTATAAAACATACTGTTGAGTGTGTATTGGTAGGCCATGGATGCGTGACAATTGGTAGTATACATGACCACTCTCTAGTATCTCTTCAGAGTTGTTCCCTCACTTTCCTCCCTGTCCACTATGAACTTAACAGCTGTGTTCTATTACACCCAGCATCTGGTATTGTTTCTCAGCAATGAAGAAACTAACATGTACAGAGGCCCCCTGCCAGACACTAGCAGTTTGAGTGCCCCAGCCAAAGGGCTACATGGAAAACAGTGGCACAGGTGATCGGGCCCCAGGCAGAGGCCCACTCAGATACCATCAGTAAGTGCATACAGGCCCCACCCAGAAGCCTGTCCAGGCACCAGCAGCTCAGCAGCAAAGACACCAGCCAAAAGCCTACCAAAACAACAGTAGCATTAGTGGGCACCTGCCAGCCAGAAACCCACACAGACAACAGTGGCATAGTTGTACATTCCCCATTCAGGACCCCACTCAGACAGCAGTGGCTTGGGCTCACAGACCACAGCCAGTGGCCCACCTAGAAAACAGCTGCACAAGCACACAGGCCCCAGGCAAAGGCCTGCCCAGATACCATCAGTAAGTGTGGCAGATCCCAGCCAAAATCCCACCCAGAGACCAGTGGCTTGGGCACACAGGCCCCAGGCAAAAGTCTGGATGGAAAACAGCAGCACAGGAGTGCAGGCCCCAGACAAAGACATGGCTGGCAAACAGCTACAAAGGATTGAAGGCCCTTGCCAGAGGCCCACCCAGACACCATCAGTAAATGCATGCAGGGCCCAGACAGAAGCCCACCTGGACAACAGTGGTGCAGGTGCACAGGCTCCAGCCAGAGACCAGTTTGGAAAATAGCTGAACAGGCACACAGGACTGAGCAAGAATCCTGTCCCATCAAGAGCCTAGGACGGGGATCCAGAAGTTCATCATTCTGAATCCAAGAATTGCTGCAGTATTGGGCAACAGAGAAAAGGCCTCTCTGAAGTTTATTGATAATCGAAGGACACTTGGGGACCAAAGAGTCACCTCAATAAAGGTACAGCACACTGCATTGGTTGAAATGAGAAGACACCTAACCAAGTCTTAAAACCAGACTTCCAGATCACCAAAGGCAACTCCAAGGGGCAACAAGATGGAACAGTGTGAAAATCAACAAGCTGCTCTCCCTTAACTGGCAATGGAAGAGGATCTGGAAAAAATAAAATTGGAAATAATTTCTCAGGTAACAACAGAGATTGTGTCCATAGTGAAAGACATGATGAATAATTCTAGAGCAGACACAGATACAAAAAATTAGGTGCTGAGGAACATGATGGAATCCCAGCATAGGAAACAAATGCAATCCATGCAATAGATGCAAATAAATATCCAGGAGATTAAAAACTCTACTGAAAGTTTAGGTAGCAAAATGAGACTATGTGAGGACAGAATATCAGATGTAGAAGATAGGATTGCAATTAGTGGCCAGGAAATGAAAAATTTCTTAAAAATAGTAAGGGTACATAAGAAATCAATCCAGCATTTGCTAGATGATGCAAAGAATAACATAAGACTAATAGGATGCAATGAAGAAACAGGAGAGAGTGCAAATGACATTAAAAGACTGTTCACAGAAGTAATGGCAGAAAAATTTCCAAGCAGGGGAAAAGAATTTGACATACAGATAAGTGAGTCATATAGGACTCCAACTAGCCATGATAAAAAAAACATCTACACATAGGCATATAATAGTCAGGCTTCCAGAAACCCAACAGAAGAAGAAAATCCTACAAGCAGTTAGAGAAAAGAAACAAATCACATACAAAGAAAAGTCCATTAGAATCACAGCCGACTTCTCAGCAGAATCCCTCAAGTTAAGAAGAGTCTGGTGTAAAGTATTTCAAGCCCTAAAAGAAAACAACCTCCAACCTAAATTTATGTATCCTGCAAAACTATCTTTCAAAATCAATGGAGAAATAAGTTACATTCATGATAAAGAAGACCTGAGGAAATTCATGAATACCAAAACAGCACTCAAAAAATTTAAACAATATCCTAGGAAAAGACAAAAAGGTTTACCTGATGAAGTTCACCAAAATGAACCCATCAAGTAAGACAATAAATTAAATGAAAAGGGAGATAATCCAATAAGAGGATAAAGTCATGACAAGGATAGGTCAATACATATCAGCTATAAGCTTCAATGTTGTTGATTTTTATTTTTAATAAAGGTCTCTCTTGAGGGAGACCTGGAACCCCAGAAAGGATCGACTTTTAAAGAAAGGAAAGGAGACAGCCTGGGGGACAGACAGCAGTTTAATTCCTCTGGCACTATTCGACAATCACAAAGGAAAGAAGCAAGACTTTTATACATGTAAGAAAGCAGCTTGGTTATTCTGGCTATTGTCTTTCTGATTTTCACCTCTGATGATAACCAGTGACTTTAAGTGACTCATAAAAACTACAGGAGAATTCACAAGTCCCCTGTTTCCATTCACCAATCCCATACATCAAAGAGCACACCACAGCCCTCTTCTTTTCAGGTAGTATCAAGAGAGCAGGATGACTTTAGCCAAAAATCAAGCCCATCGGCCCACCATAAACATCACAGATGTGCATAATGAGTTGTATCTCTCTTACCACCCATAGAGTCATTGGGCCGTGGTCCTCTGATCCCAGAAAATGGTAAATAAGAAAACTAGGAAAACCTGTTTTTCTCCTGTGAGACTTTTACAAGGTCTCAAAGTTTTCTGACATTCTTTTAACAAACACACTTGTGGAATTTCCCAGAAACGACTTAATTCTCTTAGTTAACAAACTTCTTGTGATCTATTCTTACAACTAGATAGCTGAACTCTACCATTTCCCACACAATGTCAATTCAACAATCAAAAGAAATAGGCTGGCAGAATGGGTCAAGAAGCAAAATCCAACAGTATGCTGCATACAGGAAACACAATTATAAAAAACTCCTAGATTGAAAGTAAAATGACAGAAAACAATACTCAATAGAACTGGAACCTTAAAAAAAAAAGCAGAGGAGGCCACTACATCCTTGTAAAGGGAACAATCAAAGAAGGAAGAGAGGACAATCACAAATATATATGAGCCAAATACTAGTGCACCCAGCTATATAAAACAAATATTAATGGATGTGAAAAATCAAATAAGCACTAATACAATACTATTGGGGGATGTCAAAACCCCACTATCACAAATAGATAGATCAACTAAACAAAAAATCAACAATAAAACACTAGAACTCAACGAAACTCTTGAACAAATGAAATTAACAGATGTTTACAGAGTGGGCCAGCCCACAAAATCAGAATACATATTGTTTTCAGCTGCACACAGGTCATTCTCCAAAATAGGCCACATGGTTGTTCATAGATGTTTAAGTAAGTGCAAATGAATTGAATTTATCCCTGTATATTATCAGACCATAGTGTAATGAAATTGGGAATCAATAGCACAAGAAACCACAAGAATTTCATAAACACATGGAAATTGAACAACACACTCCTCAGCAACTAATGGGTGATAGAGGAAATTAAAGAAGAAATCAGACAATTTCTACAATTAAATGATAATCCCAATACAACATATCTGAATTTATGGGACAAATTGAAAGCAATCTTACAAGGGAAATTCATAGCAGTGAACAATCATATTAGAAAAACAGTGAGAGCTCAAATAAACAACCTGATGCTGAACCTCAAGCTTCTAGAAAAAGAAGAGCAAGACAAACACAAAGCTCATACAAGAGAGGTAATTATAAAGATGTCAGAACAAATCAGTGCAGTGGAGACTAAGAGAACCATACAAAAAGTCAATGAAACAAAGAGTTGTTTCTTCAAAAGAGTAAACAAACTTGACAAATAGCCTTTTTTGGTCAAAAAAAGGAATCAAAAGGCACAAATCCATGCAATTAGGTATAAAAAGGGTGAAATTACAAAGGATCTAGCAGAAATCCAGAGGATCCTCAATACCTTTTTGGAAACCTATTTGCCAATAACATGAAAATACAGAAGAAATGGACAGATTTCTAGATACATATGGATTACCAAAGTTGAATGAAGAAGACCTAAATTTCTAAACAAGCCAATATCAATAAATGAAATTGAAAATGTAATTGAAAACTTACCAATGAAAAAAGTCTGGTTCCTGATGGCTTCACTGCTGAATTCTACAAGACATTTAGAGAACTATTCTCATTATTATTTAAACTCTTCAATTAAATTAAAAGGGAAACAATACTCCCAAATTCATTCCTGGAAGCAATCTGATCAACTCGATCCCAAAAGCAGATAAGATCCAACAGAAAGAGAGAACTATAGCCCAATCTCACAAATGAACATAGATGCAAAAATACTCAATAAGATACTGGCAAACAAAATGCAGAAGATCACAAAGACGATCATAAACTCTGACTCAGGGATGCAGAGATGGTTCACCCTATGCAAATCAATGAATGTAATACACTATATTAACAGAGTCAAGGACAAAAAACATATAATCATCTCAGTAAATGCAGAAAAAGAATACTACAAAAATTATTTGCAGATGACATAATACTCTATATAGAAGACCCAAAGAACTCCACCAAAAGTCTTCTAGACTTAATAACTAAATTCAGTAGAGTAGATAGATACAAAGTCAACACACAAAATTCAATAGCCTTCCTGTACAAAAACAACAGACTCACTGAGAGATGAACTAGAAAAACAACTCCTTTCACAATACCATCCAACAAAATGAAATACCTAGGAATCAACCCAGTGAAAGAAGTCAAAGATCTCTATTCTGAAAACTATAGCACTCTGAAAAAAGAGATCAAAGAGGACATCAGAAAATGGAAAAAGACATCCCTCTCTTGTGGGTAGGAAGAACTAGTATAGTAAAAAAAAATAAAAAAGAACCAAAATAGTGAAAATGGTCATACTTCCAAAACTGCTATATAGATTCATTGCAATCTCAATTGAAATTCCTGCTGAATACTTCAGAGACCATGAGAAAGCAATCCAAAAATTCATTTGTAAAAAGAAGAGACCTAGAATAGCAAAAGCAATTCTAGGCAACAAAGACAGGGCAGGGGGTATTACAATCCCCAACTTGAAACTATACTACAAAGCTACTGTGATAAAAACACCATGGTATTGGCAAAGAAACAGACCCAAGGATCAGTAAAACAGACTAGAAGATGCAGAACAACTCCAGACATACTCAGCCACCTCATCTATGATGAAGGATCCAAACACTCTCTCTGGAGGAAAGATGGCTTCTTTAATAAATGGTGCTGGAATAATTGGGTTGCAACTTGTCAAAGATTAATACTAGTTTTATATCTCTCACCATGCACTAAATGAAAATAAAAATGGATCAAAGATCTAAATATTAGAATGGAAACACTAAACCAGATGGAAGAGAAGTTAGGTAGAACTCTTGAAGACGCTGGTATAGGAAAAGACTTCAAGACAAAAACTTCAGTTGCACATGAACTAGCACAAAGAATCAACAACTGGGACCTCGTTTTATTAAAAAGCTTCTGCACAGCAATAGAAACCATCAACACAGTGAAGAGACAACCCATAATATGAGAAAATATTTTTACCAGCTGTTCCTCAGACAAAGGTCTACTATGTAGAATATATAAAGAAATTTTTTAAAAAGATCCAATTCAAAAATGGGCATCTGAAATGAACAATTTCTCTGACAAAGAAGCAAAAATAGAAAATAAAAATACGAAAAAATGTTCAACATCGCTGGTCATTCGAGAGGTGCAAATGAAAACAATGCTGAGATTTCACCTCACTCCAGGAAGAATGGCTGTTATCATGTAATCAACCAATAACAAATGCTGGTGGGGCTGTGGGGAAAAAGGAACCATTCTCTACTGTTGGTGGGAATGTAGACTGCTGTAACCATTGTGGAAATCAGTGTGGAGATCCCTCAAAGAACAAGGATTAGAGGTCCCATTTGACCCAGCTATTCTCCTGCTGGGTATCTTCCCAAAAGAATTAAAAGAATCATACCAAAATGATATATGTGCACCCATATTTATAGTGGCACAGTTTGTATTATCTAAAATTTGGAAACAGCTCAATTTCCCATCACCTGGAGTCTGGACAGAGAAGATTTTTTAATAAAAAATGGAGTACTCCACTATAAAGAATGAGAAACTAGAGAAATTTATAGCTAAATGAATTCACATTGAGGCCATAATCTTAAGTGAAATAAAGAGGACACAAGTGTAAATACTGAATAGTTGCTCAGGTGTGAGAAACTGAAAGTGTAAATAAGGATCAAAATTTATAATAGATAAAATGAAATAGGTTGAAATGGTCCAAAGGGAAAGGGGAAGTGGGAGAAATAGGGGAAAGGAAAAAAGGGAGAGGAATAAATATTAGAAAAGGAAAAAAATGTAAACAAAAACTTTGTAAATAGTTAGGGGTGCAGGGTTTGAAGGGAGGGCAGGGCAATTGGGAAAAAATAAGGACCAAGATGTATCATGTAAAGGTACAAATTCCCAATGATGAGTGTCATCATACTGTATACCTAAAATGTACCAACATACTTAATGAATAAAAAAATAAGTACAGAAAATTGATACCATGAATGTGGTCACTTCTGTAAGTGTACCTGACCAAGTAGCCTTTGGGTCTGACAGTAGGAGGTGTTTGGAAATCTTTGGACCATAAGTCTAGAGAAGCTTAACAATGCTGTAAAAGCTTGGTGGGTGATTCTGATCAGAGCTCAGAAGCAGAATGCACAGATTAATACAAACAGTGAAAACCAGGCTTGGGAGTTTTTAATCGGAAAGAGGACTTCTTTGGTATTTGAACTAGAGACCATATATTTTACACTCTTGCAGAAAATTTGTCAATACTTTGTCCATGTCCTGAGGCTTTGCAGGACAGTGAGATTAAGGATAATAATATAATTAATCTGGCAGAGGGGATTTTTAGACAGCCCCAAATTTAGTCTGTGGCATAAATACTGCTGGTTGATTCTAGCTAGATTTACATTGAAAATTAGAGGCAAAAGGCAGAGAAGAAAAATGTAAAAAAGTTAAATTTGGCTCAGAAAGAACCATGTATAGAGTCCAAAAGCGAGTGACTAATAAGAGATTAATACCATCAGAAAGAGATCCAAGTACTTTGCACATGGACAAGAAGATTCCTTGAGTGTATCTCAAGGACCAGTTGAATTCCACCTATTGTAGAATCAAGTGTGCAAATGTGTCAACATTTTTATGTGAGATCAATGTCCCTGGAATCTCTTCCTGAAGAAGGGCATAAAACCAAATTATCTCCTTGGGATATATCTCCCTGTGCTCAGCCATGCAGGCAGTCAGAGTCCGTCACCACAGCTATGGTTCAAGGGGGACTGACTACATATTCCACTCATGGCTGATTTTTGGCATAATTCATTTGATGTTGGTTTTACTCACATGCAAAATGCAAGAGTGGTGATGTCAAGGAATTTCCCACACAGATTTCAAAGAAAGGCCTAGGAGGTGAGGTAAGGAGCTCCTTACAAGGCAGTCCTGTAACTTCTGTAAAAATAAAAACAAGGTATATACTTTCATGGTAAAATGGCTCAGAGAAAACATGACAAGTCCAAAAGGGAGTGATAGGGAGATAGAAAAGAATAGAACCAAAGCAAGACTAAAAACTTTTGATTAATACAGACTTTGATACTGAAAGTAAATCTACAGTAGCTCCCTAGAAATAGAACTTCAAAGATAACTTTTCTTAATTGTGTCAGGGGTTTCTATAATTGGTTCTGTAATGTAATTATATTTCAAGATGCTAAAACACTGCATGATATGAACTGAGATGTGAAAACTATATGTTTTAGTTACTCCAATCAACCCGTTATGAAAGTCAAGGAAAAGGTAATTTGTATTTGATACTTTCAAATATTTTGTAAATTTAAGGAATGTCATAACATTAGTTATTTGTTTTTACATTACAAGTCAAAATTGTCAAAGAAAAAAGATGAGCTTAGGTATTTAAATTTATAGCTAATATACCAAACAAATGACCTACGTGCATGTAGGTGTGACCTAAAAGACACTCTTATTTTCTGTAGCCAGGACCATTTGGTTGAAGCTTATAAAAATAAAATCCATAAACTCATTTGTGGTTGAATGAATTAAAATAGAACTTTAACTCTCAGCCTTACAGAGTATCTAGTGTTAAAAGAGGAATTTGGAGAATGGGGTCCTCTAATTCATGGTAGAAATACTGGCAAGAACCTGATGAAGCTAAAGATATTGAAACCCTAATTTCTGGTGACTCTTCTTCATGAGGAAAATACCTCATCCCACTCCCAGTAAGAGTGGTCTTCCCATCTCCAGTGAAAGGAATACATCCACCACTGATAGTAGCATTCTCCCCACCCAAGAGTTGATTTATTCAATGAGGAGTTCACCAAGTCCAAAGTAAGCAAAGGTGTCCAGGAGTGTGGAAATCTAGGAAAGATTTGATACTGCAGCTAGGTACAAAGGCGGTCCAGAGATAGATTTCCCATATACTCAGTTGATGCCAGTCTTTTAGCAATTAAAGTTTTCAGCTGATCAGATGATACTCACTAATCTTATCAAAGACAATTTATGTCGCTCAGACAACTGATATAAGCATTAATATGAACTAAGAATTACCTTCACAACAACATCTAGTCTAGTGCTTAATCAAATACAAGTTATCATATTTTAGTTAACTTGATATGTTAAATTAACTCTCATAAGTTCAACCACCATCCACTTGACACTGTACACATCTACTATAATCATATTTATTTTCTAAATAAAGTTTAGTTATTCCATCTGCCCATCATGATAACAATATACTATGTATACACCTAAATACAGTAACCAATTTCCCTGAAGATAATATAACACTTTGGGGTGGTGCTCATGCTTTGACTTGGTATCCTACAATAAATACACTGTACTTTAAGTGAACACTAAAGTCTAAAATGTAAATTTGATGTAACCTTTTTCATAAGATAAGAAATGAAGACAGAGGAAATATACACCCAACATATTCATAATACAAGTAAAAATATGCATGACTACTATCGTAATCAGTTCTATATTCAGTCACATGTTTTAGCTTGTTTTAAAACTACCTTATTCCTAGTACCCTTTATGTATGCCATCAACAAGCATCTTAAATATTAATGTTTCTTGACATGAGTGAGTGACTCAAAATTTCATGCCTGAAAGATCTACACTATTTTTTTTGGTACTGGGGATCAAACTCGGGTCTTTGTGCTTGCAGGAAGGCAGTAGAACCACTGAGTTAAATTCCTGGCCCCAGATCTGGATTATTAACATTTCTCTATGGATTGAATCGTGGAAGTTTACCATTGACTTTAATGACATGGCATTGTAATACTAAGAGATATTCTAAGAGTTCCTTTGAATTATAGACATACTATTCTTTACCTATATTGTATACTAGCAGTCCAGTTTCTCCAGGGTAAATAAGATCAACCACCACAATCAACATAATATCTTCTTTCTTTGTTAATCCAAAGGCATGAGAATAAAATGTGCCAAGGAGTCAGCATTAACATCTAGTCAAATGCAACTGTTGTTTATCTTAATGTAATCGTTCCTCTCTTTAGTACTAAGACCTCTAGGTCTGCAAAGCATATAGTTGCAAGCACAGTAAAAAAAAAAAAAAGAAAAAAAAAAAAAGAAAAAACTCCTGCTAAAGCATCACTAGGCATGATAGTGTGTAGTACCACTTACATTTCCACCTCTTAATTTGTAGCCCATGAATCATGGCTATGGGAAAACCATTATATTGATCATAATTTTGTTACTGTGAAAACATTCCTGAGGTAATGAATTTAAAAGGAGTCAAAGTTTATTATACGTCATTGCTTCAGAGATTTCAACTGATGTTTAATTGATTTTATTGCATTTGAGCCAATGGTAGCATAGTAGTACATCATTGCAAAGCACATGGTGGAAGAAGTTTACTTCCTGGCAGCCAGAAAGTAAAGAGAGAGGAAGAAGAGGGTCCAGATTCCTAATATATCCTTCAATAGCATGCATCTCAATGATTCTTTTCTTTACATTAATCTCCTCCTGCAAAAGGTTTTTACCATTCCCTGATACAAACATAGGCTGGGAACAAACATTAAAAGAATGGACTTTTAGGGAACATTCAAGATCCAAACTATAGCAGACAGCAACATAACACAAATGATGATTCAGTGATAATATAGTGTCTTAATGAATCTTGCCCCACCCTATAAACCATTATAACTTTACTGATGCTGAAAGTGAGTCTTCAGGATATCATTTCATCATTGTATCCAAAATCATTTCATGATATACAGAGCATGGTAAGACCAGTAAATGCCACAATTATGAGGCCATTACTATACTGAATTTTATTTGTTGTTATTTGAACAGGGGCAATAACATGTGGAATATTATTATTGTATATAATAAGTTTTTAAAGGCCATTGATCTCAGTTTTGGTGGAGGCACCATGTGTAAAGGTAAATTTGTATTCAGAAAAACTGTTCATTCCAGTGATAAAATTGTGTCTCTATTATTGTAGCAGTGGTCAAATATCATCAAACTCTTCCCAGATAGCTGGAAGATCATCATGGGGAATGGTATCATGTCAGAAGGTTGGTGTTGGTTTCTGTTTCTGAAATATTTGGTATTTAGCAATGGTTATAGCTAGTTTACCTTAACGGGCATAATAAGCCTGTCTCTAGACCCATGTATAATCCCTATAACTTTTACTATGGGCTCTTTTTATGACCCCATTAGGCATTAATATAGCAAGTAACTCTAATTTTCATTAGTATTTTGTCAGGTATATGTATGTATCTTTATTCTCTTTTATGTTTTATCCTCAGCTATAGAACAAAATCCATTCTCTTTATACCACATTGTATTTAGATACTGTTAACTTTAAATCATATTGTTTAATTACAGGATTTCAAGGAAAGTCACCATCCTTCAAGAATTTTTTAACAACTTCTTTTGAAAGAGAATGTTTTTTCTCAATACAAGAGAGTTTCATGAAGTTACACATACATATGCCTTGCTATTATCTTTATTGGGGAATTAATCACAGTTTTAGTAGATGTATAAATATGTTAATTTGAGAAATATAATATTTAAAATGGCTAATTTTATGTGTCAATGTGGCTAGGCCACATTATCCAGATATTTAGACAAACACTAAAATAGATGTTACTGACAATTTTTCATATTAACATTTAAGTAAAACATACAATGCCTCATAAGGTATGACTGGGTCTTTCCAACAAGTTGGGGGCCATAAGAGTTAAATGACTGACATTCCCTCTAGGTAGTGGAAAATGTGCCATTGAACTTGAACTACAAAATCAACTCTTCCATTAGTCTCCACACTCCTTATATCCACACTGGTTTTGGCATGGCCAGAATCCACAATTACATGAGCCAATTCCTTTAAATCAACCAATTTCTTGTGGTAGTGTGAAGTTATGAGAGGTGAAGGTCAGTATCTGGGGAATACCTACAAGTTTTCAATTCATTTATATAGCACTTGAACTGGACAAGTGAATCTCTGATCTTATTCTTTTGTCTCTTTTGATCAGCAAAATTAGGAGCAAATAACTAATAATACACATTAATTTGACAACAATATTTCAAGGGCTTTATTTACCTATTTACTAAGAACCATGCCACTTGTCTATTTCATTTAAGTATACTGTAGTAATATTTTACTTATCCCAATGGCTAAATCCTGACATGGATCATCAGTGTTTCCTTCACTGCAAGAAATCGTATCACTCATATCTTAAAACCAATTAGATTAGACAACCAAAAAGGAAATCTCAGTACAAATTTAGGAAATTCATACCACGGTGCATTCCTCTAAAACCATTCAGTACCAGAATCTATTACTCAACCTTTTCAAAAGAAAAAGAACTGTGTGTTTGTGTGTGTGTTTGTGTAGGTATTTGTGTGTGTGGATGTGTGTATTTTTGATTAGCCATCTTTCTGTCACTAGGAAAAGTACATTAGATAAACAATTTAAAATGTATAAAAGTTCATTTTGGCTCATGGATTCAGTACATTTTTAGTACATGGTCAGCTCTCTATTCTTTCCAGGCCTGTGATAAGACAGCATGTCATGATAGTGTATGGCAGAGCAAAGCTCCTCATTTCTTCACAACCCTAAAGGGAATGGAGAGAGAGAGAGAGAGGGAGAGGGAGAGGGAGAGGGAGAGGGAGAGAGAGAGGGAGGGAGGGAGGGAGGGAGAGAGAGAGAGAGAGATAGAGAGAGAGAGAGAGGCAGAGAGAAACAGAGGAGGAAGAGTCCAGGAACACAATATACTCTTTCAAGCCACACCTCAAATCACCTGCCTCATCCAGTTAGGGTTAGAATCTACTTCCCAATAAGCCCATTGGGATATGAACTCATCAATGGTGCAATCCATTAATGAGGTTAGAACTCTCATTATGGAATCATTTTTCTATCTCCAAACATATGAGGCTTTAGGGGACATTTTAAATCTAAACCATAAGAATATTTGTATGTGTTTTCTAAAGAAATTGTGCCTCAACATTTGAGTATAATATATCCAAAATCTGTAGGGAAGGCCAATCACCTGGTGACCCAGGAAAGAGATTTTATATTAGCTCATGACTGAAGTCAGTCTAGAGGCAGAAATCTCTGTTCCTATGGGGGACCTCAGTCTTTTTCTTAACACTTCAAATTGTGAGAGAAGACTGACATTGTATAGCACATCTGTTTCTTTCAAAGTCTATTAATTGATGTTTCAATTGATATAAAAATACCTTAACAGATTTATTTAGGCTGGTGTTTGATCAATTTGTGGCTGCATTGTTGCCCTGATCGTATTGAAATATAAAATTAACACTCACACATACTGTCCCATCAGCCCATATTTTGCCTTAGGAAACTTGTTACATACTGTAGCTGAGCTTATCTTGCCAGTGTTGTCTTGCATCTTTTCCAAGTGAACATGTGTAAACTTCTCTCCTCTCTTTATAGATCTCTATAGATTTAAGTTCAACTAGTTCCTTTACAACTTCAACTCTGATGGGTCTAAAAAAGCCATAAATTTGAAATTAATGCAGATCAGATTGGGAGTAATGCTTGTTTTAGCTCTCTATATACTAAAATGGAGCCTCTATGTCAGCACTATATTTAAAAGCACATCTACGTTTCTATATATAATTTTACATATTGCTTCTACATACTAAACAAGATTCCATCATGTACATTAACTGCATTTCCTTAGATACCATGAAAAACACAGAAATAAGCAACATGTGTGTGTTTCAAATTAAATAAATTTTCCAGAATTTCTCCAAGAATAAATTCAGGACTTTTTTCAAACCGAAATATATCTATCTAGAGACATAATTTAAAATTAACAGGGCTGGGGATTTAGCTCAGTGGTTTCCCTGCCTGCTGTGCAAGTGCAAGGACCGGAGTTTGATCCCTGGTACAAAAAATAAAATAAAATAAAATAAAAAATAACAGAAGAAAAGTCTTATCAATAATGGCGATTTTTGTTGCTATATTTGCTATTTTTCTAAAAGTCTTTTCTTGTCATTATGTTCATCATCATTTTGTCCAATAGATAAAAAGTAAAGACATTATTTGTGTACGAATTTGTATATGAAAAATCATAAATACCAACAGTAGCAACTCTAGAGAAATGTTCTTCAAGTTGTGAGTTGTGACACACATCATGACTTATGAATATTCTAAAATGTCATCCTAGTTGTAAGATGATCATTTAACCTACCAAAGTAACATAGAAGTAGGCAGAATGTCTGGTTTAGAGACAAATTACTTCATTACTAGTGGTAGTAGACAGCATATGTTTCATGTATGTGTAAGTTATTCCCAACAAGTCCCGTAGGAGAGATACAGAGGAGTACATGTGAAAACTGTACACACAATGGATATGAGTTATAGCTGAAAAAGTAGAAACTTAGAAAATACCCCAATCCTATAAGAAGACTGCTAGAAACTTTTCCAGTATTTGCATAAAGGGAAATGTTATCTTTGGTTTTCCTTGTCAAGAAACAAACCTTCACTGTACCCATAAGTGAGACATTGTATCTTACAAGACATTTTTCTCTACAATCAAAATTGAAAAATAGTTCTAAACAAGGTTCTCAGTATTTATACTAAAATAAAAATGAGAGACATAGAAAGAATTATTTCCCAATGATCTACTGCTGGTTCACAAACTCTTTTTAGTGAGTCACTGTCAGCATATTAAACCAGTAGAATAAAATACATGAATATATAGCAGTATCATTATCCATTGCTTTATGATACTTATTTCTCTCATGAATGCATTTATACATATACGTGTACGGGATGCAGCATAGTATATGACATATTTCTTAGTGAAACTCATAATCAGAAAAGCTTGAAAGCCACTACCCTTGCAAACTGTAAATAACAAGGAATATAAATGAAAATTTATGAAAAATTAGGGTATTGATATGTGTCTTTTACCTTGCTACTTTAATAAGATATTTAGAAAAATATTAGACCTATTAGAAAAACTTAGGAAGAAAAGGTCCAAAGGGGTAGGGTTAGTGGGAAGGGCAGGGGAAAGGAAAGAAGGGAAAGGAAAAAAGATGAGAAATGGAAAAAATGGAAATAAGGTCTTTGTAAATAGGGAAGGGTGGAGCGGGTGAAGGGAGGGCTAGGAATGGGGAAAAAATAAGAACCAAGATGCATCATGTAAAGGTACAAGTTCCCAATGAGAAATGTAAGTGTGTTGTATACCTAAAATGTACCAATAAAAGAATTTAAGTAATTAAAAAAAAAGAAAATTTTAGGAATATCTTTTATTTTCATGAATACTATTAGGTGTAAAATATTGAACATTTACTTGCTTACAGAATTTATAATAGCTCTATTAGAACTATTAATCTACACTTGTAGAAAGGAAATTTCATTTTTTATCTAGGCAAAAGCAATGTAAATAATAAAACCTTCAAGTATTGCTTGATACAACTTAAAATAGCACCAGTGTTAAGAAACTGTATTTTGTTTATCCAAGGGCAAAATAAGTAATTGAACTTAGAAATGCATAAGAATACTAAAATAAAACAAGCATGGTTATAACATTTTGTTTGTACTCTCATGGCAATTAATAACACTTTGAATTATCAAAAGAAGTTTTTAAAAAATTTAATGATATTAGTTGTTAGTCTTTTATAAAGACAATCCAATTAATTGAATCACTGCTTTTCTCAATTGATACCTGAAAGAAAAGCAAATTTAGAGATAGTTATATGACTTCTGGTAGTCATTTTTTTCTTGTTATTTTTCCTGATAGGGTAATGTGTATGTAATGAGAAAGCCAAAATTTTCCTGCTCTTCTAGTTTTATTAAGGCTAGTGTATAATGTGAATAGTTTACATGTCATGTTTATGTGAATAACTCTTAAAATTATTAACCCTGGTCCAAACTTATACACTAGTGCCCAGACCAGATAATCTGTTTGATATACGGGTAATTTAAATGTTGTGCAACAATACCAATTCATGCAACATAATTAATTTACCTCAACTCTTCACTTATTCTCCACAAATTTGTTACTCTTCTAGTGTTGCTATTTTGGGAAAGACAGTAAGTATTCTTCTAAGCAAGTCACAAATGGAATTTATTCAAAATCAGTCCTTCTCACACTTTTTAGGCACAGGTTGCTTTTACACTCTTAAAGACTAAGGATGACTCTAAAAAAAACTCATTTAAGTAAGCAAATATATTTAGTTTATCATATTAGAAATTTTGAAGCTGTTTACTAATCAAAAAATAAAAATTGAAACATTCTAGGTTAACATACATTTTTTTCTTCTTTTTAAAATTAATTTTACTGGTACATTTTAGGTATATAATATAATAACATTAATCATTGGAAATTTGCACCTTTACATAATCTCTCTTGGTTCTTATTTTTTCCCCATTTCCCTGCCCTGCCTTCAACCCCCATATCCCTCCCTATTTAAGAAGACTTTGTTTCTAGTTTTTCATTTTCTCATATTATTCTCATATTAATTTCATATTTCTCATATTAATTCCATTCCCTTCTTTCCTTTCCCCTACCCCTCCCACTTTCCCTTCCCCTTTTCTTCCTATTTCGCATTACCTTTTAGTCCTTCCTTACACTTTGAGTTTCTTACACTAGAGAAACTATTCAGTGTTTACACGTGTCTTATTTATTTCGCTGAAGAGTATGGCCTCAATGTGCATCCATTTAGCTATAAATGTCTCTAATTTCTCATTTTTATGGCTGAGTAGTTAATATAAATTTTTTAAGAAAAGTGAACTTCCCCAAAATAATTAATGAAAGAAACAGGATATTTTTTAAAACCTCTTTATTTTCTGGCTTAGTAGAACACAGTAGTATTCTTATAACTTCTATGTGTAAGTTTTCATTATGTATTTTCATACTAAAGTACAATAGGTACAGTTGGTCACTCTTCTCCATGGAGGGAAGATATGATCCAAGACCTCAGGAGATGTCTGAAACTGTAGAAAGTATCAAACCCCTTACATGCTGTAGATAGTATCAAACCCCTTACATACTGTAGATAGTATCAAACCCCCTACATACATCTACAAATGTAATGCCTTTTCTATTTTAAATAAATGAAAGGTCTCTGTCATTTTTATAAAATCAAGTCTAAACTTGACTTTGGCATGACATACCAGACAATGTTATGGTTTATATCTGGCTGTCCCCAGAAAGCCTCATCCACTCATAGGTAGGACTTGGGGATGTGATTGGATCATGGAGCTTTTAGTTATAGCTAAATGTGTTTTGGGAAGTGAAGCCTGTTTGGAGGAGGTGGATCACTGGAGGCATCACCTGGATTGCGTGTGTCACCCTCCTTCCTGCATTGATTGTTCTCTGTTTCTTTTCATCATGCCATGACCATTCCTCCTCTTCCATTCCCTTCTGTTATGCCTCCCTTCCTTGGAGCCAGGGGACTATAATCTGAAATTACTGCAAACTATGAGCCAAAATGAACCTTTCCTCTTTAAATTGTGGGTGTTGGATATTTTGTCCCAGTGAGGAGAAAGAACTAAGATAATCATCAATGTTCAGGTTTCTGCTTGCCTCCAAAAAACTATGATGTTGTCATTGGTTTTCTCACTTTCTCCTTGCTAAGACACAATACTCCACACCCACAGATTAAAGGAGGAGAGGTTTATTTTGGCTCACAATTTTAGTACAGAGTTGGCTAGCTCTAAAGGAGGAGGATATGGTGCAAGGGACAGGTGGAGGGAAGCTACTCACATCAGGCAGCCAAAAGCAGAGAGAAATGAGAGGAGCTGGGGATGGAGATCCAACCTTGTAGATCAGGCCCCCCAGTTACCTGCTTCTTTCAAAGAGCCACAGCCTCATAACATCATATTTAGCCATATTGCCCACATGATTGAATCACCTTTCAAGGTGATCGGAAGGTGAATGAATTATGAGGGCCATATAACTGACTTGTATTCAGAGATGAGGCCTTGTCAGAAATGGCAGATCACAGAAAGATTGACTTGGAAGGGAATATCTTACTCCTTGACCTCTCCCTTCTCTGTCTGATTCCTGGGTGTAGTGACATGAGAAGATTTTCTCTACCAGGCCCATCTCATCATGCTTCCAACCATGCAAGCACTGAAACTTCTGAACCATGAGCCACAATAAACCTGGACTCTTTAATGATGCAGATAGCTAGTATTTTGTCCCAGCAATGAGAAAGTGACTAAGACAGAGAAGTGGGATACTTGCTGTCACTACCTGGCCATGAGGCTTAGAAGTGTCTGGAATTGCTTCATGTGAGGAATTTGCAAGGGTTTGGACATGTTAGTTATAGTACTTCTAGAGCGCTATAAGCCAAAATTGATGAGATTCAGATCAGAACTCAAAAGAACAGAATGCCGATACAAATGCAGATGTTAAATACCAGGCTTAAGAGTTTTTGTCTGAGAGCAAGGACTACATTGGCAGTTGGACTCCAGGTCACATGTGCTATGGTCTTGTAGAAAAATCTGTCTATATTTTGCTCATGTCTCCAGGTAGGATACTGAGATTAAGTGTGATGAACTGATTAATCTGGCAGAGAAAATTTCAAACCAGCCCAAAATTCAGGCTGTGACATGACTACTCTTGGGGCTTTTTAGCCACCTGCATATTGAGAATCTAGAGGGAAAAGAACATCTGAGTGTTTTTTTAAAGTCTTGAGTTTCACCAGAATGTAAGCTTCTTTAAAGTTTGGATCTGTAATGTTGCAGCAGATTGGAATTTCTTTTCTAAAAATATTAGCATTAAAATGAGGCCAAGTACTTTGCGTCAGGACAATAGGAAAGATATCTTTCTTAGGAATTCTGAAAACCAGTGAGTCCCCACCATATATAGGCTCAAAGTTGCAAACACAACAGACTTTATTTTGAGAAGGGAACCCCAAGTCACTGTTCTACATAAGGGACACCTAAGGAATTGATTTTCTGGAATTTCTTTCATAGCGCTCAGGCATCCAGCCACTATAAGCCTCTGTATGCATGATGCAAGGTAGCTAGCAGCAGACCTTGGTGTCATCCATGCTGTGCTTTGTTTTTTAGTAATGCAGAATACAAGAGTTTTGGTGTGAGAGACTTCCACCCAGGCTTCAGAAGATGGCCTAAGGCCAGGAAGTGTGTCCCTGGGAGGGCAGTTTGTGAAGTTGTGAAAATGAAGTCAGAAGTGCAGTGGAGGTCCTCAGCAGTTGGAAATGCCAAAAATGTAACAGGTCTGCTGAAGAAGCCTTCAGATGATGAGCAAACCCAGCCCAACAGAGAAGCCATGAGGGAGAATGCGTGGGAAAAGCCATGGGGGAGAACTCAAGTCTGTTGGAGTTCACATCTTATTGCCAAAACTTATGCTGAGTACTGGACAAGGAAGTACAGAATTTAATGGTTGCCCTGGTGAGTTTCACACTTGCTTTGTTACAATTCCTTTCTATCCCTCAGTTTCTCCCTTTAGGAATGGGAACCTTTATCCTATGCCATTGAATGTTCAAACTGTTTAACTTTATTATTTTTACTGGGGCTCAAGGCTAAGAGTTTGCTTTTAGTTACAGTAGAGAATTTAGACTTGGACTTTTCAGAAATGCTGAAGGTGTCAAGACTTTACAACTTCAGAGATGGACTAAATGCATTTTGCAGAAAGACTTGTACTTGGGGACAGAATAATAATGTTATGGTTTATATCTAGATGTCCCTCAGAGGCTTGTGTGCTCATATATGGAGTTTTTGAAAGTGATTGGATTATGGTGGCTATATAGCTGACTTGCTGTTGGAAGGTATGGCATTGTCAGAAGAGGTAGGTCACTGGAAGTGTGGCCTGGAAGTGCATCTCCCTCTCCATGTCTCCACTGTGCTTCCTGGATGCAATGACATGAGCAGTTATCCTTCACCCAGGCCCTTGCATCATGGTGCCCACCATGCAAAGATGGAAATTTCTGAATCATAAGCTAAAATAAATCTATTCTCCTTTAAGTTGTGGATGTTGGATATTTTGTCCCACCAATGAGAAAGTGACTGAAAGAAACTATAGCAGTCATATTGAATAAAATGCTGGTTCTTGTCCAAAATAAACCTTATGGTGTTGTTGTACCATTGTGAAATATTTCTTTTATCTATGATGCCTATTCTATTACTTATTTATTTAATAAAATCCTATTTATCCAAAAATATTCAACAAATAGTTATATGGCACTATGGCCCATTCCCATCTCCATGCAGGAATTGCTTGGTTTGATAGTTCTGCTTAAAAGAGTCAAGTTGGATTTGGGACCTGACTAGGGGACTAGTGAAGCACATTTCTGGGTGTGTTTGGGTGAGTCATGGAGGCACGAGCTTGATTATTATATATGGTCCCTGGCCTCTTCTCCGGCACAGTTCTGCTCTGTTTCCCTGTTGCCTTCATCTAAGCATCTATGCTCCACTATGCCTTTCCACCATTATGTTTCTGCCTTAGAATAAGCCATCCAGAGGCTGAATCCCCTGAAAGTGTGAACCAAATTGGATTTCTGGTAATATGTCTCAGCAATGGAAAAGTAGATTAATGGAAATGGATTTTTGTAACTCTAGCTCAATATGTTAATATTTTACAGAAAGCTAATTTATATGTATCTAGAAATCTGTCCATTTTTTTGTGTTTTCCATCTTATTAGAATAATAGTTCGCAAAGTAGGTGTTGATGTTCTTTTGGATTTCTGTAGTATCCATTCTAATTTCACCCTTTTATTCCAAATTGCATGGATTTGTCTTTTCTTTCCTATTTTTGATAAGGTTGGCTATTTAATTTATTGTATTTTGAAATGTTCTACTTTTTCCTGATCCTTTAACGTAAGCATGAAATGTATTCCCACCGTTGGTGTAATGTAACATTTTACATGTATTGTCGTCATCAAGTTTTAAAATAATGTCTAGAAATCAATTGACTTTGTATGGGTAGTTTCCTTAGTTTCCAGCCCAATTTCATCCCTCATGATTGCTCATGCCTGGATACCAGGAGCCAAAGAACTTGGGATAGCCTCTGTACTCAAGAACTTGGAAATTATGGTTTAATAAACCCACAAGCAAATCTTGAAATTTGGGTAACCTCTCTCTACTTTTTATATATATATATATAAGCTGCTTCATCCAAATATATCTTGCTCTTTCTATGTTCCCTGGTGCAATTCCTTGTGCAGCCCATAGTAGTCATCTTCTCTTATGGTTAAAAGTAAGTAAAACAAGCAAAAAATATAGTTCTGCCTTTTAACTATCTGAGGTAAAGTGTTCTGTCCTGCCACTAAGAGAATCTTTAAATCATTTAAAATAGTTGGTAATACAATCCATAGTCTCAATTTTTAGAATGACCTATTGAAAAACATCCAAAAAATGATTCACATTTTCACAAATTTAATAAAGAAATGCTACTTTTGATAGTAAGTAGTGATGAATAAAAAGAACTCATATTGATATTTAAAATGTAGAACATTTTTCCCAAAATCTCATAAAGTTTCAAAATAATTTAATATGAATTGTACTCATTATTTGATAAGTAAAAGAATATGCTTAATTTCTCTACTTAATTCAGACTGTGATGAAGTATACTCAAATTCTCTTATTTGCAAAGTTTTAAAGTATTCAAGCTATATCTATGAAGACAAATGGGTTTAAATACTTCTGGTAAAGTTATTCAAAACTGGGTTTTTTTTCGTTTTTTGCTTGGAATGGTGGTGCATGACTGTAATTACAGCAGTCAAGAGATTAAGGCAGGAGAGTCCATAGTTCCAGGCCAGATAGGCTCCAAAGTGAGATCCTGCTGAGAGAGAAAGAGAGAGAGAGAGAGAGAAAAGAGAAAGGGAAAGAAACAGTTTTGATATTGGAAAGAAATTCTGGCTATTATGAGATATTTTAAAATTTATGTAATAATTATTACCTAAAGCATTTTTCATGAGAAAATGTTTTATTTTCCTTAAAGCGTTTTTTTGGTCTTTCTTTTTGGTACTAGGAATCAAACTCAGGGCTTTGTGTTTGCTAGGCAGGCAAAAAATCTGTTGAGCTACCTCCCCAGGCTGAAAATGTTTTCTTAAAATAATTTTTTGTGTATGCATTGAAATGAAATCTCCAAATATAGGAACTCTTATGACTGATTTTAAGATTGCCATTTTGTTCTAATTACCTATATAACAGAAGCAGGCTTCACGGTTACCGAAAGTGTAGTTTTTATTGAATGTTGAAAGAATCTATATCTGAAACATTTCTCAACACACATCCTGAGGGCTTGTTTTTATGCTAAATATTGCTGCATAATAATAATTGTTCAAAATAATTTGTTTTGGTGTGACAAAACATTTTTTCAAATTTTATTAATACATATTTGCAGTGTATAATAACATCACTCCTGAAGCATACATAACACATATTATTTCTTCTCTCTCCTTCTTCCCACCATCTTTTTGTCCCCTTCCCATTTGCAAAAAATCTGTTTCCTATTATCTATCTTGTATTTTGCTATTTAATTTTTTATTTTCTCATATAAGAAAATTCATGCAATATTTGAGCTTGTATGTCTGAGTTACTTCAGTTTACATTGTGATCTCAAGGGGCATCCATTTTACTATAGATGACCAAAGTTTAGTTTTATTTATGGAAGAAGAGTTCTCCATTTTGTTTAAATACCACATTTTATTTATGCATTGGATATATAGGTCACCTCCAAGATTTAGCTATTTTTGTTTGTCTATAAACATGAGTATTCAGTGACCAGCCAGTGCACAGTGAGGACCAGGGCTGCGTGGAGCCCTCACTCTGTCAATGTGCTCCACCCACCACTACCAGCTTAGCTCCCATGCCTCTGGCCTCCTGGCTGTGCTGCTACCTGGTTCCACACTACAGAGGCACAGGGGCTCATAGCTCCACAAGATAGAGCAGAAGTGAGCAACAAAAAGAAGGACTCTCTCAGGCTCCTCGATGAAAACTCTAGCCCACTGAAAAGTGAAGAGAATCTCCGCAATAAAGGCACACCAGACCACCACACTTGGTAAGTTGGAGGGATCATCACCTCCCATTGGAACCTGGACTAACTTCAGGGCAAGGACAGCTGAAACCTGCAGTAGAAGCTTGCACAGTTCAACCCTGCAGGATGACAGGGAGCTCAACCTGGGACTAGCAGCCAGAGATCTGCCTGAATCTCACAGGTCTGCTACTGGCGTGCTGAGACACACTGACTTATATCTGCACATGGCTGCCCACATTGTCTATTGTGACAGCAGATACACACCCTGAAGGAGGCCCCTCATTTTCATTTTTATTTTTCGTTGTTTGCAAAAAATTTTTTATTTTCAATTTTTTTCTACTCTTTTCAAATTTTTAATTTTCTCTTCTTTTTTTTTCTTTCTTTTCTATTTTCTTTCTCTCTCTCCCTCACTTGTTCTCTTGCTGTCCCACATTGTTCTTCATCTCACTTTTTGTTCCTGTTCTGGACCTAATTCAGATTTCTTCCTTACTTTTTTCTTCTCTCGATTATCATTAGTTTTAAAGGAAATTAATACAATATCTAGCCTCCCTATTGCTGTTGGGTTGTTCTGTTTACATCTTTTTTCTTTCATTCTGCCTTTTCCTCTTGTCTTCAATAGATTCTTAGAGTTTGCATGATCTTCCTGTGACCTCTGGCCTCACTGATAACCTTTCCCTATCCTTCTACCTATCTATCCCTCCCTCCCCAACACCTTCTAACTCCCCAACACAAAGGGTAAAGCTGCTATATTGAAGAGTTTATTCACTATAAACATATGTTGGCCTGGTCCTCGATTTTGATTCAATTCACCCAGTTAAAGGTGATAGATTAATAACTACCACAAACTGTCATTTTGTAAGCTGTCCTTGATGCTATGGTGTTGCTGATTGAATCATTTGGGCTAAGGTGTTGTAATTGCCTTCCTGGTTTAATGAAAATGAAATAGCATCAGAGCCATTAGAGACTCAAAAACTAAGGACCAGCTAGATCTGGAAGACATCTCTGAGAAACAATCATTCCGCAAGGGTTCTAGACACAAGGAACAAAGATTCTTACAAAAAGCAATTTTGAAGTATCAATCCAGGAATTAAACCAACAATAGTACCAAAAACAGAAATGAGAAGACATTTAAGCAAGGCACAAACTCAGACTTCCACCCCACAAAAGGCAAATTCTGGGGGAAACAAGGTGGAAAAAAAATGATAATCAACCACCTGGACACTCTGAACTGGTAGCACAGGAAGTAACAAAACAGATGAATGAAGCTCTAGAAAAATTCAAAATAGGAATAATTTCCCAGATAACTACAGAGATGGTGAGCAGAGTGAAAGACATGATTAGAGGCTCTAGAACAGAAACAGATAAAAAATACATGAGTTCAGAACCATGGTGGAAGCCATGAATGCCCAGCATAAGAAAATGGAAACCACGGTCATCCAACACAGGAAAGAAATGGAATCCATGACAGAGACTCAAACAAATATCCAGGAGATTAAAAACTCCATTGAAAGCATCCACAGCAGATTGAGCAAATGTCAAGATAGAATATCAGATATAGAAGAAGACAGCATTGTGATTAGTGACCATGAAAACAGAGATTTTTTAAAAATAGTAAGGGATCATGAGAAATCAATACAGTAGCTGCTAGATGATGAAAAGAAGAATGATGTAAGACATATAGGCATCCTCAAAAAAACAAGAGAGAGGACAATTGACATTTAAAAAGCTGTTCACAGAAGTAATAGTGGAAAACTATCCAGACAGTGGTAGAGAATTGGACATACAGATAAGGGAGGCACATAGAACTCCAAATAGCCACAATAAAAATCTACACTTAGACATATAATAGTCAAGATCTGAGAAACTCAACAGAAGAAAAAAATCCTACAAGCAGTTAGAGAAAAGAAATAAATCACATACAAAGGAAAGCCCATCAGAATCACAGCAGACTTCTCAACACAAAACCTCAAGTCAAGGAGAGCCTGGAGTGAAGTATTTCAAGCCCTAAAAGAAAATAGCTTCCAACCTAAACTGCTGCATCCTGCAAAATTAACTTTCAAAATAGGTGGGGAAATTAGATACTTCCACAACAAAGAACACCTGAGAAATTTCATGATTACCAAACCAGCACTCCAAACAATTCTAAACGATGTCTTAGAAAAAGACAGTGAAGGTCACAACTCCCACCATGAGGTCCAACAGTGGGAAGCCACCAAGCAAGGCTAGAGACTAAAGGAAAAGGGGGAAAATAAGAAATCAAAGAGCCAACAACAGTAAAACATCATGACAAGGATAAGTCAATATCTATCAATTTTAACCATCAATGTTGATGGCCTCGTGTCACCAATCAAAAAATAGAATGACAGAATGGATTAAGAAGCAAAATCCAACAATATGCTGTATACAAGAAACAGACCTAACTCAAAAAAAAAAAAAAATTCAAAGACTGAAAGTAAAAGGATGGAAAAAATTCTCCATCCAACAGGAACCACGAAAAAAGCAAGGGTAGCAATCTTATTTGCAGACAAAGTAGACTTCAAACCAGAAGTGATTAAGAGAAATAAAGATGGTCACTACATCCTTGTGAAGGGAACAACCCAAGAAGAGATGACAATCCTAAATATATATGCACCAAATATGAATGCCCCCACCTATACCAAACATATAGTAATGGGCATGAAAAACTAAGTAAGCACTAATATAATTATATGGGGGAACCTCAATACCTCACTATCACAAATAGACAGATCATCTAGACAAAAAGTAAACAATGAAATTCTAAAACTGAGCCAAACTATTGAACAATGGACTTAATAGATGTTTACTGAGCGTTCCACCACACAAAATCAGAATACACATTCTTTTCAGCTGCACATGGGTCATTTTCCATTCACAGACCACATGCTAGCTCACAGGGCATGTTTAAGTAAATGCAAATTAATTGAAATTACCCCCTGTATATTATCAGACCATAGTGCAATAAAAGTGGATATCAATAGGATAAGAAACTGCAAAACTCCCACAAACACATGGAAATTGAATAACCCTCTCCTGAACAACCAATGGGTCACAGAATACATTAAAGAAGAAAGTAGATAGTTTCTACAAGTAATTGTAGTTTCTACAAGTAATGCCAGTACAACATACAGAAATCTATGGGACACAGTGAAAGCAGCTACATGAGGGAAATTCTTAGCAGTAAATGCTCATATTAGGAAAACAGAGAGAGCTCAAATAAACAACCTAATGCTGAATCTCAAGCTCCTAGAAAAAGAAGAGCATGACAAACCCAAAGATCATACAAGAGAGGAAATTATAAAGATCAGAGCAGAAATCAATGCAACGGAGACTAAGAGAATGATAAAAAAAAACCCCAATGAATCTAACAGTTGGGTTTTCAAAGAATAAATAATATTGATAAACCTTTAGCCAACTTTATCAATAAAAGGAAAGAAAAGGCTCAAATCCATGCAAGTAATAACAAAAGGGGTGAAGTCACAACAGATTCATCGGAAATCCAGAGGATCATCAATACCTACTTTGAGGTCCTGTGCTCTAATAAAATGGAAGACAGAAGAAGTGGACAGATTCCTATATACATACAAATTACCAAAATTAAATGAAGAAAATATAGAAATTCTAAACACCCTCATTACAAAGGGTGAAATTGAAAACATAATTAAAAATTTACCAACAAAGAAAAGCCCCAGTCCTCATGGCTTCACTGCTGAATTTTACAAGACATTTGAAGAAGAACTGTCACCATTACTCTTTAAAATCATCAATGAAAGTGAACCGGAAGCAAGGCTTCCAAATTCATTCCTGGAATCAAGTGTTACTTTGATTCCCAAACCAGGGAAAGAGTCAACCAAAAAAGAGAACTAGAGGCCAATCTCCCTAATGAACATAGAGGCAAAAATCCTCATCAAGATACTGGCAAATAGAATATAGAGGGTCATCAAGAAGATCATACACACTGGCCAAGCCAGATTTATCCAAGGGATGCAATGATGGTTCAACATACATAATCAATAATTGTAATACACTATATTAACAGAGCAAAGGACAAAATCCATATGATCATCTCAATTGATGGGGAAAAAGCGTTTGACAAAATCCAACACCCATCAATGATAAAAAATAAACTCTACAGAAAATTGGAATTGAAGGTCTCTATCTCAACCTGGTTAAGACTCTTTATGAAAAACCAACAGCCAACATCATACTAAATGGCCAAAAACTGAAAGCCTTCATGCTAAACTCAGGAACAAGACAAGGATGCTCAGTATCACCACTCCTGTTCAATATAGTTTTGGAATCATTAGGCATAGCAATCAGACAAGAGAAAGAAATAAAAAGAATTAAAATAGGAAAGTAAGAAATTATGCAGTCATTATTTGCAGATGATATGATACTTTACATAGAAGACCCCAAAAAGTCTGCCAAAGGACTTCCAGACTTAATTGACAGATTCAGTACAGTAGATTGATAAGAGGTCAATGCTCAAAAAACAATAGCCTTCTTGTACACAAATAGACTCCCTGAGAGAGAAATTAGGGAAACAATTCCTTCCACAATAGCATCCAAAAAAAGGAAATATCTAGGAATCAATCTAACAAAGGAAACAAAAGACCTCTAAAAAGAAAACTACAGAACTCTGAAAAAAGAGATCAAGGAGGATATAGGAAAATGAAAAGACATCCCTTGTTCCTGGGTAGGAAGATCCAATGTAGTGGAAATGGCCATACTTACAAAACTGCTTTATAGATTTAATGCTACGCTGATTGAAATTCCAAAAATATATTTCACAGAACTAGAGAAAAAATCCAAAAGTTCATTTGGAACCAGAAGAGAGCTAGAATAGCAAAAGCAATTCTAGACAACAGAGACATGGCTGCAGGTAACATAATCCCCAACTTGAAAATATGCTACAAAGTTACTGTGATAAAAACAGCATGGTACTGGCAAAGAAACAGACCTGAGGATCAGTGGAATAGGTTAGAAGATGCAGAAACAACTCCGGATATACTCAGCCACCTCATCTTTGACAAAGGAGCCAAACACCCTCACTGGAGGAAAGATCATCTCTTTAATAAATGGTGTTGGAAAGACTGGATTTCAACCTGTCCAAGAATAAAACTAGAAACATATCTATCACCATGCACTAAACTAAGATCAAAGTTTATTAAAGATCTAAATATTAAAGCAGAAACACTAAACTTGCTGGAAGATAAGTTAGGTGGAACTCTTGAAGACATTGGCATAGGAAAAGACTTTATGAACAAAACATCAGTAGCATGGTAACTAGCACAAAGAATCAACAACTAGGATCTCATCTTATTAAACAGCTTCTGTACTGCAAGAGAAACCACCAACAGAGCTAAGAGACAACCTACAATGTGGCACAAAATTTTTAGCAGCTGTACCTCAGACAAAGGACTACTCTCTAGAATATATAAAGAACTGAAAAAAAAATCAGACCTCCCAAATTCGAAGACCTAATTCAAAAATGGGCATCTGAAATGGACAGACATTTCTCAGACAAAGAAGTAAAAATACCAAATAAACGTATGAAACAATGTTCAACATCACTGGTCATTCAAGAGATGCAAATGAAAACAACACTGAGATTCCATCTCACCTCAGAAAGAATGCCTGCTATCAAGAAATCAACCAATAACAAAGGCTGGCAGGAGTGAGAGAGAAAGGAACCCTTCTCCAGTTTTGGTGGGAGTACAGACTGGTGCAACCACTGAGGAAATCAGTATGGAGATACCTCAAAGAACTAGGACTAAGGGTCCCATTTGACCCAGCTATTTCCCTGCTGGGTATCTTTCCAAAATAATTGAAAATATCATACTACAGTGATATATGTGCACCCATCTTTATAGTGGCATAGCTTGTAATAAGTTAAAGCTTGGAAACAGTCCTAGTGGCCATCAACTGGAAACAGGATAAAGAAGATGTGGGTTTTTTTAAATAAAGTGGAGTACTACTCAGCCATACAGAATGAGAAAGTAGAGAATTTTATAGCTAAATGGATGCATAGTGAGGAAATTCTCTTAAGGGAAAGAAATAGGACACACGTGTGTAAATACCAAACAGTTTCTCTAGTGTGAGAAACTGAAAGTGTAAATAGGATTAAAATGATTACAATGAATAATTGATATTTTGAAATAGGACAAAAAGGTCCAAAGTGGTAGGGAAAGTGGGAGGGGAAGGGTAAAGGAAAGAAGGGAAAGGAAATATTATGAGAAAAGGAAAAAGCGGAAATTAAGTCTTTGTAAATAGGGAAGGGTGGAGGGGGGAAGGGCTCATACATCATGGGGAAAAAATAAGAACTAAAATAGATCATGTACAGGTATAAGCACCCAAAGATATATGTAAATGTATTGTATACCGAAAATATACCAATAAAAGAATTTAAGCAAAAATAAATAAATAAATAAATAAATGAGTATTCATGTTTAATGTAATACAAGTTATGTTAAGTAAATCAAAATTCATTAAATGTGTTAATCTGCATTGGATATTTCTATCCTCTTTTGAAAATAAAACAATGAATAAGAATTTCATTTAAATTCCATAATTATAAAGGTACATTCATTTTCACCTGGTTAAAAATTGATTATTGTAAATTAATATTACAGTTTCTTTCTAGAGGTCTTTGGAGGTAAGAGTAAAATCTACACATTTAACAAATTGTTTGATTTATTTTTAAGTACTCTGAAGTTTATCTGTATTGCTAATAAGTATGTGGAATGAATACCTTGAATGACATTGTTATCAATGTACCATTTCATGAATTGCAGTACCAAATGTATTTAATTTACATATATTTTCTTGTTTGCTGCTTTCCCCTCCATGTATCATAGTAGTATCGCAAATGTAGATTCAGCCAGTGTAGTTATCATGCTGGAACCCTAGTAAAAGTTTTTCTGAAAAAAAGAATACTAATGAAGAAAAAATAATAAAACTACTTTTATTGAATGGACATTTAATGACACGTACTAGGTTTTATTCATATGTCAACTTGTTTTTTAAAATGTCTGAGGATTTGTAGATATTATTCTCATTTAATACTTGAATAAACAGGTTCATTGAAGTTAGATAATTCATTCAGGAAGAGAAAACTAGTTGTTGGCTGATTGTAGACAAAATGAAGATTTTTTTTTCATGTGCAATTTTTATACCCCAAACAGGTTCTCTGATGAGTTATCATACTAACATAGGAAATTTGAAGAAATAACAAATGATGTAATATAGATATGCAAGATAGAAGGGTATAAAATACATAGCTTGGACCTAGATTATTTTCCTTAGAATAATTCCTGTATAAATAAAACCTTTCTTTTTACATATAGATTCATAACTGGGTTTACATCACAGAGAAAGTTAATAACAGCTTTAAAAAGGCAAGATTATATTTTTTTGTAGTCTTTATCATCCCAGACCACAAGGAAGATGCTCAGATCAGATTATGTTGTTCTTAAATAAACAAATTTTCCAAGGCTTAGAATTACACAAGTAATTAGAACAACCACAGTCTTTTCAAAATGACTAAAACAAATTTTAAATATAAAATATATAAAAAGGACTATTAAGGATAGCTTCCAAAACTATATTTAGAAATACAGGAAAATATGTGTTGCCTCTTAATAAAGTTAAATAAATATTCTTTTTGCATCCTATAAACACTATGTTTGATTTTTATTTGGTTCTCATAATTTAAAATTCTGATTGCTTTTATATAAATTCTTCCAAACCCTCATCAGAATGTATATTTTTGATTCAAATTCTTATTCTTTTTTGCAGCACTTCATCATAAAAATTAAATCAACTAGGAAAATGAAAAAGAAAAATTACTTCTTTATGCCACCCATATTCTTATTTTCATTATGGTGTAAAGTATCCATCATTTAGAACTCTACTACTGTCTTCACTTCAGATTTTCTCTGCTATTTGGGGGGTCTCATTTTAGTCCCATTAGGTTACATGATAAATTCTTCCAGCTCTGGTGCATGAACAGCTATGTCAATGATTCTTTAAATTGCACTAACCCAGGGTACTCCAACATGGATGATTAGAGGGGGAACCACATCCGAGATGCTCAGAGAGGATTTACTGAAAGCATAGATCCCTGTAGTGAGGGTCTCACACCCTGAAAAAAAATTGGAAAGATGATACATGTATATCAAAAGTAACAACTGATTTATAGGAGAAAGGAAGAGGAACCAACATTGGTGGTCTTCCCGTTTCCAAGCCCTGCCCCTCCAAGAATAAAATATTATGAAAGAATTCCAAACATCTTGAGGTAGAGAGTGAGGAGTGAGTGCTGTGGAGGCTGAAAACGTGGTTCCAACTCTCCATATACCAGCCACTTTGTGAGGCCAGGGGATAAAAGAGAGATAGACAAATTAAAGTAAAGTATCATAAATAACTAATTGAATGAGCTAATGAAATAGATTAAAGGCCAGGACCTAAATTATCTAAAGATAAGCCTTAAAAAATTAAATGCAAAAGGCAAAAATGTCCTTAATTAAACTAAGAAAAGTCTCAGAGGGTTAAAAAAAACAAAACAAAAAAACAAACAAAGACAAAAACAAGGCAGCCTTCTTTCTGGACATCAAATGCCTGGCAACAACAAACTTTAATTATTGCATACCTGTGTCCTCTCATGTAATCTTACACTAAAGACTATGTAAAAGTCCCTGGACTTATATATCTACAATATTCATCTTTCAGAACTCCTCTCAACAGTGGAAGCTTTTGTTGTTGTTCTAAAAAACTATACACCCAATCATTACCCACTGCTTGCTTGCTGTTTTGTCACCTCCTTCTGCATCATTTTAGAAAAAAAAGACTAAAAGGGACTTGCTTACAACTTTGGTGCCCAATATGGGGTAGTCATTTTCTCTATGTAGAGGTGTGGAAGAATGACTGAACCATATAAGTACACAATCTTTCTCTGTCCCTTTGAAAAATCTAAGAAACAGTGGATACTTTGCTCCTTAGTTAAAGACTCTTAGAGCAGCTACCATGATTGAAGCAGTGGAGTGGTTCTCCAGCACCTCCTGGTTAATGACCCACTGAAGCTCGTGGGAATGTTAGCCAGACAGGGAGCTAGATTCCTTTCCAGAAAAATATGTCTGGTTGCATGAAACTGGTAAAAGCTGGGAGAGCAACTGAGAAGCCCCAACAGGAGCTACTACACAAGGGGTATTCAAAGGCCCCAAACTACAAGCTGGGTCCTGACAGCCATACTTTAACCAGCAGAGCAATTTCCACTTATCTATTATCCCCAGTTACACTCCTCCATGATGTGTGAGATAAACTTTCATGGTGATCTCCAGGTATCCACTTTCCCAGGATGACCTGATGTGACACTGTCAGAGCCCTGTCTTAAGCATCCATTGTCCTGGGTGCCTGGTTGTCCCCCACAACCACATATTCATATATCCTCCTTTCTTAGAAAGGAGATTATTCCCTGGGTCACTCATACAAAAAACTTTTCACTGTCTTCATGGGATAAAAGATATGGAGACAGAAAAGAACATCACTTTCCAAACACACAGGAGGGGTTTGTTTCTCTGGTCCAAGAAATACTGCAATGTACATGGAGTACAGATTTTAGCATAAAAAGAGTTGATGCTTATCTCTTGAATCAGTTAACTGGCCAGGTGTACCTCTTAAGCTATACTCATGTTGTGCTCTGCAAGGACCCTTCTTATTATTTTATTTACTTTTTATTAGTACATGTTTGCAGTACAGAATGATTACTTGCACTGTAGGGGATTGGCACATGTACATAACACATTTCAATTCACTTCTTTTCTCCTCTCCCTCCACCCTTCTTTTTTATTTTTCCAGCATCAGATTTATTTATTTCACTTGTAAGACCTTATAGAGTTAATTATCATATATACAGACGGAAAACCAGACTAACTGGTCTAAGAACATATAAGAAATGTAAGACATTTATACTAAGTCAAGGCACACTTTTAGGTACATTGTCTGCACTGGAATATAATAATTTTTTTTCTTTTTTTCTCTTTTTTCTGAATATCTATCATATATATATATACATATACATATATATATACATATACATATGTATATGTATATATATGTTATATATATAAAACTTCCTCAGATTAATTCCTAAATATTTCATTTTTCTTGAAGCTATTATGAAAGAAATTATTTCCCTAACTTCTCTCTCAAGGACTCCTATTATTTTAACCTTACTAGATTTATATTTCTGAGAGGGAGCTTTTCATAGAATAGAACAATGTGATGTTTCTGTCACTTGTGTGTCTGAGTTTCTTCACTTAACATTATGCTCTCAAGGTGTATCCATTTTCCTACAAATAACTCAAGGTTATAATTTCTTTGACAGAGTATTATTCCATTATGTATCAATACTACATTTTTTATCCATTCACTTTTTGATGGACATATAGACTGTTTCCAAGCTTTAGCCATTATGAATTGTGCTGCTATAAACATGGGTATGTATATATCACTAGGGAAGATACCTAGAAAGGAAATAGCTGATTCAACTGGAATTTCTACATTTAGTTTTTGGTGAAATCTTCATACTTATTTCCTTAACGGTTATATGAGTCTACAGTCCCACCAACAATGAAGGGTTCCTTTCTCCCCACAAAATATCTGCTAAAGGACAATTCTGACCTCATCCTCTCCCCTCCCAAGGTCTCCTCATAAATATCCCTTCTGTCCACCCTATTCTGGGCCCCTAATACATGGACAAGGGCAAAGACACCCAACTTTGTTTCCCCTCCAGTTAAGAGGGACAGAGCCAGAGGGAGCCACCACATAGACTCATGTTGCTTTCTCCCTGGGGGACCTTTAAGAGATCAAAGCAGACCTAGGCAAGTTCTCAGAAGTCTCTGGTAAATATATAAAAGTGTTCAAGGAACTATCTTGTAACTATGACTTTTCATTGATATATGTGATTATCCTTTTAAAGCAAACCCTATCTGATTCAGAGTGTGAGGCACCTCTGAGAGCCACACAAATATATGAAGATAAAATACACCTTTGCCAAGATCCAACAACAGTCTATATCCAGCCAGAGTTTATAGTAGTTCACCACAATAAGCCCCCAAGAGACCCTAATGACTTGGTGGGACAAGAGATCTGGAGACACAAAAATTTCCTAAAATGTATATTAGAGGGCCTATACAGGATCTAAGCCAATCCTCTAAGCTATGCCTGTCTATGATAATTCAAAATAAAAAAGAGAGTAACTCAGCCTTCCTTCAAGGACTCAAAAAAGCCCTAACTAAACATGTCTCCCTGTTACCTGAGTCACTTGAGGATAAATTTATTAACCAGTCCACCCAAATATTCATAAAAAGCTACAAAAGTTATCTATGAGACCAGACCAAACTCTAGGTAATGTTCTAAAAGTAAGCACCATGATTTTTTTTAAAAATCAAGTTCAACAAAAAATCTAAAGAACAAGAACAAAGAAGTAAAAATTTAAAATGCCACCTTAATAATAGCTACTTTACTAACCCACTCAACCAGGGCTTCCTGGGTGTCTTCCACAAATGTTATAATTATTAAAAGCACAGACACTTAAAATGGGAGTACATTCAGCCTCCACCCAGGCCCTGTCCTAATTGGAAGGGGACCAAAACATGTTTGTCCCTGGATATGAGGGTCCTGGGGGATTAAATGGGTCTAACATAATGCTTCAGCACTACTAAAGTCTGGAGTCTTCCCTTGTGGCTCTTAGGACCCACACCATAATACTCCAGGATCACTAGCTAACCTCAATGGTTAACTCAACTCTTTTTCTGACACCAAAATATTTATCCCTTTTCCGGGGAGCATTATTATCAGGCCCTTCATTCAATATATTTATAGACATAGCTAGAAAAATTTTATCAGGGTTAAATCCACAGGTCTGGAATTTTAAAACACAAGGAAGGGCAATTTATACCCAGCTTATTGTCATTTCCTTAAAAGACCCAAATAAACATCCTTGTAAAACACAATATCCTATTAAGCCAGTGCCCCACCAAGGGTTTCATTCTCTCATCTCTAAATCCTTTAAACATGGCCTTTATTACAATTCCCAGTCCCCATACAATATGTCCATTCTCCCTGTGCTAAAGGCAAATAAAAATATTGGCTAGTCCAAGAACTTTGGGCTATTAATGAAGCTATAATTCCACTCCATCCTATAGGTTCTTACCCTTATACTATTTTAACCCAAATATCAAGTAAAAAATACATAGTTTATTGACTTAGTTATTAAGAATGTTCTTTTTCTACATCTCATTGCATCCTGACTCACAACATTTGCTTGTTTTTAAATATACTGATCCTGATACTATAAAAACTTTCCAATATACTTGGACAGTCTTGGTTCAGGGGTTCAGAGACAACTTCCACTTATTTGAAAATGCTCTAGCAAAACAATTGAGACCTCTAACCTTAGAGAATGGAGGACTGCTTCAGTACATAGATAATCTTCTTATCTGTAGCCTCACAAAGCTGGGTTCTGATAAAATGATGTTTTCAATTTCTTGGGGGTGGCAAAATACTGCATGTCCCCACAAAAGCCTCAGATATGTCAACAGAGTCAAGTATTTAGTACATATTTTGATCCCAGGGTGGAAAAACTCTCTTTCTCCTAAAAAAGAAGCTCTTTTTTAAAACTAGGCTCACCTCAAACCAAAAGACAACTTAGGGTCTTCCTAGGGATGGCTGGATTTTATAGGATATGTATTCCTACCTTTGGACTCATAGCTAAGACTCACTATGAACCCTCACAAGGGCCAAACCATAAGCCCCTAAGAGCACTGGAAGACAGCAGTACAGTTTTCAAAAAAACAAAGACATTCTGTTTCCTCCAGCTTTAAGAATTTCTGATTTAGATAAGCCATTTAATCTATTTATAGATGAGAGGCAAGGCATACCACAGTGCATCCTTACTCAGAAACTGGGAGACATCCCTCAGCCTGTGCTTTACTTTTCTAAATGATTAGATTCTGTCATTTGGGTGGCCTATATGTCTATGAGCTACACAGCTGCCACAGTACTCCTGGATGATAAAGCTACTAAATTAACTCTAAGGCACCAAGTGGAGGTCCAGATGCCCCATTAGGTTCAAAGTGTTCTTAAAGTAAAAGGACACCAGTAGGTAATGAGAGAATGGCTATCTAAATATTAAGCTCTCCTGTTAGTATCTCCTGAGAATACTCTCAGGGTGTGCCAAACTTCAAATCCAGAAACGCTTTTCCTTACACTCCTCCCTGAAAATCCTGTTATATGCCTGTACAGAAATTATAAAACAGGTTTACGCTAAGCGGTCTGATCTTAAAGACTAGACCTTTGATAACCCTAATACTGCCTGGTTCACTGATGGGAACAGTTACATAAATAGTGAGACTCACAGGGCAGGATATGCAGTTGTTAGCCTCAAAGAGGTGATTAAGGCAAAGCAACTTCCTTCACATACTTCAGCACAGAAAACTGAAATCATCATTCTTACCTAAGCCTGACAGTTTAAAAATTAAAGAAGTGTCAACATCTACACTGACTCCAGATATGTTTTATTATTTCTTCATGTCCATGCAGTTATATGAAGTAAGAGGGGACTCAACAACAAGAACAACAAAAACAAAAAGTTAAAACTCCCCAAATAATCATGGGCCTAAAATTCCTTCCCATTTAAAAGTAGTGTGGTGGCTAGGCCAGGTAAAAGTGATAAACTATCAAAAAAAGAAATAAAATAAAATAAAATTCTCCCATTACCCAGGAAAATGCCCTGGCAGATTGCAGTGCCAAAGAGAAAACATTAAAAGAGGCCTCACGGATGGGCTTAATATCTCTGACTGCAAGCTTAAGTTCAAGCTTCCCATTCAGAGACAAAGAAAGGATAAGATAGTGAAGATATAAATAAAAAATGATGGGTGGTTAGTTAAAAAAAAAAGATTAAAAACTTTTATGACATCAGGATAATCAATGGGAAATTATTTAATTTATCCATGATTCATGGCACCTAAGAAGAAAGCACTGACTGTCTTGGTTAGCCATACTTTTAGGTAGAAAAGCCTGAAATCCACTATTAGGGTAGTCACAAGGGCTTTCCTCCTTTGCCTCCACAATAACCCAAGAAAGAAAGTTAAGCCTCCACATTTGCTAACTCAGTACAAAGGTGAGGTGCCTTTTCTGGGGAAGATGGGCAGCTAGATTTCACCCAGATGCCCCCAAGGCAAGAATAAAAATACCTTTTAGTTTTTGCTGCCATCTCTTCTGGGTGGCTAAAATCATATCCCGCCCAGACTGAAAAGGCCTAAGAAGTTGCTAAGGCTTTATTAAGACATTATAACTAGGTTTTGACTTCTCAAGTTACTTCGGAGTGATAATGGACCTTGTTTTGTCTCCAGAGTGACAAAATAATTTCACAAACTTTACAAATAGCTTATTATCTTCATTTCTCTTAACATTCTCAGGCATTAAAAAAATTTGAAAGGGCCAATTTGAGTATTAAAACCACCTTTGAGGCAGGCAGGTCTGCGGACGCCGTAGCAATGCCGTGCCCGCCGAATCAGCCCGCTGCAGACAGGCAGGTCTTCAGACGCCCTAGCAATGCCTTGAGTCTTGTCGAATCATCACGCACCCCGGCAGCAATCCACTGGACACCCCCCCACCCCACCCCCGCCGCTCCTCTGTACAGCCACCTGGTTCCACACTACAAGGACGCAGAGGACACCTGACCACCAGACCACTGTACTGGGTAAGTTGGAGACATCTACACCTCCCATCAGGACCAGGACTATCTTCAGGGGAAGGGCATCTGGAACCTGCAATACAACTCCGCAGAGTTCAACCCTATGGGAGGACAGGGAGCTCAACTTGGGACTTGCAGTCAGAAATCTGCCTGAGTCTCATGGGTCTGCGTCTAGCTTGCTGAAACTCATTGATTTATATCTGCACACTGCAACCCACATTGTCTATTGTGACAGCAGAGACATACCCTGAAAGAGGCCCTTCATCTTCATGGTTATTTTTTATTCCCAAAATTCCCTACTCTTTGCAAATATTTGTTTTTCTCTGCTTTTTTTTTTTTTTTTTACTTTTCTTTTCTTCTTCCTTTTCTCTTTCCTTTTTTTCTCTCTTTCACACACTCTCTTGCTCTCGACATTGTTCATCTTCCCTTTTTGTCCCTGTTTTGGTCCTCAGTCAGAGCTCTTCTTTATTTTCCTATTATTCTCTTTTTCCTTCTCACCTGTGTCCTCTGACCACACTGCTAAACTTCCCCTATCCTTCTTTCCACCTATCCTTCCCTCCCCAACCCCTTCTAACTCCCCATCCCAAAGGGTAAAGTTGTTATATTGAAGAGTTTATTCACTATATGTTGGGTTGGTCCTCACTCTTGATTTAAGTCACACAGCTAAAGGTGATAGATTAATAACTACCACAAAATGTCATTTTCAGAGATGTTCTTGATGCAATGGTGTTGCTGATTGTATCACTTGGGCTAAGGTGTGGGTATTGATCTAGTCAATGAACCTTCCTAGTATAAGGAAAATGAGATAACCTTAGAGTCATTAGAGACTCAAAACTTAAAGACCAGCTATATCTGGAAGACACCTCTGAGAAGCAATCATTCCATAAGGGTTCTAATTACAAGCAACAAAGATACCTAAAATAAGCAATTTCAAACTATCAACCCAGGAGTTAAACCAAGGACAGTACCAAAAACAAAAATGAGAAGACATTTAAGCAAGGCACAAGCTCAGAGTTCCACCCCACCAAGGGTAAATTCTGGGGGAAATGAGATGGAAAAGTCCCATAACCAACCACCTGGATACCCTGAACTGATAGCACTGGAAGTAACAAAGCAGATGAATGAGGCTCTAGAAAAATTTATTTATTTATTTTTAATTTTTAAAATATATATATGTATTGGTACATTTTAGGTATAAAATACATTTACATTTATCATTGGGTGTTTGTACCGGAACATGATGCCTCTTAGTTTTTATTTTTACTCCCATTACCTGTGCACCTTTCACCCCCTCCACCCTTCCGTAACTACACAGAGATTGGTTCCATTTTTTTTTCTCATAATTTTTTTCTTTCCCGTCTTCCCTTTCCCCTTTCCCTTCCACCATCCCCAAACCCTTGGACCTTTTCTTATTTCAAATTATCAATTATTCATTTTAATCATTTTCATCCTTATTTACACTTTCAATTTCTCACACTAGAGAAAATATTCGGTATTTACGCATGTGTGTCCTATTTATTTCACTTAAGAGTATGGCCTCAATATGCATCCCTTTATCTATAAATGTCTCTAGTTTCTCTTTCTTTATGGCTGAGTAGTACTCCATTTTATGAAAAAACCACATCTTCTTTATCCAGTTTCCAGTCGATGGGAACTTGGGCTGCTTCCAAGCTTTAGCTATTACAAATTCTGCTGCTATAAACATAGGTGCACATATATTGCTGTGGTATGATTCTTTTAATTCTTTGGGGAAGATTCCCAATAGGGGAATAGCTGGGTCAAATGGGACCTATAGTCCTAGTTCTTTGAGGTATCTCCATCCTGACTTCCACAGTGGTTGCAAAGCTCTGCACTCCCACCAGCAATGGAGGAGGGGTCCTTTCTCCAAACAACCCTGTCAGCATTTGTTATTGGTTGATTTCTTGATAGCAGCCATTCTTTGTGGGGTGAGGTGGAATCTCAGTGTTGTTTTCATCTGCATCTCTTGAATGACCAGTGATGTTGAACATTTTTTCATATATTTACTTGATGTTTTTACTTCTTTTTCTGAGAAATGTCTGTTCATTTTGGGTGCTCATTTTTGAATTAAGTCTTTGAATTTGGGAGGTCTGATTTTTTTCAGTCTTTATATATTCTTGATAGTAGACCTTTGTCTGAGCTACAGCTGCTAAATATTTCTTCCCACATTGTAGGTTGTCTCTTAGCTCTGTTGGTAGTTTCTCTTGCAGTGCAGAAGCTTTTTAATATGATGAGGTCCCAGTTGTTGATTCTTTGTGCTAGTTCCTGTGCTATTGAAGATTTGTTCATAAAGTCTTTTCCTATGCCAATGCCATCAAGAGTTCTACCTAACTTATCTTCCAGCAAGTTTAGTGTTTGTGTCTTAATATTTAGATCTTTAATCCACTTCGATCTTAGTTTAGTGCATGGTGATAGGTATGGGTCTAGTTTTAATTTCTGACAGGTTGAAATCCAATTTTTCCAGCACCATTTCTTAAATAGGCTATCTTTCCTCCAATGAGTGTGGTTGGCTCCTTTGTCAAAGATGAGGTAACTGAGTATTTCTGGAGTAGTTTCTACACCTTCTAATTTTTCCACTGATCTTGGGTCTATTTCTTTGCCAGTACCATGCTGTTTTTGTCACAGTAGCTTAGTAGTAGAGTTTCCAGTTGGGGATTGTGATACCCCCAGCCATGTCTCTGTTGCCTAGAATTACTTTTGCTATTCTAGGTTTCTTCTGTTTCCAAATGAATTTTTGGATTGTTTTCTCTAGTTCTGTGAAGTATACTGTTGGAATTTCAATTGGCATTGCATTGAATCTATATAGTAGTTTGGGGAGTATGGCCATTTTCACTATATTGGTTCTTCCTACCCAGAAACAAGGGATATCTTTCCATTTTCTTATATCCTCTTCAGTCTCCTTCTTCAGAGTGCTGTAGTTTTCAGTGTAGAGGTCTTTTGCTTCCTTTGTTAGGTTGATTCCCAGATATTTCATTTTTTTGGATGCTATTGTAAAAGGAATGTTTTCCTGAATTTCTCTCTCAATGGGTCTGCTATTTGCGTATAAAAAGGCTATTGTTTTTTGAGTGGTAACCTTGTATCCAGCTACTCTCCTGAATCTGTCAATTAGGTCTAGAAGACTTTTGACTGAGTTTTTTAGGTCTTCTATGTAAAGTATCATATCATCAGCAAATAATGACAGTTTAACTTCTTCCTTTCCTATCTTTATTCCTTTTATTTCCTTCTCTTGCCTAATTGCTATGGCTAATGTTTCCAGAACAATATTGAACAGGAGTGGTGATAGTGGGCATCCTTGTCTTGTTCCTGATTTTAGTGTGAAAGTTTGAAGTTTTTGACCATTTAGTATGATGTTCAGTGTTGGTTTTTCATAGATAGCCTTAATCAGGTGGAGATAAGGCCCTCCTATTCCAATTTTCTGTAGGGTTTTTATCATGAATGGGTGTTGGATTTTGTCAAATGCTTTTTCTGCATCTAATGAGATGATCATATGGTTTTTGTCCTTGACTCTGTTTATATAGTGTATTACATTTCTTGATTTATGGATGTTGAACCACCCTTGTATCCCTGGGATAAATCTGACTTGATCAGGGTGTATGATCTTCTTGATGACACTCTGTATTCTGTTTGCCAGTATCTTGTTGAGGATTTTCGCATCTATGTTCATTAGGGAGATTGGTCTGTAGTTCTCTTTCTGGGTTGGGTCCTTCCCTGGTTTTGGAATCAAAGTAACACCTGCTTCCAGGAATAAATTCGGAAGCCTTGCTTCCCTTTTAATTTCCTTGATGAGTTTAAAGAGTAATGGTGACAGTTCTTCTTTAAATGTCTTGTAGAATTCAGCAGTGAAGCCATCAGGACCTTGGCATTTTTTTGTTGGTAAGTTTTTTATTACATTTTCAATTTCACTCATTGTAATTGGGGTGTTTAGAATTTCTATATCTTCTTCATTTAATTTTGGCAATTCATATGTATCTAGGAATCTGTCCATTTCTTCTGTGTTTTCCATTTTATTAGAGTACAGGTCCTCAAAGTAGGTATTGATTCCCTGGATTTCTGCTGGATTTGTTATGGCTTCAACATTTTCATTCTTAATTGCATGTATTTGAGCCTTTTCTTTCCTTTTTTTGATAAAGTTGGCTAAAAGTTTATAAATTTTATTTGTTCTTTCAAAAAACCAGCTCTTTGATTGATTTTTTGTACCATTCTCTTAGTCTCCATTGCATTGATTTCTGCTCGGATCTTTATAATTTCCTTTCATGTACGAGCTTTGGGTTTGTTATGCTCTTCTTTTTCTAGGAGCTTGAGGTTCTGCATTAAGTTATTTAACTGAGATCTCTCTGTTGTCCTAATATGGGCATTCACTGCTATGAATTTCCTGTGTAGAACTGCTTTCATTGTGTCCCACAGATTCCTGTATGTTGTACTGGCATTTTCATTTACTTGCAGAAACTGTCTAATTTCTTCTTTAATTTCCTCTGTGACCCATTGTTTGTTCAGGAGGGTGCTGTTCAATTTCCATGTGTTTGTGGGAGTTTTGTGGTTTATTATGTTATTGATTTCCAATTGTATTGCACTATGGTCTGATAATATACAGGGGATAACTTCAATTCGTTTACATTTACTTAGATATGTCCTATGAGCTAGCATGTGATCTATTTTGGAGAATGACCCATGTGCAACTGAAAAGAATGTGTATTCTGCTTTTGTGGGGTGGAACACTATGTAAACATCTATTAAGTCCATTTGTTCAAGAGCTTCATTTAGTTCTAGAATTTCATTGTTAATTTTTTTTCTAGTTGATCTATTTGTGGTAGAGGGGTGTTGAGGTCCCCCACTACTATTGTATTAGTGCTTATTTGGTTTTTCATGTCCATTAATATTTGTTTTGTATAGTTGGGGGCATTTGTATTTGGGGCATATATACTTAGGATTGTCATTTCTTCCTCTTGGATTGTTCCTTTCACAAGGATGTAGTGACCATCTTTGTCTCTCTTAATTAGTTTTGGTCTGAAATCTACTTTGTCTGCAAATAAGATTGCTATGCCTGCTTTTTTCTGGGTTCCTGTTGTGTGGAGAACTGTTTTCCATCCTTTTACTTTCAGTCTATGGATTTCCTTTTGAGTTAGGTGTGTTTCTTGTATACAGCATATTGCTGGGTTTTGCTTCTTAATCCCTTCTGTCAGTCTATTTCTTTTGATTGGTCAATTGAGGCCATTAACATTGATAGTTATAATTGACAGATATTGACTCATCCTTGTCATGATGTTTTACTGTTGTTAGCTCTTTTCTTATTTCCCCCCTTTCACTTTATTTTCTTACCTTGCATGGTGCCTTCTCTCTGCGGGGCCTCATGGAGTTGTGACCTTCATTGTCTTTTTCTAGGATATTGCTTAAAGTTGTTTGGAGTGCTGGTTTGGTGTTCATGAGATTTCTCAGGTGTTCTTTGTCATGGAAGTATCTAATTTCCCCATCGATTTTGAAAGATAATTTTGCTGGATACAACAGTCTAGGTTGGAAGATTTTTTTTTTTTAGGGCTTGAAATACTTCACTCCAGGCTTTCCTTGATTGGAGGATTTGTGTTGAGAAATCTGCCATGATTCTGATGGGCTTTCCTTTGTAGGTGATTTGTTTCTTTTCTCTAACTGCCTGTAGAACTTTGTTCTTCTGTTGGGTTTCTGGGATCTTGACTATTATATGTCTAGGTGTAGATTTTTTTTTGGTCATGGCTGGATGGAGTTCTATATGCCTCACTTATCTGTACTTCCAACTCTCTACCTCTGTCTGGGAAATTATTTACTATTATTTCTGTGAACAGTTTTTTTATGTCTGTTGTACTTTCTCTTGTTTTTTCATGGACTCCTATGAGTCTCATGTTATTTTTCTTTGCATCATCAACAGCTGTTGGATTAATTTCTCATGGTCCCTTACTATCTTTAAGAAATCTGTTTTCATGGTCCTTAACCACAAACCTGTCTTCTATATCTGATATTCTGTCTTCAGATTCTCTTAGTCTGCTCTGTATGCTTTCGATGGAGTTTTAATCTCCTGAATATCTGTTTGAATCTGTTTCATGGATTCCATATCTTTCTTATGTTGAGCGATCATGTTTTCCATTTCTTTCTTATGCTGGGCATTCATAGCTTCCAGCATGGCTCTGATCTCATCTATTTTCTTATCGGTTTCTGCTCTAGAGCTTCTAATCATATCTTTCACTCTACTCACCCTGTCCATATTTATCTGGGAGATTATTTCTGTTTTGAAATTTTCTAGAGCCTCATGCATCTGCTTTGTTACTTCCTGTGCTATCAGTTCAGGGTGTCCAAGTGGTTGCTTATCAGAGTTTTCTACCTCATTTCCCCAAGAATTTCCTTTTTGTGGTGTGGAACCCTGCATTTGTGCCTTGCTTAAGTGTCTTCTCATTTTTGCTTTTGGTACCGTCCTTGGTTTAATTCCTGGGTTGATATTTCAAGATTGCTTAATGTAGGTATCTTTGTTGCTTGTGTTTAAAACCCTTGTGGAATGATTGCTTTTCAGATGTGTTCTACATATGGATTGTGTCTGGGTTTTGAGACTCTAATGACTCTGAAGCTATTATATTTTTCTTATACCAGGAAGGAAAACTAATTAGATCAATCATAACATGTTAGCCCAAATGATATAGTCAGCAATACTGTAGCATCAAGCACAGCGTAGAAAATGACAATTTGTGGTAGGTATTAATCTATCACTTTTAACTATGTGAGTTAAATTAAAACCAAGGCCCAATGCAGCGTAAGTTTATAATGAATAAACTCTTCAATATAGTATCTTTCCCCTTTGAGATGGGGAGCTAAAAGGAGTTGGGGAGGGAGGGACAGGTAGAAAGAACAGGTAAGATTAGTGGAGAGGCCAGAAGACACAGAAAGATCACACAAACTCTAAGAAGTTTTTAAAGGCAAGAGAAAAATTGCAGAATGAAAGAACAAAGATGTGAAGATAACCACCTAACAGGAACAGGGAGGCTAGATACCAAATTTACTTTCCTTTAAACCTAATGATAATCAAGAGAAGGAAAAAGAGAAGAAAAGAACAGTAAGGGAGAAATCCAAAGTCAGTGCAGAAAGGAACAAATGGGGAGATGAGGGGCAATGTGGGACAGTGAGAGAATGAGAGAGAGAGAGAGAAAGAAAAGATAAAAGGAAGAAAAGAAAGAAAAGTAAAACTTTGAAGAGTAGAAAACAAGTAGAAATTAAGAATTAAAAATAAGAAAACATTTTTTTTCTTTTTTGCAAATAGCAATAGAAATTATGGGCCTCCTTCAGGGTATGTCTCTGTTGTCACAGTAGGCAACATAGGAATCCCTGTGCATACACAAGTCAATGAGTCTCAGCAAGCCAGCAGCAGACCAAGTACAGTGGTCTCATGTGCCTTTATTGTAGAGGTTCTCTTTACTTTTCTGCTGAGCTTCAGTTTTCTTCCAGAAGCCTGAGAAGCCCTCTTTCTGTTACTACCTTCTGCTCTATCTTGTGGCGCTCAGGACAAGGGTCTTCATAATCTCCTGTGCCTCTGTAGTGTGGGACCAGGTAGCAGTAAAGCCAGAAGGTAGGCCATGCACGGGGGTGGGGTACTGAGCATTGGAGCAGCCCACGTGGCTAAGAGGACCTCACCGTGCCATGGGTGTGGCCAGGGATGGCCATAGGAACCCCAAGCTGCTTGCCTTGTCTCACCAGGGCTGGTCGCTTCTCAGCAGCTTTTTTCTAGAAAAATTTAAAGCAGAAATAATCTCCCAGATATCCGCAGAGATGGTGAGCAGAGTGAAAGACATGATTAGAGGATCTGGAACAGAAAGAGATAAAAGAAATAGATGAGCTCAGAAACGTGCTGGAAGCCATGAATACCCAGCATAAGAAAGAAATGGAAACCATGGTTACCCAACATAAGAAAGAAATGGAATCCATGAAACAGATTCAAACAGATATTCAGGAGACCAAAAACTCCACTGAAAGTATCCACAGCAGGTTAACGGAATCTGAAGATAGAATAGCAGATATAGAAGACAGGATTGTGGTTAGAGAACATGAAAACAGAGATTTCTTAAAAATAGTAAGGGACCACGAGAAATCAATCCAAGAGCTGCTAGATGATGCAAAGAAGACTAACGTAAGACTGATAGGAGTCCACGAAAAAACAGGAGAAAGTACAATTAACATAAAAACTGTTCACAGAAGTCATAGTGGAAAAGTTCCCAGACAGAGGTAGAGAATTGGACATACAGATAAGTGAGGCATGTAGAACTCCAACTAGCCATGATCAAAAAAACCCTACATCTAGACATATAATAGTCAAGATCCCAGAAACCCAACAGAAAAACAAAATCCTACAAGCGGTTAGAGAAAAGAAACAAATTACCTACAAAGGAAAGCCCATCAGAATAACAGCAGATTTCTCAACACAAACCCTCAAATCAAGGAGAGCCTGGACTGAAGTATTTCCAGACCCAAAAGAAAATAACTTCCAACCTAGACTATTGTATTCTGAGAAATTATCTTTCAAAATCAATGGGGAAATTAGATACTTCCACGACAAAGACCGCCTGAGAAATTTCATGAACACCAAACCAGCACTACAAGCAATTCTAAACAATATCCTAGAAAAAAAGCAATGAAGGTCACAACTCCATGAGGCCCAACAGAGGGAAGCCACCAGGCAAGGTAAGACACTAAAGGGAAAGGGGGGGAAATACAAAATAAAAGAACCAACAAAAGTAAAACATCATTGTGGGAAATGGTAGAATTCAGTTATCTAGTTGTAAGAATAGATCACAAGAAGTTTGTTAACTAAGAAAATTAAGTCGTTTCTGGGAAATTCCACAAGTCTTTTTGTTAAAAGAATGCCAGAAAACTTTAAGAGACCTTGTAAAAGTCTCATGGGAGAAAAACAGGTTTTCCTAGTTTTCTTATTTGCCATTGCCCGGGTCAGAGGACTGCGACCCAATGACTCTATGGGTGGTAATATGACTCACTATGCACATCTGTGATGTTTATGGTGGGCCAGTGGGCTTGATTTTGGCTGAGATTGTCCTGCTCTCTTGATACTATCTGATAAGAAGAGGGCTGCGGTGTGCTCTTTGATGTATGGGATTGGTGAATGGAAGCAGGGGACTTGTGAATTCGCCAGTAGCTTTTATGAGTCACTTAAAGTCATTTGTCACCAGAGGTTAAAATCAGAAAGATGATAGCCAGAATAAGTAAACTGCTTTCCTACATGTATAAAAGCCTTGCTTCTTTCCTTTGTGATTGTCGAATATTGCCAGAGGAATTAAATTGCTGTTCGTCCCCCAGGCTGTCTCCTTTTCTTTCTTTAAAAGTCGGTGCTTAACGGGGTTCCAGGTCACCCTCAAGAGAGACCATCAACACATCATGACAAGGATAAATCAATATCTATCAATTATAACCATCAATGTTAATGGCCTCAATTCACCAATCAAAAGAAATAGACTGGCAGAATGGATTAAAAAGGAAAATGCAAAAATATGCTGTACACAAGAAACACATCTAACTCAAAAATAAACTCATAGGCTGAAAGTAAAAGGATGGAAAAACGTTCTCCACACCACAGGAACCCAGAAGAAAGCAGGAGTAACAATCTTATTTGCAGACAAAGTAGATTTCAAATCAAAACTAATTATTAGAGACAAAGATGGTCACTACATCCTTATGAAGGGAACAATCCAAGAGGAAGAGATGACAATCCTAAGTATATATGCCCCAAATACAAATGCCCCCAACTATACAAAACAAATATTAATAGACATGAAAAACCCAATAAACACTAACACAATTGTAGTGGGGGACCTCAATACCCCACTAACACAAATAGACAGATCATCTAGACAAAAAGTTAACAAGGAAATTCTAGAACTGGACCAAGCTATTGAACAAATGGACTTAATAGATGTTTACAGAGTGTTCCACCCACAAAATTGGAATACACATTCTTTTTGGCTGCACATGGGTCATTCTCCCGAATAGACCACATGCTGGCTCATAGGACATATCTAAGTAAATGTAAAAGAATTGAAGTTACCCCCTGTATATTATCAGACCATAGTGCAATAAAACTGGAGTTCAATAACATAAGAAGCCACAAACCCCAACAAACACATGGAAACTAAATAACACTCTTTTGAACAAACAATGGGTCACAGAAGTAATTAAAGAAGAAATTAAACAGTTTCTACAAGTAAATGAAAATGCCAGTACAGCATACGGGAATCTATGGGACACAATGAAAGCAGTTCTATAAGGGAAATTCATAGCAGTGAATGCCCATATTAGGAAAACAGAGAAAACCCAGATAAATAACCTAATGCAGAGCTGCAAGCTCCCAGAAAAAAGAAGATCATAATGAATCCAAAGCTCAAACAAGAGAGGAAATTGTAAAGATTAGGGTAGAAGTCAATGCATGGAGACTAAGAGAACAATACAAAAAAATCAATGAATCAAAGAGTTGGTTTTTTGAAAGAATAAATAAAATCAACAAACCTTTAGCCAGGCTTATCAAAAAAAGGAAAGAAAAGGCTCAAATACATGCAATTAAGAATGAAAAAGATGAAGTTACAGCAGATCCTACAGAAATCCAGAGGATCATAAATACCTACTTTGAGAACCTCTACAATAAAATGGAAAACACAGAAGAAATGGGCAGATTCCTAGATACATATGAATTGCCAAAGTAAAATGATGAAGATATAGAAATTTGAAACACCCCAATTACAATGAGTGAAATTAAAAATGTAATAAAATATTTACCAACAAAGAAAAGCCCAGATCCAGATGGCTCACTGCTGAATTTTACAAAATATTTAAAGACAAACTATCACCATTACTCTTTAAACTCATCAAGGAAATTGAAAGGGAAGCAATACTTCCTAATTCATTCCTAGAAGCAAGTGTTACTTTGATTCCAAAACCAGGGAAAGACCCAACCCAAAAAGAGAACTACAGGTCAATCTCCCTAATGAACATAGATGCGAAAATCCTCAACAAGATACTGGCAAACAGAATACAGAGTGTCATCAAGAAGATCATACACCCTGATCAAGTCAGATTTATCCCAGGGATACAAGGGTGGTTCAACATCCACAAATCAAGAAATGTAATACACTATATAAACAGAGTCAAGGACAAAAACCATATGATCATCTCATTAGATGCAGAAAAAGCATTTGACAAAATCCAACACCCATTCATGATAAAAACCCTACAGAAAATTGGAATAGGAGGGCCTTATCTCCACCTGATTAAGGCTATCTATGAAAAACCAACACTGAACATCATACTAAATGGTCAAAAACTTCAAACTTTCACACTAAAATCAGGAACAAGACAAGGATGCCCACTATCAGCACTCCTGTTCGATATAGATCTGGAAGCATTAGCCATAGCAATTAGGCAAGAGAAGGAAATAAAAGGAATAAAGATAGGAAAAGAAGAAGGTAAACTGTCAATATTTGCTGACAATATGATACTTTACATAGAAGACCCAAAAAGCTCAGCCAAAAGACTTCTAGACTTAATTGACAGATGCAGTAGAGTAGCTGGATACAAGGTCAACACTCAACAAACGATAGCCTTCTTGTACACAAATAAGAGACTCACTGAGAGAGAAATTAGGGAAGCAATTCCTTTTACAATAGCATCCAAAAAATTGAAATATCTAGGAATCAATCTAACAAAGGAAGCAAAAGACCTCTACACTGAAAACTACAGCACTCTGAAAAAAGAGATCAAAGAGGATACAAGAAAATGGAAAGACATCCCTTGCTCCTGGGTAGGAAGAATCAATATAGTGAAAATGGCCATACTCCCTAAACTACTATATAGATTCAATGCAATGCCAGTTGAAATTCCAACAATATACTTCACAGAACTAGAGAAAACAATCCAAAAATGCATTTGGAACCTTAAGAGACCTAGAACAGCTAAAGCAATAATAGGCAACAGAGACATGGCTGGGGGTATCACAGTCCCCAACTTGAAACTATACTACAAAGCTACTGTGATAAAATCAGCATGGTACTGGCAAAGGAACAGACCTGAGGATGAGTAGAATAGATTAGAAGATGCAGAAAGAACTCCAGACATGTTCAGCCACCTCATCTTTGACAAAGGATCCAACCACCATAATTCGAGGAAAGATAGCCTATTTAATAAATGGTGTTGGAAAAACTGGATTTCAACCCACCAAAGATTGAAACTAGACCCATACCTATCACCAAGCACTAAACTAAGATCAAAGTGGATTAAAGATCTAAATATTAAGACAGAAACACGAAACTTGCTGGAAGATAAGTTAAGTAGAACTCTTGAAGACATTGGCATAGGAAAAGACTTAATGAACAAAACCTCAGCAGCATGGGAAGTGGCAGAAAGAATAAAAAACTGGGATCTCATCTTATTAAAAAGCTTCCTCACTGCAAAAGAAACCACCAACAGAGCTAACAGACAACCTGAAATATGGGAAAAAAGTTTTAGCAGCTGTACCACAGGCAAAGGACTACTATCTAGAATATATAAAGAACAGAAAAATGTCAGACCTCCCAAATTCAAAAACCCAATTCAAAAATGGGCATCTGAAATGAACAGACATTTGTCAGATGAGGAAGTAAAAGCAGCAAACATATACGAAAAAATGTTCAACATCACTCATCATTCGAGAGGTGCAGATGAAAACAATACTGAGATTCCACCTCACCCCTGAAAGAATGGCTCCTCTCAAGAAATCAACAAATAACAAATGCTGGCAGGGTTGCGGGGAGAGAGGACCCCTTCTCCATTGCTGGTGGGAGTGCAGACTGGTGCAACCACTGTGGAAGTCAGTTTGGAGATACCTCAAAGAACTAGGACTAGAGGTCCCATATGACCCAGCTATTCCCCTGATGGGTATCTTCCCAAAAGAATTAAAAGAATCATACCACAGCAATGTATGTGCACCCATGTTCATAGTGGCACAGTTTGTAATAACTAAAGCTTGGAAGCAGCCCAAGTGCCCATCAACTGGAAACTGGATAAAGAAAATGTGGGGTTTTTTTTAATAAAATGGAGTACTGCTCAGCCATAAAGAATGAAGAACTAGAGTCATTTATAGCTAAATGGATGCATACTGAGGCCATACTCTTAAGTGAAATAAATAGGACACACATGTAAATACCGAATAGTTTCACTCGTGTGAGAAACTGATGGTGTAAACAAGGGTTAAAATTATTAAAATGAATAAATGATAATTTGAAATAGGAAAAAAAGTCCAAAGATGAAGGAGTGAAGGGAGAGGAAGGGGAAAGGAAAAGAGGGAAAGAAAATCTATGAGAATAGAAAGAAAATGGAAATGAAATCTATGTAAATAGGGAAGGGCAGAGGGGGTGAAGGGTGCACAGGTAATGGGGAAAAATAAGAACCAAGATATATCATTTACAGGTACAAACACCCAATGATATATGTAAATGAATTGTATATCTAAAATGTACCAATAAAGTACTAAATAAAAAAAAAAACACCCTTGCAACACTACGCCAAAAAAACTTCCAATTCTTGGCTAAAAGTGTTACCTATTGCTTTACTAAGGATTAAAATTGCTCCTGAAGCCTCTCTCCAGTTAAGCATTTAAAACATGTTCTATGGTAGGGCATTTCTAACTTCCAATCTAGTCACTGACCCTAAGACAAAAAAATGATTAAGTCCATTATCAATCTAGGTCAGGTACAAAAGGCTTTACTAAAATTTGACAATAAAGTCCTTCTAGTACCAGATCCTAATACTCATATCTATAAAATTAAGCCTGTGGTTCATGTGTCACTTAAAATGTGGAAAAGTGAGTCATCTATATCAGCTCCTCGCTAAATAGAAGGACCCCTACCAATTTTTTTTAAAATGTACCCACAACTTTCAAGCTGTAAGAACATACTTCCTGAGTTCGTCTATCAAAAGTGAAATGTGTTTGCTCCTTTTGAAACTTTACAAGATCAAGAAGTCAAGGAGACAAAGACACAGTGATCACTGCTCCTGTAAGCCTAGAAGACTTACAAATACTCTTCAAAACTGATGACTGAAGATAAATTGAATAAGTTCAATGGGCTTAAACATTCTCTCACAGCAAACTATGTCTGGGAAAATCAAAGTCAAATGATTCACTTTTTTCTTAATCTTTATACCATTTTACAATGGGAGAACTAAAGTTTTCCTTGACTGAACCCAATAGTATCCCCAAAGTGTTAACAAAGATGCATGCTAAATTTCTGGACACTCCTTGCACATCTGGGCTACCTTGGTGGGTATCACCTTTATAGGGAGATAATTAGATAAAATATCAAAATTTTATAAAACAGTTGCAAAGTGCAACAATAATTTTTTTCCTTAGATTCTTTTATTGGTACATTGTAGGTATACAATACATTCATATTTTTCATTGGGTACTTGTAACTTTACATGATATATCTTGGTTCTTATTTTTTCCACATTACCTGTTCTCCCTTCACCCCCTCCACCCTTCCCTATTTACAAAGACATTATTTCCATTTTTTCCTTTTCTCATAATTTTTCCTTTCCTTCTTTCCTTTGCCTTACCCCTCCCACTCCCTAGGACCTTTTCTGCCTATTTACCATTATCAATTATTCATTTAAAACATGATTTACACTTTAAGTTTCTAACACCAGAGAAACTATTTGGTATTTACAGATGTGAGTCCTATTTATTTCACTTAAGAGGATATCCTTAATATGCATCTATTTAGCTATAAATGTCTCCAGTTTCTCAGTCTTTATGGCTGAGTAGCACTCCATTTTATTTAAAAAAACACATCTTCTTTATACAGTTTCCAGTTGATGGGTACGTGGGTTATTTCCAAGCTTTAGCTATTACGAACTGTGTCCATATGAACATGTGTGCACATACATTGCTGTGGTATGATTCTTTTAATTCTTTTGGGAAGATACCCATCAGGGGAATAGCTGAGTCAAATGGTACCTCTAGTCCTAGTTCTTTGAGGTATCTCCATACTGATGTCCACAGTGGTTGGATCAGTCTGCACTCCCACCGACAATGAAGAAGTGTTCCTTTCTCCCCACAACCTACCCAAGATTTGTTGTTGGTTGATTTCTTGAGAGCAGCCATTCTTTCTGGGGTGAGGTGGAATCTCAGTGTTGTTTTCATCTGCATCTCTCGAATGACCAGTGATGCTGAACATTTTTTCATATATTTATTTGGTGCTTTTACTTCTTTGTTTGAGAAATGTCTGTTCTTTTCTGATGCCCATTTTTGAATTCGGTCTTTAAATTTGGGGGGTCTGATTTTTTAACTTCTTTGTATATTCTAGATAGTAGTCCTTTCTCTTAGGTACTGCTGATAAAATTTTTTCCCACATTGCAAGTTGTCTCTTAGCTCTGTTGCTGGTGTCTCTTGCAGTGCAGAAGCTTTTTAATAAGATAAGATCCCAGGTGTTGATTCATTTTGCTAGTTCCCATGCTACTGAAGTTTTGTTCATAAAGTCTTTTCCTATGCGAATGTCTTTAAGAGTTCTACCTAATTTATCTCCCAGAAAGTTTAGTGTTTCTGCTTTAATATTTAGATCTTTAATAAACTTCGATCTTAGTTTAGTGCATGGTGATAGATATGTTTCTAGTTTTATTCTTGGACAGGTTGAAATCCAGTCTTTCCAGCACCATTTATTAAAGAGATGATCTTTCCTCCAGTGAGGGTGGTTGGCTCCTTTGTCAAAGATGAGGTGGCTGAGTATGTCCGGAGTTGTTTCTGCATCTTCTAACCTATTCCACTGATCTTCATGTCTGTTTCTTTGCCAGTACCATGCTGTTTTTGTCACAGTAACTTTGTAGTATAGTTTCAACTTGGGAATTGTGATACCCCCTGCTATGTCTCTGTTGCCTAGAATTGCTTTTGCTATTCTAGCTCTCTTCTGGTTCCAAATGAACTTTTGGATTGTTTTCTCTAGTTTTGTGAAATGTATTGGAATTTCAATTGGCATTGCATTAAATATATAACGCAGTTTTGTAAGTATGGCCATTTCCACTATGTGAGCTCTTCCTACCCAGGAGAAAAGGCTGTCTTTCCATTTTCTTATATCCTCTTTGATCTCTTTTTTCAGAGGGCTGTAGTTTTCAGTGTAGAGGAATTTTGCTTCCATTGTTAGACTGATTCCTAGATATTTCCTTTTTTTTGGATGCTATTGTGAAAGGAATTATTTCCCTAATTCCTCTCTCAGTGAGTTTCTTATTTGTGTACAAGAAGGCGATAGTTTTTTGAGTGTTGACCTTATATCCAGCTACTCTACTGAATCTTTCAATTAGGTCTAGAAGACTTATGACGAAGTTTTTGGGTCTTCTATGTAGAGTATCATATCATTAGCAAAGAAGGAGTCTTTAACTTCTTCCTTCCTTATCTTTATTCCTTTTATTTCTTTCTCTTGTTTAATTGTTGTGGCTAATGTTTCCAGAACTATATTGAATAGGAGTGGTGATAGTGGACATCCTTGTCTTGTTCCTCATTTTAGCATGATGGTTTTCAGTTTTTGACCATTTAGTATGACGTTGGCTCTTGGTTTTTCATAAACAGCCTTAATCAGGTTGAGATGAAGACCTTCTATTCCAATTTTCTGTAGGGTTTTTATCATGAATGGGTGTTGGATTTTGTCAAATGCTTTTTCCACATCAATTGAGAAGTTCATATGGATTTTGTCCTTGGCTCTGTTAATATAGTGTATTACCGTTATTGATTTATGTATGTTGAAACATTCTTGCCTCCCTAGAATGAATCCCACTTGTTCAGGGTGTATGATCTTCTTGATGACCCTCTGTATTCTGTTTGCCAGTATCTAGTTGAGGATTTTTGTATCTATGTTCATTAGGGAGATTGGCCTCTAGTTCTCTTTTTGGGTTGGGTCTTTCCTTAGTTTTGGAATAAAAGTCACACTTGTTTCCAGGAATGAATTTGGAAGTATTGCTTTCCTTTCAATATCACTGATGAGTTTAAAGAATAATGACAATAGTTCTCTAAATATCTTGTAGAATTCAGCAGTCAAGCCGTCAGGACATGGGCTTTTCTTTGTTGGTAAATTTTTATTACATTTTCAATTTTACTGATTGTAATTGGAGTTTGAAATTTGTATATCTTCTTCATTTAAGTTTGGCAATTCCTATGTATCTAGGAATCTGTCCATATCTTCTGTGTTTTCCGTTTTATTAGAGGACAGATTCTCGCAGTAGGTATTGATAATCCTCTAGATTTCTGCTGGATCTATTGTGACTTCATCTTTTTAATTCTTAATTCCATGGATTCGAGCCTTTTCTTTCCTTTATTTTGTTAAGATTGGCTAAGGGTTTATTGATTTTATTTATTCTTTTGAAAGAACAACTCTTCGAATCATTGATTTGTTGTATCATGCTCTTAGTCTCCACTGCATTGAATTCTGCTCTGATTTTTATAATTTCTTCTCTTGTATGAGCTTTGGGTTTGTCATGCTCTTCTTTTTCTAGGAGCTTTACATTCAGCATTACATTGTTTATTTTAGCTCTCTCTGTTTTCCTAATATGGGCATTCACTGCTATGTATTTCCCTCATAGAACTGCTTTCATTGTATTCCATAGATTCCTGTATGTTTCACTGGCATTATCATTTACTTGTAGAAACTGTCTGATTTCTTTTTAAATTTCCTTTGTGACCCATTGGTTGTTCTGGAGAGTGTTATTCAATTTCCATGTTTGTAGGAGTTTTGCAGTTTCTTATGCTATTGATCTCTAATTTTATTGCACTATGGTCTGATAATATACAGGTGGTAACTTCAATTCCTTTGCATTTACTTAAACATGCCCTATGAGCTAGCATGTGGTCTGTGATGGAAAATGACCCATGTGCAGCTGAAAAGAATGCTTATTCTGATTTTGTGGGGTGGAACACTCTGTAAACATCCATTAAGTCCATTTGTTCAATAGCTTGGTTCAGTTCTAGAATTTTGTTGTTAATTTTTTGTCTAGATGATCTGTTTGTTTGTGGTAGTGGGAGGTCCCTCACTACAGTTGTACTAGTGCTTATTTGGTTTTTCATGTCCATTTATATATGTTTTGTTTAGTTGGGAGCATTCATATTTCATATTCATATTTGTCATCTCTTCCTCTTGGATTGTTCCCTTCACATGAATGTAGTGACCATCTTTGTCTCTCTTAGTTTTGGTTTGAAGTCTATTTTGTCTGTGAATAAGATTGCTACCTCTGCTTTTTTCCAGGTTCCTATCACATGGAGAACTGTTTTCCATCCTTTTACTTTCAGTCTATGAATGTCTTTTTGAATTAGGTGTGTTTCTTGTATATAGCATATTGTTGGAATTTGGTTCTTAATCCATTCTGTCAGTCTTTTTCTTTTGATTTGTGAATTGAGGCCATTTACATTGATGGTTATAATTCATACATATTGACTCATCCTTGTCATGATATTTTACTCTTGTTGGCTGTTTTATTTTTTATTTTTGCCCTTTCCATTTAGTTTCTTGGCTTGCCTGCTGGCTTTGCTCTGTAGGGTCTCATGGAGTTGTGACCTACATTGTCTTTTTCTAGGATATTGATTAGAACTGTTTGGAGTGCTGGTTTGTGTTCATGAAATTTCTCAGGTGTTCTTTGTCATGGAAGTATCTAATTTCCCCATCAAATTTGAAAGATAATTTTTCAGGATACAACAGTCTAGGTTGGATATTATTTTCATTTAGGTCTTGAAATACTTCACTCCAGGCTCCCCTTGACTTGAGGGTTTGTGCTGAGAATTCTGCTGTGATTCTGATGTGCTTTCCTTCGTATCTGATTTGTTTCTTTTCTCCAACTGCTTGTAGGATTTTGTTTTTCTGTTGCATTTCTGCTATCTTGACTATTATATGTCTAGCTGTAGCTTTCTTTTGATCCTGGTAGTTGGAATTCTATATGCCTCACTTATCTGTATGTCCAATTCTCTACCTCTGTCTGGGAAGTTTTCTACTATTACTTCTGTGAACAGTTTTTTTATGTCATTTGTACTCTCTCCTGTTTTTTGTGGACTCCTATCAGTGTTATGTTATTCTTTGCATCATCTAGCAGGTGCTGGATTGATTTCCCATGGTCCCTTACTATTTTTAAAAAATCTCAGTTTTCATGGTCACTAATCACAATGCTGTCTTCTTCTATATCTGATATTCTATTTTGACATTTGCTCAATTTGCTGTCGATGCTTTCAATGGAGTTTTTAATCTCCTGGATATCTGTTTGAGTCTCTTTCATGGATTCCATTTCTTTCCTATGTTGGGTGATCATGGTTTCCATTTCTTTCTTATGCTGGGCATTCATGGCTTCCAACATGGTTCTGAGCCTATCTATTTTTTTTATCTGTTTCTGTTCTAGAGCCTCTAATTATGTCTTTCATTCTGCTCACCATCTCTGTAGTTATCTGGGAAATTATTTCTGTTTTGAATTTTTGTAGAGTCTCATTCATCTGATTTGTTACTCCTTGTGCTGTCAGTTCAGGGTGTCCAGGTGTTTGATTATCATGTTTTTCCACCTTGTTTTTCCCAGAATTTGCCTTTGTTGAGCTGGAAGTCTGTTTGTGTCCTGCCAAGGTGTCTTCTCATTTTTAATTCTGTTGTTGGTGCTGTTTTTTGCTTTAATTCCTAGGCTGATGCTCCAATATTTCTTATTTTGAGTATCTTTATTACTGGTGTTTACAGCCCCTATGGAGTTATTGTTTTTCAAAGGTAACTTCCAGGTATATCTGCACGTTTTATGCTTTGAGTCTCTAATGTCTCTTAGGCAACCTCATTTTCAGTATACCAGGAAGGACAACTGTTTAGATCAATCACAACACCTTAAATGAATTGATGCAATCAGCATCAAACACAGCTTAGAAAATGACAATTTGTGGTAGCCGTTAACCTGTCACCTTTAACCACACAAGCTAGATCAAATTCTCATGCCAGCCCAAACTATGTTTGTAGTAAATAAACCCTTCAATATGGCAAATTTTCCCTTCAGGATAAGGATTTAGCAGGGGTTGGGGAGCAAGGGGTAGAGAGATAGAGGGAGAGAGAAATGTTAGAGGTGAGGCTACAGGAAAGGGGAAGATCATGCAAATTGTGAGGATCTGTTGAAGACAGGAGGAGAAGACTAAGCAAAAGAACAGAGACAAGTACAGAACAAATTGACAACAATAGTGAAGCTAGAAATTGTATTCCCCTTCCTATAAAAGTGACAGTCGAGAGGACAGAGAGAGAGAGAAAATTCAGAATGGGATAGGAACAGGAACAAAGAGGGAGAGAAATATAGAGCCAGAAAGTAGAGAGAGGAAAAAAGAAAAGAAAAAAATATATGTATAAAACAAAACAAACAAACGAAGGTCTCCCTCAGGATATGTCTCTGCTGTCCTGGTAGGCAATGTGGGCAGCAGTTTGCGGGTTAAGTTGATTAGTCTCAGCAATCCAGCTGTAGTCTACTGAAATTCAGACTGATTTCTGGCTGCAAGTTCCGAATTGAGATCCCTGACCTCCTGCAGGTTTAAACTCTGCAAGGTTCTACTGCAGGTTCCAGCTGTCCTCCCTGCCATGCATGTCCGGGTTTCTATGGGAGGTGCTGATCCCACCAACTTATGAACCACGATGATCCAGTGTCCTTTTACTGAAGAGTTTTTCTTCACTGTCCCAATGGGCTTCAATTTTCATTGAGGAGCATCAGAAAGGCCCTCTCTGTTGTTCACTTCAGTTCCATCTTCTGGGGCTTGTAAACATGGCCTTTAGGCTCCCCCTGGCACCTCTGCTGTGCAGATTCAGATGCTGCACAGTGTGCTGTGTCCACACTGCATGGTCTCTGACGGGGTGCACAGGGTGCAATAACAATTTTAATGCTTGCAACCAGGTCTAGGGTCTCTCAATGCCAATAAATGAGACTTCATCAAAAGGGCCACTGGAAAAATTTTTCTCTAGCCACAAAAGCACTTAATGTCTGAAGGGGCCAAGTACATATTTCCCAGAATAGATTCTAATAAGCCCAGCATAAGTATTCCTTGAAGTCTATTATTTATAACATTAGATTTTAATTCTTTAAGTAACATATTTTTAAAATTAATTTTACTGGTACATTTTAGGTATACAATATAATGACATTCATCATTGGAAATTTGCACCTTTACATAATTTCTCTTGGTTCTTATTTTTTTCCCATTCCCCTGCCCTCCAACCCCTCCATCGCTCCCTATTTACAAGGCTTTGTTTCCATTTTTTCATTTTCTCATATTAGTTCCATTCCCTTCTTTCCTTTCCTCTCCCCTCCCACTTCCCCTTCCCCTTTGCCCCTTTTCTTCCTGTTTCACATTATCTATTATAGTAGATAAAGTAACTTATATTTTAAAGGAAGATGTTTATAAATATTTTGTTGTGAATTACTATGACTGGGATGAACATTAATTGGAAATGAATGTGTCTCAAATGGCTCACCATTGAGCACAGCTTGTCTGACTAATCTTTAATAAGAAGACACTATGTCATCACTGACTGCAGATGGAAGAGAAAAAGAAGAGGCCAAGACTCTTAACCCTCCTTTTTATCCTCTCCAAAGGGTGCAATAGGTGTGGGATGTTTACTTGCAGTCAAAGCACAAAGGTCTCTGTGGACCAAACCCAATGCAGAGAAAGTATCAGGGTATATGATAGAGCCCTAGGAATGAACACATTTTATATGCTCTTCCTCTTGATCCCAATGTTCCACATCCAACAGGCTAGTGTGAGAGAACCAAGGGTTATATTTAACAATGTCTTGTAACACACAGGAAATCAACTGAGTATTAATTTGAGCACCAGACTGATTCAACAGCACTTTTAACAAATGCACATAGTGTTGCTCTTCAATTGATTAATTCTGCTCCATTACTTTTGTTGAGAAAGTTTTTCACAGGAAATTACTTTTATTTTAAGCCACCTAACTTGGATCACCTCCACTGTGGAACTCCTTGTCCTTAAACCACTGCTCCTTCTTACTAGAGTGGGTCTTCCCTGGTCAGGTCCCCATTTGGGTGTCAGTTGTACGAGGCCAGCCTATGAGTTTATCCCCAACTAGGGGGTGGGACAGAAGAAGCTTAAAGAACAAAGACACAAAGATAATGTGGAAGAGGATGAACAGGGGAATTTTGAATGTAGTGGACAAAAGCCCCAAACTGACAATGTTCCTCACTTTCATTAGACTTGCACAAAAGAAAAGCAAGCAAGCATGTGGTCTAGGTTCAGGGAAAGTTTATCTGGTTCCCACAATTTACAAATTGCACCCAAATGTGTATTTTCCTTAATTAGATTTCAACTGTAGTTGTTTCTATCCTTGAAACTGGTTGACACTGGCATGCTAGTGAACAGCCTGAGAAGGAGGTGGCATGCTATCCCTTCCCCTTCATCTTGAGGAGAGTTCAAGCCAGGTCCTGGTCTCACACCTGGTTTACCACATTAGATGATTTGTGATAAAATTTTTTCCTCAAGCAAATCATATGAGAAAAAATAAAAGTAAAGTAAGAAAAATTGTACATTGTTTTACCCATATAAATATAGAAAGTTATAAAGTGTCAATAAACTGTTCATAATGGGTTACACCTGTAATTAGAGCATTTGGGAGGCTGAAGAAAGAAGATCATGAATTTGAGACCAGTCTGGACGATTATATAGTGAGTTCCAGGCCAACCTGAAAAACAATATAGATAGATAGATAGATGGATAGGAGCTGAAGAAACATTTCCTAATTAAAAATAAATCAACTGTTCTCCCTAAATTTATGCTTCATTTGGAGGGAAAGAAAAACAAATACCTTATTACACTAACTTCAAAAGAACTAAAGCTTCTTTAATTTTTGTGGTGCCGGGGACTGAACCCAGGGCCTCCCGCATGATCTTGAGTCCTTCTTACTTTAAAAAATATCTTCACAAAGAGTCTGGCTTAGTTACCTAGGTTAGCCTTGAGCTTGCAATTCTCCTGCCTTGGCCTCCGGAATAACTGATATTATGTGTACCGCTATTCCCAGCTTAAAATTTCTTAATATTCTAGTTAACTAAAGCTTTAAAAATACTTTATTTATAAGTAACTTAATAAAAAAGCAATTATGTAAAAGGAAAAGCTGAATATAAATCACAGCGGTAATTTTTATGAAAACAGCCTATTTGCACTTCACAGGTGAACATCAAAATTAATCCCCTAGTGATTGATACATAGATACAAAAACAGATAGATAGTAATAAATGATATTAATAGTTAAAATGTAAATAGTTCAAAGATTGATCGATTTCTTAATTTCTTGTCAGTTAAAATTTATTTTCAGATTTCTTTTCTAGTCCACTCTCACTTAATAGTAAAAATATTATCTTCATTTAAAAAATAACAGCAAACCAATCAAAGAAAAACTGAGCCAATTTCATATACTACTTGGTCTTAGATAAAATAATTTATATGAATAAATTAAAATAACTTTTCTTTATTGATTTTTAAAAGAAACATTTTACATTTTGGGTGGTTCTCTCTACTTAAAGTTCTGCTATGTGTGCCAATTATATCTTACGCTTCTAGTAGAAATAGTCATAGTTACCTGAAGGCAGAATTGACTCATGTGAAATATACTCATTGGTCATAGCACATTTCCATTTTAGAATTTACAAGGCAGCTATATCCATATTAAATCGGTTGGCTATGAACTTTAAAAATGTCCACAAGCAGTTTTTAATTAAATTATATAGTTTAATTACACAAACTCCAAGATTTAATCATGCACCTAGGCAGTGGTACATAGATTGTACCACCAGGCTTAAGGTTCAAAAACAATGAGGCCAGCACTAAGAAAGCAGTTTGTAGAAAATAGCTTCTGGTGTTATTTTAGTACTGTAAAAATATTTTTAGTTATTCTTATTAAATTTCACTAGGTGTTTTGTCATATTGGAAACTAAACATTGACTTCTTCAATTTTATTAGATTTATAGTCTTTTAATGCAATATGCATATTAAGAATAGACATTTATACCTAAGAAAAGAATTTAGTATGCTATGAAATAACAAGAAGAACAAAAAGAGAACTTCTAATGAATGTCTGGTTTAATTGTTGTTAGAATATTGAAAGTTGAATCCTAAAATTGATTAGGTAACAGAGTTACTGCTTTCAAGAATGATTTTAGGCCATCTTTGAGACTGGGTTAATTACGTCAGGAAGAAGTTAGTTACGAAACCAAGGTATTCAATCTCCTTTTCCTCTAATGAGTGGTATCTTTGCAAGTAACACCTCTGGCTATGTTATGACACAGCAGAAAATTGCTCAACAGTTGCAATTCCTCAATCTTGTCCTTTCTAGACTTTTAATTATAAGGCAAATAAACATCTATTGTTTTGTAATTTACTCAATGTGTTCTATGCTATTGTAGGAAAAAAAAATAGACAAGATTTGAGTGAAAAAGTATGTCAGTGTAACTTTCCTTGAAATAGAATTTACAATAAGTCCATCACATTTGTTGGTCCTTCACCTCTTTCAATTATTTGCTCAAACTCGGTATCAATTAGACACTCTGCTCCATACTATGATTACAGAGCATAAGATCTCATTCAATGGTGAAGGACAATAAAGTGTTTTCCTGTAGTTCTTAGTGAGCAAATGAATGAATGAGTGAATAGAAGAATGAGTAAATTGAACCAATCTTAAAGATAAAAAAGAAACATCTGTACAATCATTATATGTCACAATACATTGTTTTCCTAACAGTTCCTTAAATGACCTCTTTGCCCAACTCCAAAATATTCCTAGAGAATATATTGTCCTCCATAGATTATAAGTTTTCTTTTCATACTTGTGTTTTAGTTTGTCCTACAGTTCATAATGATAGAGTATCATATATTACACACTAAAACAGAAGAAGACACATTTGTTATCTTACCTTTTCCCTTGAGCTATTCGAATAAAGATGTAAGAAGAAAATTTAATTAGATACTTTGATGTTATTTCCCATCTATCTCTCATTTTCTGTCTCTCTCAAAATGTTTAGGTGGCCTAGTTGAACTTTATGGAGCTAATATTAGTATTCTTTTCAGTTCCAGGTAAAACATCAAATTATATTCTTAGAAACCGGTTCCCATTCTTTTTGCCTTTTGTTTTAGTAGTTTGATATTATTGTAGGTTTAGAAAAACTTGCAAAATATAACAATATAAATGAGGAGATAAAACTCTTTCCATGTCACATAATTAAAAATACTTGCTCCTTCTTTCACTTTAATAGTTTACATGCTAACAGAGAAAGTTATGCTAGAATAAATATGATGGGTTGTAATTTTTTGATAAAAAGAGTGTATACAACCTAAAAATCCAGTTACATTATTCTAAAATAATAGTGAAACAAATACTTATGAAAATGGAGAAAGATTATGGAATATAACACATATGTTGCAGCAATTTTCTCACATTGTCTTGGTCCTTCTGAAAAAGTAAATCTAATTTCTTAATTTTCCAAGAATTCTCAGTTACATTGAGGTTATTAGTAAAAACAAGCTAACTGTACACTTAACAATCAAGTAGCTATAATATCAAACACTGAAAAATTTAAAATGACATATAATATCAACTATATGTAATTTATTCAATTTCTGTTATTATTTGTGATATGGGTATCAGTTGTAATATTACTTTAGTTATTGTATCAGTATTTGATTTTTTGTTTTAGATCAATATGGAGATTTGATAATATTTCCTGGTGGTTTTCATCAGAGATAGCCAATTCAGTTATATTTATTAAAAAAATAGTGTCTTAGGCATGTACCTCATCAATGGGACAAAACACTGGACACAAACAAATTAAAAGAGGAGAGGTTTTTTGGGGTCAAGTTATAGACCATGGTTGGTTGGGCTACAGGGCAAAAATAGCAGGACAAAAGCACCTGAGCAGAGGAAAGGTGTTCACATCATGATAGCCAGGAAGCATAAAGAGAAAGGAGGAGATGGGGAGGTAGAAATACCATTCTGGTCCATGCTTGAAGTGACCATTTCTTCCAACCAATTCTATCTCCTAGTGTCAAGTCAGTTACTGTGTCTCCCAGCCGTGAACCAATTGCCTTTCCAAAACCCCACATCTGTGTGTATGAAGCTCTTGGTGAACATTTAGGTATAATCCATAAAAAATAGTACAGTATTAATAAAATGCTATTTATTTAATATAGTTTTACAAAAAAATTAGAACCTCCAGCATTTACATTACTTTACTATGAAACATATTATTAAAAATGTAAGCATGAAAGAAATGTTATTAGATTAGTTAGAACTTTGCAACTGTAAAATATAGTTACAGCGATCATTCAAGTATATATGTATTATATATTCAAATATTTATTTGTAATAGGAATAGGAAACGATATCTGTTACTGGAACTTAAATATGAAAGGACAGTGCATATTATACTGTTTCTATGATTTAGCTTAATTAATTTTGGTGAGACCAGCAGATCAGGAGATAACTGCCATTTATAAAGACTGTTCCTAACATTTCTGAAAAAGAGGCGGAATGACAAACTGTGTATGACCACACAGGGTAATCCTAGGGTAGTAAAAATACAGAAGGGGACATTTCTTAGTACAAGACATTTTATACCTTCAAGGTTTGCACACACATTTCCCTGTGCCTAGAATGTTCTTCCCCCTGTCATCTTAAAAGCAGATCCTTCTCTTTAGTTCTCTAGTTCATCAAGATATCAAAACCTCATAAAATACAGAAAGATTTTAAAAAGGAATATTATTAAATAAATAGAGGGCCAAAGGTTGATCAAGAAATAAGTAAAATATGGATCATTCAATGCCTTTCAGACCATAAATAGAAATTTGGATTATATTTTAGATATAGACAAAATCTTAACATATATGGTGTCTTCAAACAAAAATGTGTGTAATAAAAGTCTTTCTCAGACTTACATTTATATGTTCCTAATTGGGTTATGATAGATATGCCTAAAATACTACATACTATGTACAATGTCACTGTAACAATTAAAGATCAGGCATTAGTCACCTATAAATTACATCTGCAAGCTGTTCAGTGTCAACTCCACCCAATTTCATTATGTATAATTTAATATAGAGTATTCAAACTGAAATCAAATATAAAAACAAGTAGTTTCAGTGATACATTAGTCCAAATTGAAGGAAATGTATATTCTGGCTTGATTTGTAAATGAATACTGAAATGTGAATTGAAAATGATATATCAGCAATGAAAGATCAATTGCTGGTGATTTAGAGAAATAGAGTAATATGAATTCTTGAAATCCTAATTACACTTAAAGGATTGACATATATTTATTGAATATTCATTATATTCCAGCCACATTTTAGATATTGGAACTATAGGGATAATGAAGAGTATAAAGCTCTTGCTTTATTACAGTTTAAATTCAATGGGAACATTTGTGTAAAGAACTCCTAGTAGTACAATATTTCATAGATAATAAGTAAACATATTTCACATTTTAGCATGTCTAAAATGAGAATTCATCTTAACAAATGAAAGGTTCTTATGAGCCTCTGTTCAAGGACAATATTATGGATTTTGCCTAGATGTTCTCCCAGAGCCTTATGTGGTCATAGGTGGGACTTTTCAGAGGTGGCTAGATTCACAGTGTGTGATGCTGGGATCAAGGGTGTGTGGTTACTTAATTAAGCCACTCATTGATTTGGCATAGTTCTGTGTCACTCTGATCACTCTACTCAGTTACAAGCCTTATATAGCCACAGTATTCATGTGTGTGTTTTATTTTTGAAGTGATAACCACATAGATCCATGGAACCAAATAGAAATAAAGGCACAAGTACAAAAGTGACTCAAAAGAAAAAAGGTAAGCTTCTTTTTTTACCAGCAATAATGAAATATTCAGATGCCAATAGGCAAAAAAATGCACATTGAACTAAATATGACACCATATATAATGTTAATTCAAAATGGACCATGTTTCTAAATGCAAAGTTTAAAACTATGAAACTACTACAAGTGAACTGAGGAGACAATCTTTGGAACCTAGGGCTAAGCAAGAAAAATTAACACATGACACCAAAAAAAAAAAATCTGTAAGTGAAGAAAAAAATCGATGAACTATACTTTACCAAAACTCAATACTTCTGCAAAATATTCTAATGAGTGGAAGTCAAGTTACAAACTGGAAGAAAATATTTGCAAAATATGTACTTAATAGAGGATTTGTATCTAATTATAAATAAATAATCAAAAATTTATAAAGAGCTGTGAAAGTTTTACAGAAAATAAAACAACTAATCCATTTATGAAACAGGAAAAACCATGAAAATATATTTCTCTGAAGAATGTTTGAAATGGCAAATAAGCATGAAAGATATTTAATATTATTAGTCATTATCAAAATTTAAATTAGAACACAATGGGATATCACTACAAAACTCTCAGACTAGCTAAAGTTTTAAGAAATAGTGACAATACCAAATACTGGTGCTGATACAACGTTTGTACCTCACATACATTGTTGGTGTGGTTGTAAAATGGTACAACCACTCATGAAAATGGCTTTTCAGGTTTTTTAAACTCAATATATGTTTGCCTTATGCAATGACATGTAGCTTTTGAGGCATTTATAGCAGAAGAGAAAGTACTTGTGCCATGCAAAATCCTGTACATTATGGTTCATATCCTTTATAATATAATCATAAACTCCCTGTACCACCATTCCCCAAGAGCAGGCACATGTGAAGTAATTAGACCCTAGACACAATACTTTGGACCTCTTCCGCTGACAAGGAGAAAATTGGAGATATGAGTTGCTCTCTAAACTCAGTGAATGACTGGAGCTCTCAAATGTACTGGAAAATGGAAGAAGCCTACTACTTGACAAGAGACAATATATAAGGGTGATAGTGTATTCTAAAGACTTAAGGTGGAGGAAATTTAAAGAGAAGTATCAAGAGAAGAATAGAAATGGGACACCAGAGAAAGACAAAATCTATATGGGAAAACACAAAACTCAGCAAAGTTAGACAATTATTTTTAATACTATGCAGAGCTGAAAAGAGCCAAGGTAGTTATGGTAGTGAAGCAGAAGCAGATTCTTTCTTTCAGCACCTCTCTGTACATATGCATCACAAACTTATACACACATATAACAAGATCTGAATGCAAAATTTGCAACTTGAGGAAACTACACCATTCCTTTTGGGGTCTTTTGACCCAAATATGACTGAACAATATTAGGAAAATAGAATATTTAAACAGAAACTTCACATAATTACTGAGACATGAAAAAACCATAAATTGTGTGTTTATTATATGTGTTATATGTGTGTTATAGAAATTGTTGGTTATGCCTCCTCTTGGTCATATATGTTATCTTACCTGTCGATATCACTACTGCTTGAGATAATGTAATACAGAGAGATTTTCTCTATTAATTCTGATATGTTAAAACTTTTTTTTAATAAAGGAGGTGAAAACTAACAGGTAAAGAACATGCTTTTAAATATCTTTGTCTCTTATTATATTGTTGCATGTTTTCATGACAAGAATAATCAAAGCAGATTTTGTAGAGACAAGAATGAACTCAATTTATTTCCAATTTAATTTTGTCTCTTTAATTTATAATTAAGGGTATATTTAATACAAAGTTCCAAGCATGAAGGCAGTGCCGATATAGTAATGGCACATGTTTGTTTATGAAGGAAACTATTAGCTATCATTTTCCATTTTATATACTCATATTATAGGTCAGAAAACTTGAGATTTGGAACATTGAGTAATCTTGTCCCAAGTAATATTCCTATTATATAACAATATGTGCACTATCTTCATATGGAGATAATTTTTTCTTCTTTTGCCTGACTAAAATAATGGCTCTTTGAACTGTGAAGTCAACTAAGAAATTTTGAAATGCGAAAAATTCAAATGCTCTTTATATTTCTATCTAATATATTAAGCAGATCTATAGGGACAGTAGTTGATTATGTGGACAGAAGGTCTGTGAAAATAAAGTGGAGGCTTTTTGATTGATATAAGGAATAGAGCATGGCACATGACAATAAGCTCTACAGTCAAAGTCTAGTAATTTTGTGTTTTGTTTCAGCTCTAACTCCAGACAAGTGATAATTTTTATTTGTGATTATATTCTGTGTGCTCAATTTATTCATCTGTAACAATGCATATGGACCAAATAAACTGTAAAAATTGTCATTTCTCACAGTGCTATTTGATAACAATAAATCTGCTTTGTGAATAGTATTAAAGCTAATGTTGTATTATTCACCTAAAATTAATAGTTTGTGTTGCCAGGAATTTAGCTCAGTGGCTTCGCTGCCTGCTGCACAAGTGCAAGGACCCAAGTTCAATCCCCAGTACCAAAAAAAAAATACTTTGTGTATTTTAATGTTAATAAATATTCTAAATAGTGCTCCCTGAAAATTGGTTTCTAAGAAAAGCTGCTACAGGAATAAGATTGAACCTGGTCATATGTTGCTTGTAGATTCTTTTTCAGAAATGTGAATCCTTGAAGATACAAGTGAGAAAAGAAAATAATAAAGGGCAAGAAATGCTTTGAACCTGAAAGCAAAGTCAAGAATTGGGATATGAAGGTCAATCACCAACGTATCATGAGGTGTGGTAAAAGATCCCTATAGCAACAGCAATTTAAGAAACTTAGTGTACATTTTTAAAATGCATTTTCTGAATAGCATTATGCTAGATTATAAAAACCAATACAATATAAGTACCAGCCACATGGGTTTATCTGCTGTGTTCTCAGCTGAAAGCCCCAATTACTTGCTTTGCTTTCATTGTGTGATATACTTCAAATAACCAACATAGTATTGATGAGTCACAAAATGTGTAGGTCTATGCCTCTGTTCACTATTACAATAAAGTATAAACTTCCAGTCATCTGTAAAGAAAATATTTTCAATGGAATATAAAATTACACCATCTCATGGTTTCCGAATTATCCAGTTAGTTATGTGTAGATGTTTTTCATAAGAATTCTATTCATGAAGGACATCTGGTTTGTAGGTAAGTGAATTTTCTTTACTTTTAGTTTTTCTTTTATATTTCTGCTAATAACAAGTTTCATATAAGGAACACACTAGGTTTTCAATTCATCTTCAAATTAGTCCATTAGAAAGGTAATTAAGAGGTTTGTAATAGGAGTTTGTATATTGAAGAAGTGTGTTACTTTTACACTTTGACAGTCTTTAGAAAATGTACTTTTAGAAAAATACAGATTGTAGCCAGATTCATTTTTCTGATATTTTTAGTTCTCCAAGATGACTGTAAAAATGATACCAAGATTACTAAAAAAACTTTCTGTCTAATTACTGAACCACAAGGAAATTGAGGCGCTAGAGGAGAAAATATTTAAGGAGCAATGTACCTAAAATAAAAATTGCTTCACACTGCAGATCACCAGAAACTCATTTTACTACATAATACCCTCACCATGACAAAATGGATTAATATTTAAAACTCCAATGAAGACAGTTTTGTCAAGATCATTAGATGCTCAATAGTGTTGTGGAAAAGCCATAAAGGTATTCCACCTAGTTGTTCTCATAATGGCTTGTAGAACAAGAAATGGGAAATGGCGTGCATATTCATCACTGATTATTTTAGAAGATGAGTTATAAAATTTGCAGATGTCATTAAGGTATAGTATCAAGCAAAGTATGGATTCAAAATCATCCATTATAAATTCAAATTGTACAGTTGTCACAGGACCATAGATTTGTATCTAATTATATTCTTTTGAATGAGATACAAAATATCTTGGGGTTTTAATAATGAAGGCACATTAACGTTGATGAGAAATAATTTTGAAACTCTACGGATACTAATGTTAATACAGATGCTAATTTTTCTGACAGGCTATTAATGGATGTGTTTACCAAAGTACCATTCTTTTGGGTATCCCTAGCTTCTATAGCTGCAATTACCTCCTGACAATAAAACTATTGCTAGAAATACGTTGACATTTGTTTTACATTTGAGAATGAATTTGAAAAATTGTCCAGAGAAATAATAATTATTGTGGATTCATAGTTTGTATGAAAAAGGGAAAATATGACACATTTGCAATAATACTAAAGAAACAAATAATTAAAGTCAATGTGAAATCATCAAACCCAGATGATTGGATATTCTCAAAAGTTAATATATTTTACCTAGTCATCTCATTTTACTTTTCATATTCTTAAATTAAATTAATATGCATTATATGTATATTAGGTACATGTTTCTCTGATAAAATACATGTATTTAAAAGTGAATATTATGCAGGCTTCATCCTCTTCCTCTATATGAGACTTCCCAACAAACAGAAGAAACAAAGGTAGGTACAAAACAACAAAGAAGACTACGATAAAATTTATAATAGTGTTATAAACATAATAAAACAAGTGAAGGGCCAGGGATTTCGCTCAGTGGTGCCACTGGGTACTTCACAAACACAAGGTCCGGAGTTTGATCACCAGTACCAAAAAAAAAAAAAAAGTGAAAATTGCGGGAAATGTAGATTAGGAATATAGCATTTGCTTCTTGAGATTACATTTATAATATTATATGAAATACATATAAAACTTAGTATTTGTAACATACCTTTATCATTTCCCAAAATGAAAATTAACTATTATGTATTATAAACATACACTAAAAAATAATAAGATCAGAAAAACATTAAACATGAAGACTGGAAATAATGAAATGTATTCAACATGTGGAAAAGTATGGATGCAGAAAATAGAGCACAATTTTACATAGTTTGCTTGACATATTGGGGCACAGTGTGAAACTACAGCTAGATATACAAGCTATTACCCATTTTCAATGTCAGTTTGAGGATACTGGAACTGTTTTGAATATAACGAAGAATTGAAGAATTTGGCTGAGAGGAGTAGCAAGACTATATCACCTGTTTTTATTCTTAAATTCTTTAATTGGTACATTTCAGGGACACAATACATTTACATTCATCATTGGGAACTTCTACCTTTACATGATGTATCTTGGTTCTTATTTTTTCCCCATTCCCCTGCCCTCCATTCACCCCCTCCACCCCTCCCTATTTACAAAGACTTTGTTTCCATTTTTTTCCTTTTCTCGTATTTTTTCCTTTCCCTTCTTTCCATTCCCCTACCCCTCCCACTTCTCCTAGCCCTTTGGACCTTTACTTCCTGTTTCACAATATCAACTATTCATTTTAATCCTAATTTATACTTTCAGTTTCTCACACCAGAGAAACTATTAGGTATTTACACATGTGTGTCGTATTTATTTCACTTAAGAGTATCACTTCAATGTGCATCCATTTAGTTATACATATATCTAGTTTCTCATTCTTTATGGCTGAGTAGTACTACATTTAATAAAAACAAACACATCTTCTTTATCAAATCTCCAGTTGATGGGCATTTGGACTGTTTCTAAGCTTTAGCTATTACAAACTGTGCCACTATAAACATGGGTGTGCATATATTGCTGTGGTATGATTCTTTTTTTAAAATTAAATTCTTTTACTGGTACATTTTAGGTACACAACACAATTACATTTCTCATTGGGAATTGTACCTTTACATAATGCATCTTGGTTCTTATTTTTTCCCCATTCCTAGCCCTCCCTTCATCCCCTCCATCCTTCCCTATTTACAAAGACTTTATTTCCATTTTTTCCATTTCTCAGCATTTTTCCTTTCCCTTCTTTCCTTTCTCCTGCCCCTCCCACTACCCCTACCCCTTTGGACCTTTTCTTCCTATTTTGCATTATCGATTATTCATTCTAATCATTGGTACATTTTAGGTATACAATATAATGACATTCACAATTGGAAATTTGCACCTTTACATAGTCTCTCTTGGTTCTTTTTTTTCACCCTTGCCCAGCCCTCCCTTCAACCCCTCCATTCCTCCCTATTTACAAAGATTTTGTTCCTATTTTTCCATTTTCTCATATTAATCCCATTCCCTTCTATCCTTTCCCCTAGCCCTCCCACTTCCTTCTCCTTTGGCCCTTTTCTTCCTATTTCACATTACCTATTATACATTTTAGTCCTTATTTACACTTTCAGTTTCTCACACCAGAGAAACTATTCAGTTCATTTGGGAAGATACCCGGTAGAGGAATAGCTGGGTCAAATGGGACCTGTGATGCTAGTTCTTTGAGATATCTCCATATTGATTTCCACAGTGGTGCACCGGTCTGCACTCCCACCAACAATAGAGAAGGGTTCCTTTCTCCCCATAACCCCACCAGCATTTGTGACTGTTTGATTTCTTGAGGGCAGCCATTCTTTCTGTGGTGAGGTGGAATCTCAGTGATGTTTTCATCTGCACCTCTCGAATGACCAGTAATGTTGAACATTTTCTCATATGTTTATTTGCTGCTTTTGCTTCTTTGTCTGAGAAATGTCTGCTCATTTCATATGCCCATTTTTGAATTTGGTCTTTAAATTTGTGGGTCTGACATTTTCAAGTACTTTAAATATTCTAGATAGTAGTCCTTTGACTGAGGAACTGCTGGTAAATAGTATTTCCAAAATTATAGGTTGTCTCTTCACTCTGTTGTTGCTTTCTCTTGCAGTGCCAAAGCTTTTTAATAAGATGAGATCCCAGTTGTTGATTCTTTGTGGTAGTTCACATGCTACTACTGCTTTGTTTATAAAGTCTTTTCCTATACTTTTGCTATTCTAGGTCACTTGTTATTCCAAATGAATTTTTGGATTGTTTTCTCTAGTTCTGTGAAATATATTGGAACTTCAATTGGCTTTGCATTACATCTATATAGCAGTTTAGAAAGTACGACCATATTCACCATACTGGTTCTTTTTTTTTATTCTTAAATTCTTTTATTGGTACATTTTACGTATACAATACATTTACATTTATCTTTGGGTGCTTGTACCTGTACATGATGTATCTTGGTTCTTATTTTTTCCCCATTACCTGTGTTCCCTTCACCCCTAAGCCCTTCCCTATTTACATACTTCATTTCCATTTTTTTTTCTTTTCTCATAGTTTTTCCTTTCCATTCTTTCCTTTCCCCTTCCCCTCCCACCACCCCTACTGCTTTGGACCTTTTCCAATTTCAAAGCATCATTTCTTAGGGTTCTCCCTACCCAAGAACAAGGGATGTCTTTCCATTTTCTTATATCCTCTTCGATCTCTTTTTTGAGAGCATTGTATTTCTCAATATAGTGGTCTTCTGCTTCATTCATTAGATTGATTCCTAGTTATTTCTTTTTTTCAGTGCTACTGCGAAAGTAATTATTTCCCTAATTTCTCTCTCAGTGAGTCTGTTATTTGTGTACAAGAAGGCTACAGAATTTTGAGTGTTGACCTTGTATCCAGCTACTCTACTGAACCTGTCAGTTAAGGCTAGAAGTCCTTTGGTGGAGTTTTTTGGCTCATCTATGTAGAGTATCATATGGTCAGCAAATAATGACAGTTTAACTTCTTCTTTTCCTATCTTTATTCCTTTTATTTCTTTCTCTTATCTAATTGCTGTGGCTAATATTTCCAGAACTATGTTGAATAGGAGTGGTGATAGTGGACATCCTTGTCTTCTTCCTGAATTTAGCATGATGGTTTTCAGTTTCTGACCATTTAGTGTGATGTTGACTGCCGGTTTTTCATAGATAGCCTTAATCAGGTTCAGATAAAGACCTATTCCAATTTTCTGCAGGGTTTTTATCGTGAATGGGTGTTGAATTTTGTCAAATGCCTTCTCAGCATTTATTGCAATGATCATATGGATTTTGTCCTTGGCTCTGTTAATACAGTGTATTACATTTATTGATTTATGTATGTTGAACCATACTTGTATCCCTGGGATAAATCCGACTTGGTCAGGTGTATGATCTTGATGATGCTTTGTATTCTGTTTGCCAGTATCTTGTTGAGGATTTTTGCATCTATGTTCATTAGGGGGATTGGCCTGTAGTTCTCTTTTTTTGGGTGGGTCTTTCCCTAGTTTTCGAATCAAAGTAACACTTGCTACCAGGAATGAATTTGGAAGTTTTGCTTCTCTTTCAAATTCATTGAAGAGTTTAAAGTGTAGTGGCAATAGTTTTTCTCTAAATGTTTTGTAGAATTCAGTAATGAAGCCATCAGGACCTGGGCTTTTCTTTATTGGTAAAATTTTAATTATGTTTTCAATCTCACTGATTGTAATTGGGGTGTTTAGAATTTTTATATCTTCTTCATTCAACTTTATTAATTCATATTTATCTAGGAATCTGTCCATTTCTTCTGTGTTTTCCATTTTATTAGAGCACAATTTCTCTCAGTAAGTATTGATGATCCTCTGGATTTCTGCTGGATCTGTTGTTACTTCACCTTTTTGTTCCTAATTGTATGGATTTGAGCCTTTTCTTTCCTTGTTTGATAAGGTTGGCTAAGGTTTTAACAATTTTATTAATTCTTTCCAAAAACCAACTCTTCAATTCGCTAATTTTTTGTATCATTTTCTTAGTCTCCATTGAATTGATTTCTGCTCTTATTTTTATGATTTCCTCCCTTGTACAAGCTTTGGGTTTGTTATGCTCTTCTTTTTCTAGGACTTAAGCTTCCACATTAGGTTGTTTATTTGACCTCTCTCTGTTTTCTTAGTATGGGCATTCAGTGCTGTGAATTTCCCTTGTACAACTACTCTCATTGTGTCCCATACATTCCTCTATGTTGTGTTGGCATTATCATTTACTTGTAGAAATGGTCTAATTTCTTTTTTAATTTCTTCTGTGACCCAATGTTTGTTCAGGGTAGTGTTATTCAATTTCCACTTGTTTATGGGGTTCTTGTAGTTTCTTATGCTATTGATTTCCAATTTTATTGCACTATGGTCTAATATTATACAGGGCATCACTTCAGTTCCTTTGCATTTACTTAATCATAACCTATGAGCTAGCATGTTGTCTATTTTGGAGAATGACTCATTTGCAGCTGAAAAGAAGTATATTTTGATTTTGTGGGGTGGAACACTCTGTAGACATCTATTAAGTTCATTTGTTCAAAAGTTTGATTCAGTTCTATTATTTTGTTGTTGATTTTCTGTCTAGATGATATATTTGTGACAGTGGGGTATTGAGGTCTTCTACTACAATTGTATTTGTGCTTGTTTGGTTCTTCATGTCCATTAATATTTGTTTTATATAGTTGGGAGCACTAGCATTTTGTGTATGTATATTTATGATTGTCATCTCTTCTTCTTGGATTGTTCCCTTTACTAGGATGTAGTGACCTTCTTTGTCCCTCTTAATTAGTTTTGTTTTGAAATCTACCTTGCATGCAAATAAAATAGCTACCCCTGCATTTTCCAGGTTCCTGTGGCATGGATAGTTGTTTTCCATCCTTTTACTTTCAGTCTATGAATTTCTTTTTGAATTAAGTGTGTTTCTTGTGTACAGGATATTGTTGGATTTTGCTTCTTAATCCATTCTCCCAGTCCATTTCTTTTGATTGGTGTGTTGAGGGCGTTAACATTGATGGCTATAATTGATATGTATTAACTCATCCTTGTCATGATATTTTACTATTGTTGGCTCCTTTATTTTTATTTTCCCTCCTTTCCCTCTAATTTCTTGCCTTGCCTGATGGCTTCATTCTGTTGGTCCTCATGGAGTTGTGACACTCATTGTCTTTTTCTAGGATATTGTTCAGAATTGTTTGGAGTGCTAGTTTGATATTCATGAAGTTTCTCAGGTGTTCTTTGTCATGGAAATATCTAATTTTGCCATTGATTTTGAAAGACAATTTTGCAGAATACAAGAGTCTAGGTTGGAAGTTATTTTCTTTTAGGGCTTTAAATACTTTACTCTGTGCTCTCCTTGACTTGAGGGTTTGTGTTGAGAAGTCTGCTGTGATTCTGATGGGCTTCCCTTTGTATGTGATGTGTTTCTTTTCTCTAACTGCTTGTAGGATTTTGTGCTTCTGTTGGGTTTGTAAGATCTTGACTATTATAGTTCTAGGTGTAGATTTTTTTTATCATGTCTAATTAAAATCCTATATGCATCACTTATCCATATGTCAAATTTTTTTGCTTTGTTTGGGAAATATTCTGTCATTAATTCTGTGAACAGTTTTTTAAATCATTTGCACTTTCTCCTGCTTTGTCATGGACTCCTATCAGTCTTCTGTTCTTCTTCTTTGCATCATCTAGCAGCTGCTGGATTGATTTCTCATGGTCCCTTACAACTTTTAAGAAATCTGTTTTCATGGTCAATAACTGCAATCCTGTCTTCTATATCTGATATTCTGTCATCACATATGGGTTATTCTGCTGCAAATACTTTCAGTGGAGGTTTTAATCTCCTGGATATCTGTTTGAATCTGATTCATAGTTTCCATTTCCTTCCTATGCTGGGCATTCATGGCTTCCATCTTGTTGCTTTGCTCATCTATTTTTTTATCTGTTTCTGTTCTAGAGTCTCTAATCATGTCTTTCATTCTGCTCACTATCCCTGTAGTTATCCGGGAAATTATTTCTGTTTTGAATTTTTCTAGAGCCTCATTCATTTATTTTGTTACTGCCTTTGCTATCAGTTCAGTGTGTCCAGGTGGTTGATTATCAGCTCTTTCCACTTCTTGCTCCCATAATTTGCCTGTGGTGAGCTGGAAGTCTGTGTTTATGCCTTGTTTAAGTGTCTTCTCATTTATGTTTTTGTTGGTGCTGTTATTTGGCTTAATTCCTTGGCTGACATTTCAATATAGCTTATTGTGAAGATTGTTATTTCTTGTATTTAGAACCCTCATGGAATGATTGCTTCTGAGAGATGTCTTCCAAGTATAGTTGGTCTTTAGGCTTTGAGTTTCTAATGACCCTTAGGAAATCTCATTTTCAGTATACCAGGGAGAACAACTGATTAGATCAATCATGACACCTTACCTCAATTGATAACAATCAGCATCAACAATAGTATCAAACACAGCTTAGAAAATAACAATTTGTGGTAGTAATTACTCTGTCACCTTTAACCACATGAGCTAGATCAAAATCACGGACCAACCCAATATATGTTTGTAGTTCCCTTCAATATAGTAAATTTACCCTTTAGGATAAGGATTTAGAAGAAGTTGGGAAGGGAGGGATAGAGACATAGAAGGTGAGGAGAAGGTTAGAAGGAGGCTAGAGGACACAGGAAGATCACACAATCTTTGGGAAACTGTTGAAGACAAGAGGAAAAAACAGAACAAAAGCACAAAGGCAAGAACAGAACAAACTAACAGCAATAGGAAATGTTGAAACTGTATTCACTTTCCTGTAAGAATAGTGTCAATTAAGTGAGGGAAAGAGTGAGAAAAAAAATCCAAAATAGGACAAGAAGATAGGAACAAACAGGAGAGAAATGTAGAACAAGAAGGGAGAGCGAGATAAAAAGAAAAGAAAAGAAAAGAAAAAAAATATATATATATGGCCTCTCTCAGGGTATGTCTCTGCTGTCCTGGTAGACAATGTGGGCAGCAGTGTGCAGATCTAATTTGATTAGTCTCAGCAACCCAGCTGTAGTTCACTGGGATTCAGGCTGATTTCTGGCTGCAAAGTCCAAGTTGAGTTCCCTGACCTCTTGCAGAATTGAAATCTGCAAGGTTCTACCGCAGGGTCCAGCTGTCCTTTCCCTGAAGTGAGCCTGGGTTTCTTTAGGAGGTGCTGATCCCACCAATTTACCAATCCTGGTGGCCCAGAGTGCCTTTATTGCAGAGGTTTTCTTCACTTTCCCAGTAGGCTTCAATTTTCATTGAGGATCCTTAGAGAGGCCCTCTCTCTGTTATTGACTTCTGCTCTATCTTTTGGGGGTCACAACCATGGCTTTGTGGCCCCTTGCCACCTCTGCATTGTGGATTCAGATACTGTGCTGCCCACACAGAGATCTCCAAGGGTGCTGGCATTCATGGGACAGAGGTTTCTGGGTGCAGGGCACTGGCATCTGCAGGACAAAGTTTATATCACCTTTGATGACAATATGGTTGATGCACTTTTTTGGAAGATGTATTGCAAAAGAAAAGAATGGAGATGTGGAAAACAGTTAAATGACTGTTTAAAGAGAGTTTTAAATTGAATGTAGGTAAAATAATTAGGACAAAACATAAAGATTTAGTATTAATTCATGTCCCTTGTCTAGCTATCCAAAAATCTACACAGTACTTCATGTACATTTCTTTGTACTTTGCATTATTTACAGCACATGTGAGCAGTAAAACAATCATAGTTTTTCCCCAACAAATCTGATAAAGAACTATGATAAGTTGTCAGAAGTGTATAAAAACCCTAAATTTAAAAATAGAAAAGACAAATAAACACACTCTACCAGCTTATGACAATATAAAACTGCATCAACTTAATTCCTTAAACAAAGCAAGATGTTATTTAAAGCCCTCAGTATGTGCTGATTGATTATGGTAGACCTAGCAATCTAAAATAGGAATAATAATTTGCTGTGGTTTATCCAGGTAAGGTAGCAATAGTTAATAATTTCCATGGGTATAAAATAATTGAAAACCTGTACTATCAACTTAAAAAAAAGGATAAACACAATTTAACACTACATTGCCTTGGTAGCTGGTAATGTCATAAGAAAATAAATAATAGATAATCAATATCACAGAATTATGTGGCACTTTTTTTTAATGCATGTGTGATGTGCAGCTTTCTTGAAACTTGGCTCTGTAAAATTATAATAAAAGCATAAATACAAGTATAACAATATTTTTACAAAATACTTGTTGCAGAATTCTCAGATACATATCTTTATCTTGTTCCAAAACCTCTATTCTTTAATATCTCCCATGTAGGGCTGTAATATGGGTCAGTGACGCAGAGCTTGCCTACCACATGCAAGGTCACAGGTTCAATACCCAGCAGCAAAACCAAACTAAAATCTCCAACATAATTTAATTATTGTAATAAATTTCCAGAGGAACATTCTTAAGCTAAAGTTTTGATTTTACGCATTTGGTCTGTATCTTCCACATATCATTCATTACTTCCCTTACTAGGGTATTCAGCATGCTAGCAGTGAACTCCAAACATTCACCTAACTTTGAGATTTAGTATTCATTATTTCTTATGTTTCTTTTCTCCATCCCAGGCTCATGTTTTCCAGACATTTAGTACTGGGATACATCTTGCTTCTCTTACCTTATTTTCATTCAGTCATCAGCTCTTCCTAATACTGTGATCTTCTCATTTAGTACTGACTTCTACATCTCATTTAAATTTTACCCCAATTTTGCCTTACCATTCTTAATCTTCTAGACAGAACCTACTTATATAGTGATAGCTATACCCTAGTGATGAACTTTTTGGTTGGTTCCAAATTATCTGACTGAATTTCTACCTTTTGGTCTCATTCTTTTGATTAGTTAAATTGATGCTCCAGTCTTTTGAAATTAAGATTATAACAACAGGTCATGCTGGTCCACACCTGTAATCCTAGCATTCTGGGAAGCTGAGGTGAGGATATCAGAAGTCCCAAGCCTCACAATTTAGCAATTTAGTGAGACCATGACTCAAAATTAAATAAATAAATAAGAATGGGGATGTGGCTCAGTGTGAAGATTCAGATTTCATAGTACAAAAAATGATTATGGGGTTATTTTAAACGTTGTTTCTGAAACATACAGCTAAATAAAATTTCCATATTCAAATCCACCTTCAAAAGTAAAATTTCAGTTAAATCCTGATAGCTTGCTTTCTCTGAAGACTCATTTATCTTCATAATAAAATCAGTCTTGCTTAAATTTAAATATTTAATGTCATGGAGCAATTGGAACTTTTTCCCATATAATCAGAAATGGTATACCGAAAGAGAGGTGCAGACATTTTGACTGGTTTATGTATAACAAATAATTAAGGCCTGTTGGATGCCAAGCAACAAAAATACACTCTGATTGATATAATGAGTATTAAATGTTTGAGATATGTAATAAAAACATTTTCAGTTTATATTGTAGTACCCATATCCAATGAACTAAAATCAGAATATATATGGGAATTAAAAAGACATTTTCATTCTGTTTGACTCTCAAAAATTAATTTGGTCTTTTTTCCTATGTCATTAACAAGAAAGCTTAAACAGAATATTGTTATTTTTATAAGATAAGGATTTGTTGAAAGAATAATTTAAATTTTCTTTCTTCCATAGCATGTCTCCTATACATCAAGAGCTATTTTAGATTTACCGAATTTTTTGGTGTGTATCACAATGTAGGAGATAAGAATGATATCATACAGGGAAATATATATGAATAAAAATTATAAAGTTTTTCTAATGTCTGTAATGAAATGAGTGGACATGAATGTGAGGTGTCCAGTGTAAATAGGTAAAAACCTGAAGGACAAACAAAGGCCAAAGACCCTTTTTTCTGGAACCATAATAAAACATACATAATCTTCTGTATATAGATGACATTAAAAAAGGGAATTTGAATAGAAGGTGCTATGGTTTGGAAAGTATCCCCCAAATGCCTATGTGTTTAAGGCCTTGTTTCCAGTTCATGGAAGTATTAGGAAGTGGTAAAACCTTTAAGAGGTGAGCCTAGTGGGAAGCAGTCCAGTCATTGTCAATATGCCCTTGAAGGGAATTTGGGGTCTCTGGTCCCTTACTGTCTCTCTCCCACTTCCTGCCATATGACAAAAAGCTTTGTTTCACCATGTAATTCTTCCATGATGTACTGCTTTGCCACAGGGCAAAAATAACTGAATCAGCTGATCAAAGACTGATACCTCCCAAACTGTAAGACAAAATGAACTTTTGCTTGTTGATTTATTTTACCTCTCTGTTATGGTAACAAAAAGGGAATTTGAAGGAGGAATAGCCCCCAAAGCCTTCAAAACTTGATTTGTATTCTAAATAGCATATACAAGTTGGGTATTTATTGTTTTAAATTTGAATGTAACTGAAATATTTTTGTTCTTTTGTTAATGTGAAATCACAGCAAAATCAGGATGAAATTCAAAAATAATAAAATGGTACTCCTTGATGCATTTGGATTCTGTGTGTAAATTTCATCTGTACTTAAGTGGGTTAAATAAGAAAAGATGAGAAATTATTGGAAAAATATTCATCTAACACATAATTGAGGGAATTGCTAAACAACTATGGCTCAGGAAGGAAGAGTAAAAATGAGGATAGTTCTTTGAGAGTGATCATTAGCAATTACTTTCAGAGAGGCTTGTTAATGCTTTAAGGTTTTAAATATTCCCAATTCCATGTGCCTCCATTTCCTGGCTTGTAAATTCTATCTGGCACTTAGTATTACAAATAACCATTTTCCTTCAAAAGCATACTTTATTAATTATTCTTTTAATTTTGTTTCCTATTCTATTCTAATCTAATGAGTTTCATTTCTGCTGAAATGAACACTCTTCTATGCTGTATTCTTGAGAAAAATAACCTGATCAGCCTTCTTTTGGTTGAGATTCTATGGTATAATCAGGCATGGTCAAAGAAGTGTTACATACATATGATCAGGGAGGACTATTGTCTTTATATTGAGGGCTTTTTCCAGAGAAAGATAATATTTCAGTTACTTATGGCTGCATAAGCAGTTACCCCCAAAACTAGTACCTTTAAGGTGATGACCATACTATGCCTCGCAAAACAGGGACACTTGTCCTATGTTATCACCTAGTATAATTTCAGATACAATATGCTCCACCAAGAGCTGAAGGAATGAAGATAGTCTCTAATATGCAGAATTTTTACGCTGACTGTCAGCTTTGGCAAATCAGTTTTCAGTAACACCATTTTCCATGTAATCTTTTATGATTTAGTAACCCAATATTATTTATTTCTCATCTGTTGTAAAAAAGGTAAAAATGGATATTTTTAAGGCCTAGATCTAAAAGCCACAGGAGTGTGTCACTCCTGCCACAATCTACTGAACCAAGAAAATCATGAGATATTTGAAATTCAAGGGAAAGATAATTAGACTCTATCTCTTGAAGGGAGAACTGGAAAAGTAATAATGCATTAAGGTGAGTGTAATAGCAGTAATTGTTTTGGCCATCTTTGGTTACAATGTCCTATATAAGGATTATAATTAGCTATGTTGCCACTAAAATTAGTGTCCATCACATTATGTAACATGGATGAAGACATTAGTAAAATTTAACAGATGTGCTTACTTGAATTATTACCAGACTTGTAGTCACATATCACTGGATTACATGTGACTAATATTGCTCTTGGAAGGGCTGGTTGGTGTTCTTTGAGGATCCTTTTGAAGAAATCAAGAAAAATGAGAAAACTTTGGATTCTAGTTTTAATTCTGAATCCCATAACACTGATATCCTTGTTTTTAAACTGAACCATTGTCAGTAACTACACCTTCAGTAGGACCTGGTATCAGGGAAATAGAGAAAAGCTTTGATACTAGTAGCAACATATCATTGAAACAACAGAGCAAGGATGAACAGAAGGGAAATGACAGACACTGTATAGTAACCAAAGGGATTATTTTACTCAACACACAGATAACATCTTTAAGAGGTTGGTAGAACACTTTGGGAGGAATTACAGTAAAGCTGGAGTTTTCAAACAACACGTAGATTCAAGAAACAGAATTAAGAGCAATGATTGTCACATACTCTCAATCTTGTGGAGCCCAGAAAACACAGTATTGAAGTAAACCATCCTATGCAAGCAATAATAGAGTTCATGGAGTAAAACTCAAAAAAAAATCACAATCATAACTCTACAAAAACAACAATTTACCAAGATTTTTATCACTTTCTACTAGTATGAACTAGATTACTCTTAATGAAGTAAAGAATTATTAGAGAGGCAGCAATTATAGAGCACACAAAAACAGTTGCCATGAAAAAATATAGTCTGGTCATCAATTAAATGTACTTTATTATCAATTGATAATGAATGCATCATTGTGTGAGAACTGAGAATTTATAGAATCTAGAGAAAAATTGGAAATTTAAGTATTTCCCACTCAAAGAGAACAAAAAAGGCAGAGCAGAAGTTACTTTCAGTGACTGCAAGAGATAAAAAATGAGCTTTTCAATAATAGAGTAGCTGAATACAAACGTACCATATGAATAGATTGTAAGATTGTATTCATCAACAAATAAGGACATTGAATTATCTTCAGTGGAAACTGGTCAAACATCGAGATTCATTTGCTGACACTGATATTATTTAGAGGTAGCACAACAATCTTGTCTTTCATAAGTGAATAGTAATGAATATTCTAAAAGTATAGATGTGAATTTAGACAGTCCATTATAGAGTGAGAAAAATATTTATTCAATATTTTAGAAACTTAGGCCAAAAAAGTAAAAGAAATCATCTTAGCATTAATTTCATGTAATTTATTTATAAATATTTAGGGGGCAACTATCATTTGTTAGGCACTGTTATTAACATAGAATGGAGAATGGTAAAGACACAAGTGAAACTTCTCTTCATGTTACTCATTATGGCTTGTGTTTAGGTATTCCCCTAAAGCCTAGTGCTTTTTCTGAGGTGGCTGAATCTAGAGTGTGATGGTAGGATTAAGGGCGTATGATTACTAAACCATGTGAGTGATTGGTTTGGCACCACCCTAATCCCCAGTAGTCTCAATGAGATAAAAAGGGAGAAAGACATTGTTAAAGTCCCTTGTTGTTTCTGCTGTCTTCCACCACCATGAACTGTTATCACTCTGCCCCCCTGCCTTGGAGCCAACTGATTATGCACTGAAACTTCCATGGACTGTGAGGTAAATAAACCCTTTCCCCTTTAACTTTGGGTGTTGAATATTTTGTCTCAACCATGAGAGAAAAGTTAACTAAGACAGTAATTAAAGTACAAAGGTCATGAAATCTTGAGTCTTTTCTTCTTTTCACACTGTGCTGATTTACCCCTCGAGTCACATATTCCCCCATTAAAAAATCTACTTGTGTATTCATTTAAGAACCAAGATATCCCAATACCTTAGACTGAATTGGTTATGAGCCAGGTAAAGGGAAATGAGCAACACATCAGAGGACTAAGTCCTTTGGAATCATTTAAAGGATATTTTTCATTTTTTCAGTGTTGGGAGTCAGTCATAGGGCCTCGTGCATGCTAGTCTTGTGCTCTATTGCTGAGCAACATCCCTAGCCAGCAAGGAGCCTTTTGAAATACAAATTTAATGGGTGTCTTATCTTGAAGATTCAGATTCCCTCTTGTCCTAATATTCTGAATAATTTAAAAAACATTTGCAGGTGATAATTATGATTAGTTAGACAGGAGAAGTGTCATTATAGGTGATTCTTCAAAAGCATGCTTTATTCAATTTTTTTTCTTACTTTTGTTTCCAAATTAATCTAACCTAATAGATTTTGTTTCAGCTGAAATGGACACTCCTCTATTATCCTGCCACCTGAATTTGAATCTGACTATGTGGACGCACACAGCCTGGAATGTTGAATAAAAAATTAATAAAATTAATAAAAATTAATGCTCAGCTGAAACCTGCGTCTATTCCCAATAACTCTTGATTTATCATTCTGAACTCTTATTAAATTGACCACTGATCTTCCTATTGAGACCTGTTTCTATTCAGAGACCCCTTTTCTCAAGTCCTTATTGAGTGCAAATCCAGATGTCATGCAACTCTTTCTGAATAACATAGTTAACTTCAAATCTTAGTTATTTTCTCACAAATGCCACAAGCAGTTAACTATTCAAAAAATAAATATCCTGCCTCAGTGTCATAGATTTTATAGTATACCAGAAGGTGAGAAGGACTACAGGATAAAAAATACTGAGGTTCAAAAAAGAAGAGTAACAGCAGAAGATGTGGTGTTGGTCAAGGTTAGACCTCAGTGAGAAAAGCAAAATAAATAGGAAGATAGAGATCTATGGGAAGAGAGTCCTAGGCACTGTTAACAATAAAGGCAAAAATCCTGAGTTAGAACCTGTCTGGTATGCTTAAGGAATAAGAATACCAGTTGGGCTAGAGTGAAATGAGAGGATAGAGAAGTGGGAGGTGATTTTGTACAATGGGTATCAAATGATATCAACCCTTGATAAAGTATAAGAATTTGGCCTTAGTAATACCTGATTTATGATTCAAAAGGATCACTCTGGCTGTCAGTGGAGAATAAATTGTGATGAAGTGAAGATGGAAGTGGTGAGATTACTTAGGAAGTTATAGCAATAATTTAAGAATATTATAATAATTATTAATAATAACTTAATAATTCAAGAATAGCTATGGAAATTATTAGTTATGTATTATATATTATGAAAACATATGCACAGGATCACCTAATAGATTTTATTAGAAAGATGAAGAGAGAGGTCAACAATAAGCTTGAGCCATTAGGCCTGGGTAGCTTGAAAGATAGAGTTAGCATTAACTGAGATGGAGAAAGAAGTTAGTAGATAAGGTTAAAGGGATTGGTGTTAAAAGTTTAAATTTTAATATATTCTTTCACATGTTAATTAGAAATCAAGAGAGTTGAGGTAGATAGGATTAAGAAGGTAAAATAATGTTTTAACATTTCTGGTTTTGATAATGAGTTAGATGGTAGTACCACTCAATGGGATAGGTTACCAGGAAGCATAAAGCTAAATTGGAATGGTTTGAGTAATGAATGCCAAGTGGCAATAAAGTCAATGTATCTATGTGTTAGAAGCATAGCTATGGATATGAAAGAATGATTTTTTGGTTTTCTTAGTCTTTTATTTTTAGTTTTATAATATGGGTGATAAAATGATGGGTATATGTGGATGCAAAATACTCATTTGCTATAGCATTTTTGAACTTATACAATTAATAGAAAGGTTTCAAAGCAGATGCATTTTCTATGGCAGAGGGTTAGAGAAATTAGGTAAACTAATTGTTGAGTACTAAAGCAATGATTTAATCTTATGGAGTAGCATTTTGTGAGGGTAAATATTTACTTTATCTAGGCATTGAAATCACCATTTTATTCCCTCAGATGATTATTTATTTATTTATTTATTTATTTATTGGTACCCGAGATCGAACTTGGGACCTTGCACTTGCAAGGCAGGCAGTGGAACCACTGAGCTAAATCCCTGGCCCAGTCAGATGATTATTTAAAGATATGCAAATCAAGTCTCTATGTGGGCATGCACCAGTGAGGCCTGGATAATTGTCAGGGTTTACTTTTAAATATGCATTAATAGCAGACATTACAAAGTAGCAAGAACATTCTGATATTTCAAAAAGCTTTCTGCAGGGCCAGGGATGTAACTCACCTCCCTGGCAATGGCTACTGTGTAACGTGGAAAAATATCAACTAATGACTTGGAGATGGAATCCAGTGAGGACAAGAGAATCTATGACAAGGATATCAACAACACATAAGAGACTTCTTACAGAAACAATTAGAATAATGAAGATGCATGAACTACGGAAGTATCAGTATTGGTGAAAAAGTGGCAATAGTGGCAATGTTCAAAACTGCCAAGATTTTAAAAGCAAGAATAAAAGGAATGACATTAGGCTTGCCACCCAAAGTTACATTTGTTCTCTATGATAATAGGCTATGGGAAAATGATAGTGACATTAGTATTTAGCACTTTGGAACCATACCCTAGGAAAGCAATAAAATGTACTTTTTAATGTGTAGCCACTGATTTTATATTGTACGCTTCAAATCCTGGTTAAATTATTTACAAATGATTTTATTTTGCTGAAGTTAGTAAAGGCCCCCTACTTCAGTTACCTCATTTATAAAGTGGGGAATACAGTAGTTTCTATTTCAGTGTTATTAAAATAATTAAATTTATAATGCATTAAGACATCTAAGAATAATTCTCATTTTGTAGGCATCCATTAGTGAATGTTAAATAGTCATTTTAATGTAATTTTTATTTTGTAACTAGTACTCAATGTCTGCTTATGTTTTCAAAAAACAAAAAAAGTGACCAAGAAAAGTAATCATGAGCTTCTGTCACAAAATTCTCTTTTGTGATAAATAATAAATTCCATCACAGTAATTTATTTTGAGTTTGACCTCTGAAATTATTTGTTGTTGTGTTTACTTTCAAGTTCACATTGACTGGTGAAGACTGGGGATAAATAGATCAATTCAAAAAGATTATTCTTAAATACTATCAGAAGAGGGTGAAACATATTATTTTGGCTGTGCATTTCTGTACTTTCCAAGTATTCTACCCATTGACATTATATTGTCTATTAACTATTGAATGTAGATTGTTAATGCTCATGGAAAAGTTATATTTCTATTTGGGTTTTTAAATTTTGTTTTTTTTAAATTTTGAGACAGGGTCTTGCTCTTTAGGTCAGGTTTACCTTCAGCTCCCAGGTATGCTTTTGCCTCAGCCTCCCCAGTGCTGGAATTATAGATGTGTTCCACCATATTTGACAGTTATCTTTCTTATAGGATTATATGGGATATAATGTATCTACTGCAAATTTAGAATATCATTAAAGTTGATAAGATAATAATAACAATAATAATGACAGTAATAATCCAACTATGCCACATAAAACATATTTATCTTCTTTCCATAGCCAGTTCCATTTGTTCACTTAATTAGCCACCTTGAGATATTTTAACAAAAATATTTTGAAAACTTACGTTAGTTAGTAATACAAGTTCATCTTTATAAGGCAAAAATGTATCCCCACTATTCTATATCTAGAGTCTGTTTGCATTGGTTGGTTTGCTTCTAAATATATCACTCCAAGGAGGTAGAAATGAAAATTTGCAATTAATTGTGTCACTTCCTAGATGCCATTACACATTCTGAGAGAAACTGCCAACAGGATAGTAGTATACCCTATTATCTCCATTAGAATAGGAAAAATTTGAGTAACCCACTTTCCAGTCTCCCTTCTGTCTCTTTTAGACAGAAGCTATCTTTCTCTCTATAAATTTTTCCTACTCTTAATCTCCATTGTTCCTAGAATTTATTCTTCAATTTTAGAAAACATGAAATCATGTTTCAGATATCTAGAAGGTTTGGGAGTTACAACTATTTCCCCTGTATCATTTTGGAGGTCTTCCACTGAGACTACTGGATGGAGACCCAAAACTATATGCCTACCCAAGATGACAATGCCTCACGCCTATCAAGGGCTTTTAGATAGACCCTCTGTATAGTAACTCTGACTGCTGATCACAACCATGACCCCCATCGGCTGGAAGTGGCCAGAACAGTCTTTACCTTTTGCCCTGCTCACAGCGGTTATAGCTACTTCTTCAGAGGGAGGAATACTGTAGATGAATAACTTAATTAGATATCTTGTAGACAGTTAGACTGGCCCAGCCCTGGAGGAGCCAACATGGAGGACAATCCAAACACATTTATCACAGATCATTGCATGAATGGCACTGATTGATATTCTAAATAGGTATCAATATCCTGGGTGGGGGACTCAGATCTTCTAAGAAAGATCCCTGAATCACCCCTTACCACTAAAAGTCCTTGCTCATTCCTTGTATACTTGCTATGTGACTTGCTTCCCTTTGGATCCCCATTTAATCAATATTGCCTAAGTGACTATTTTTGTCATAATCTTATTGGTTGTTCATAGTTTTGTCCACCTTGTGATTTTTCATTATATCAGTATTACCTAAGCAACTGTACTTGCAATCTTACTAGTTGACTATAGATTTGTCCCACCTTGAACCCCCTTCACCTTGTGACTTTGTCCCATAAAACACCTTTGAGAAGTTGGGTGAGCAGGTAACCCACTTTCTGGCCCCACTTCTGTTTCTCTTAGACAGAAGCTATCTTTCTTTCAATAACTTTTTCCTACTCAAAAAGAAAAAAAATAGGAAAAATTTTTCAATCATATGGTAACTCAATTTTATGTTTTGTCTATTTATTTTAAGAACATTCATTTCACTCATATTCAATGACATAGTAACTGTATGGGAAGCTATTATTCAAACTATATTTTTTCTAACAAGCAGTTTATATACATTATTTTGTTTAATCTTTTAGTAACAATAAGATCCCATTGGACTCATCCTTGACTTGTCATTTCTTCTTAATTTGCATTCCAATAATTATCGAAACATTTCAATGTTCATTTCCAAATGCATTCCATATTCTTTACTTATTTTAATTTCCTTTCACCAGACTAATTGGAATCATCATAATCTATCAATTGAACCACAAAAGAAGCAATCATTGCTTACAATTAATTATTTATAGAATATATATTAGTTAGCTATTCTGTTCCTAGGACAAAATACCCAGCACCAGCAACTTAACTGAAGAGAGAATTAATTTTGACTGGCAATTTCAGAAGTTTCAGGCTACTTTTGACTGGCTCTAAGGCACAAATATCATAGGAGAACGTCATGGTGGAAGAAATCTGCTCCTTTCATGATGGCCAGCAAGCAGAGTAAAGGAAAGGGGAAGAGAACCAGGAAGAAATTGAACCACCAAAGGCACAGTACAAGTGGCCCTTTTTCTCCAATTGAGTCCCAATTCCTAACAGCTGAATGGATAAACATATCACCCATGAATCCAATCATTTCTCCGTGAATCTCTTAACATAGTCAAAATGCCAATCAAGATAACTGGGATATAGTATAAACAATATTCACCTATGTTTGATGACAAGAGGTCCATGGGAGGTGGGAAGAAAATGTAAGTTGAAAGAAAAGAAAATATGTTACTTGATTCTGCACATCACTTTTGTCTCAATAACATTTTTTAAAATATAATTTTGTTGTTCATAGATTATTACTTAAATGCACGGGTGCCATTCTACTACAAAGTTATCTAGTAACACAGCTCAATGCTTTTAGGGATGAAATAAGATGTGAAAATGTTTTTAATATAATTTTCATAGAGAAAACTAATTACAATTTACCTGTTGTCATTGTACAAACTTCTTTTGCCAGGAAATATTAAGTTTTGATGGTTTTACCAGACATCTGTACTGACACATTTCCTAATGTGTTTCTATCCTATCTACTCTTTGCTGTTTCTGCTACATACTATTGCATTTTCCTTCTATGCATCACTCATGCTGATGTCATGATATGTAGAGCAGGGTTCCTTGAAGTTAGCTGTCACTTTGTTTCCACCTAGTTCCTCCCATGCAACACTAAATAATAATGACAGTAATCTCTGAGGCAAAAAAACAAGAGCAGACATTCCACGAAGCTGAAGAGTCTCTCTTGGAGTCAGAATTTTTGGATTTCTTTTGGTTTATTGATTGATTGGTATTGTCCTACACATCTGAGAAGCTGATGTTTGTATGAATTCTCTTTGAAATTAATGGAATGTGTAGGCTTAGTTTAGCTCTACAAGGTACAAAGCAAGATGAAAATTAGAATGCTAGTATCTAGTATCATAGTGAAAACAAAAGAATAACTTGCTGTGCTATTAAAGTCTGTTTTCCTTTTTTATTGTGTATTTTAAAGTGATGACACAAACTTTCAAGGAAGAGATTTGATTACCAGCTGCTATTCAATATGGATTTTACAAGAGGAAATAGATAAGAGAATGTGTATATGTATGAAAGGACACAAAATTTGTTCAAACTAATCTGCATTTCATCATGGGTTTTCCAACTAGATTTAGAATTGCTTTAGCTATTATAGGATTTTTCTGATACAATATGAATTTTAAGATTGCTTTTTCTAATTCTGTAGGGAAATTGTTAGTATTTTGATTGAGATTGTGTTTAATTAATATAACTGCAGGGGACATCACAACCCTGGACTTCAAGTTATTATATAAAGCTACAGTGATAAAAACAGCATGGTATTGGAAAAAAATATAGACTCATGGATCAGTGCAACAGAATAGAAGATACAGAACCAACTCCAGGCACATTAATCTATGTTATTTTTCATGAAGGGGCCAAATCCCTTCCCTGTAGGGATCACTACTACTACTTTTACTACTACTACTGCTACTACTACTACTACTTCACTGGAGGAAATACAGCCTCATTAACAAAGGGTGCTGGGAAAATGGGCTATCCACATGCAGAAAATTAAACCTAGTCCCGTATCTCTCTACATGCACTAAACTAAAATGAAGGTGGATCAAAAATATAAACAGAACACAAACACCTAATCTGCTGGCAGAGAAAAATAGGTGAAACTCTTGAGGCCACAAGTGTGAGCAAAGACCTTCTGAACAAAAGCTCAGATGCACAAGAAATATTACCAAGAAGCAATAAATGGGATCATATCAAATTAAAAAGCTTCTGCACAACAAATTAAACCACTAACAGAGTGAAGAGACAACCTACAGAATGGGGAAAAATGTTTGCCAGCTACCTTTCAAACAAAGAAATAATATCTAGACTATATAACGAACTCAAAAAACTGGACCACACATATTTAAAGACCCAATCAAAAAGTGCCTCACTACCCACCCGCAAGAGCTGTGGTGAGATCCAGACCCTGCATGTCAGAGGTGCTTGGAACCAGACAACAGTGGAGTGCAGAAAGACCATTTTTCTGAGCTTAGGAAGATGGCAGAGTGGTGAGCAGCAGAAAGAGGTCCTCTCTGAGGTTTGATATCAAGAAATGTAGCACACTGGAAAAGAAAGGGAGACACTGGAATAAAGATACAACAGATGCAGTGATTGGTAAATTGTTGGGGTTGAAACCTCTGACCAGAGCTCAGACTGGCTGCAGGAGAAGGTCAGCTTGAACCTGCAGTCAAACTGTGGAGAGTTCAAACCCACAAAAGGTCAAGGAGTTCAGCACCTGCCTCACAGTCAGGCACCAGCCTGAACTTCAGTGGACCATGGCAGGCCTGCTGGGATTAATCAACTAGGACTTGCATGCTGCCCACATATGCTACCAGTGACAGCAGAGATACACCTTGAAGCAGACATTTGTTTTTCTCTATTTTTTCTTCTTTCCTTCATTTCTTTCCTTTCTTGCTTCTGTTTTTGTCCTATTTTATTTTTTCTTGATTGCTCTTATTTTTATAGGAGCATGAACACAGTTTCTAGCTCTTTTTGCTGTTGTTTTGTTTGGTTCTTGTTTCTATCTCTTCCTTCTCTCTTTCCCTCCTGTCATCATCCAATTTCCTAAAGTTTACATGTTCTGCCTTTGACCTCTAGCCTTACTTCTAATCTTTTCTTCTCCTTATATTTCACTATCCCCCTCCCAACTCCTTCTAAATTTTCTCCCCAGAGGGCAAATTCGCTATATTAATGGCTTATTTACTATAAATATATTTCTGGTTTGGTTTAGATTTTGTTATATAACCACAAATCTAGTTCATACAGTTAAAGGTAGCAAATTAATAGTTACAACAGCTTGTCATTTTCTAGGCTGTGTTAGCTGCTATTGTTAAGGCTGTTTATATTAATTTAGTCAAGGTGGCATAATTGTTCTAAGAAGTTGTTCTTCCTGATATGCCAAGACTGAGATTGCCTAATGGTCATTAAAAATACTAAAGGCCAGCGCCAAGGAACTGGACCTGGGCCAAGTGCACAGCAACATCTCATCCCCAGTAAACTGAAGAGGTAGGATCTTGCAACAGACTCAAAACCCAAGTCTGCTATACATGGAAGAAACTTCTGAGATGTAGTCATTTCCTAAGGGTGCTAAATACTTGCAATAAAGATACTCACCATAAGCAATCTACAAGGATCAACCCAGGAATTAAACTAAAAACATCAACAACAAAAAACAGAAATGAGAAGACACTTAAACTAATTACAAACCCAGACTTTCAGCTCACCAAAGGTAAACCCAGGGGGAATGGGGGGGAGCAATCCAAAAGTCAAGCACCTGGACTCCCTGAAGTGGTAATAATGGAAGTAACAAAGCAGATACAAGGAGTTTTGGAAAAAATCAAATCAGAAATAAACTCAGATAACTACAGAGATGGCGACCACAATGAAAGACGTGATTAGTAACTCTAGATCAGATACAGATAAAAATAATAGATTAGATGAAGAAAATGATGGAATGCTCAGCATAAGAAGGAAATGGAATATATGAAACACATCCATGCAGATATCCAAAAGATTAAAAATTACATTGAACATATCCGAAGCAGAATAAGTGAATGTGAGGACAGAATCTCAAATATAGAAGTCAAGATTGTGATTGGTGAATATAAAAAGAAAGATTTATTAAAAATAGCAAGGGACTATGAGAAACCAATCCAGCAGCTGCTAGATGATACAAAAATGAATAACTTAAGATTGATTGGAGTCAATGAAGGAGAAGGAGATAATGCAAAAGACATAAATAAAATTTTCACAGAAATAATTGCAGAAAACTTCCCAAACAGGGGAAGAAAATTTGACATACACATAAATGAGGCATATAGAACTACATCTAGCCATGACTAAAAACAAAACAAAACAATCTACACCTAGGCAAACAATAATCAATATTCTAGAAATTCAACACAACAAGAAAATATCAAAAGCTATTGGAGAAAAGAAACAATCACATATAAAGGAAGGCCCTTCAGAATCTCAGCAGACTTCTCAACACAAACAAGGAGAGCCTGGAGTGAAGTATTTCAACCCCTAAAAGAAAACAACCTCTAAACTAGATTGATGTATCCTACAAAACTATCTTTCAAAATTGATAGAGAAATAAGATACTTCTATGACAAAGAACACCTGAGGAACTTCATGAATGCCAAACCAGCATTCAACTGCAAAATATTCTGAAGGGTATCCTAGAAAGAGACAATCTAGATTACAACTCCATTATCCCCAAAAGAATGAATCCATCAGACAAGGGAAGAAATTAAATGGGGAGAAAAAAGGGAGCCAACAACAGGAAAATATCACGACAAGGATAAGTCAATATATATCAGTTATAATCATCAATGTCAATGGACTCAATTCACCAATCAAAGAAATAGATTGGCAGAATGGACCAAGAAGCAAGATTCAACAACATGCTGGGTTCCAGAAACATGCTTAATTCTAAAAGAAATTCATAGACAGAAAGTCAAAGGATAGAAATCAATATTCCATGTGACAAGAACCCAGAAAAAAGCAGGATTGCTATTCTATATGCAGAAAGAGTGGATTTCAAGCCAAGACTAATTAACAGATAATGAAATTCACTACATCTGAGTAAAAAGTACAATCCAAGAGGAAGTTATGACAATCATAATTATATATGCACAAAATACCAATTTATCAAACTATATAAAATAAATATTAATGGACATCAAAAAGGATATAATTGCTAGTACGTTTGTAGTGGTGGACCTAAATAACCCACTGTCACAAATAGATGAACTAGACAAAAAAATCAACAATAAAATTCTGGAACTGGATCAAACTCTTGAACAAATGGATAGAGTCCACCCCACATCAGTGTTTCACCTCACAATATCAGAATATACATTCTTCTCAGCTGCACATGAGATGTTCTCCAAAATACAGCACATGCTACCTCATAGAACATGCTTAAGTAAATGTGAAGGAATGAAAGTCATTCCATATATATAGTCATACTATAGCACAATCAAATTAGAGATCAATAGTAAAAGAAACTAGAAGAACTGCATATAAGCATGTAAATTAAATAACACCTTCTTGAACAACCAATGGGTCACAGATGAAATTAAAGAATAAATTAGACAGTTTCTACAATTAAATGATAATGCCAATACAACATACCAGAATTTATGGGACACACTGAAAGCAATCCTATGAGGGAAATTTATACCAGTAAATGCTCATATTAAGAAAACAGAGTGAGCTCAAATAATCTACCTAATGTTGAAGTTCAAGTTTCTAGAAAAAGAACAAGATAAACCCAAAGCTCATACAAGGAAGGAAATTATAAAGATTGGACCATAAATTAATGCAATGGAAACTAGAAAAATGATGCAAAAAATCAATGAATGGAAGAGCTGGTTCTCCAAAGGATTAAATGAAATCAACAAATCCTTAGCCAACTTTATCAAAAAAAGAAAGAAAAGGCTCAAATCCATGTTATTAGGAAAGAAGGAAATTACAGCAGATCCTGCAGAAATCCAGAGGATGATTAATACTTGCTTTGAGAACCTGTACGGAAAACATGGAAGAAATGGACTGGTTCTTAGACACATATGAGTTACCAAACCTAAATCAAGAAGATACAAAATTCTAAACAAACCAATATTAGCCAATGATATTGAAAATGTAATCAACAACTTACCAAGAAAGAAAAGCCCAGGTCTGGATGGATTCACTGCTGAATTCTAACAAGAAGTTAGCAAAGAACTAATGATGTTACTTCTCAAATTCTTTAGTGAAATTGAAAGGGAAGCAATACTCCCAAATTCATTCTTGGAATCAAGAATTGCCCTGATTTCAAAAGCAGAGAAGACCCAATATAAAACAAAAGGCCTACATGCCAATCTCCCCAGTGAACATAGACACAAAAATGCTAAATAAGATACTGGCAAACAGAATGCAGAAGATCATCAAGAAAATCATATACCCTGCCCTGACCAAGTGGGATTCATCCCAGGGATGCAGGGATGGTTCAAAATATGTTAATAAATAAATATAATATACTATACTAATGATTTCAAGGACAAAATAATGATCATCTCAATAGATGCAGAGAAACCATATGTCCAACTGATAAAAGCCATCTATGAAAAACCACAGGCCAACATCATACTAAATGGGCAAAAACTGAAATCTTTCATGCTAAAATCAGGAACAAGACAAGGAGGTCCACTATTACCACTCCTATTTGACATAGTTATGGAAAGATTAGCCACAGCCATTAGACAAGAGAAAAAAATAAAAGGAATACGGATAGGAAATGAAGTTAAACTGTCATTATTTGCAGATGACATGATACTCTATAAAGAAGACCCCCAAAACTGCATCAAAAGACATGTAGACTTAATAATGAAATTCAGTAGAGTAGCTAGATACAAGGTCAACACTCAAAAATCAATAGTCTTCCAGTACATGAATAACAGACTCACTGAGAGTGGAACTAGAGAAACAACACCTTTCACAATAGCATCCAGAAAATGAAATACCTAGGAATCAATCTAACGAAGGAAATTCCCTCTACTTTGAAAACTGCAGCACTCTGAAAAAAGAAATTGAAGAGGATATCAAAAAATAGGAAGACACCCCTTGCTCTTGGGTAGAAAGAACCAATATAATGAAAATGGCCATACTTACAAAACTTACATATCCCAATCAAAATTGCAACAGTATATCTCATAAAAGTAGAGAAAACAATCCTAGAATTTATTTTGAGCCAGAAGAGACCTTTCATCTATCCCACTGTCACAAATAGAGAGATCATTTACACCAAAAACTAACAATGAAATATTAGAATTGAACCAAACTCTTGAACAAATGGACTTAATAGATGTTTATAGATTATTTCACCCTACAAAATCAAAACACATATTTTTCTCAGTTCCACATGGGTTGTTTTCCAAAATAAACCACAACCTAGCTTGTAGAATATGGTTAAGTAAATGCAAAGGAACTAAAGTTATTCCTTTTATATTATCAGATCATAGTGCAATGAAATTGGAGATCAATAGCGAAAGAAAACAGAACTTCATAAACACATGGAAATTAAATAACACTTTCCTGAGCAACCAATTAATCACAGAGGAAATTAAAGATGAAATTAGTTTCTACAATTAAATCACAATGCCAATACAACATATCAGAATTCATGGGACACAATGAAAGCAGACCTATGAAGGAAATCCATAGCAGTGAATACTCTTATGAGCAAAACTGTGCTAAACCTCAAGCATCTAGGAAAAGAAGAACAAGAAAAACACAAAGCTTGTACAAGGGAGGAAATTACAAAGAACAGAGCAAAAATCAATGCAATGGAGACTAAGAGAAAGATACAAAAAACTCAATGAATTAAAGAGTTAGTACTACAAAAGAATAAACAAATTTGACAAACCCTTACCCAACCTTAACAAAAAAGGAAAGAAATGGCCCAAATGCCTGAAATTAGGAATAAAATGTGTAAAATTACAAAAGATCCAGCAGAATTCCAGAGGATCATCAATACCTACTTTAAGAATCTGTACTCCAATAAGATGGAAAACACAAAAGAAATAGACAGATTTTTAGATGCATATGAATTATGAAAGTTGAAAGAAGAAATAAAAATTCTAAAGAATCCCAAACACCTCCCCTGGAAGAAAGATAGCCTCTTTAATAAGTGGTCTTGAAAAAATTGGCTTTCCACATCCTGAAAATTGAAACTAGACCCATATCTTTCACCAAACACTAACCTAAAATCAAAATGGATCAAAGATCTAAATATTAAAATAGAAACACTAAATCTGCTGGAAGAGAGAATAGGTAGAAAGTTTGAGGACATAGGAGTAGGCAATGACTTCATGAACAAAACCCAGACCACATTGGAAATACTACAAAAAATCAACTATTGGGACCTCATCTTATTAAAAAGCTTTTGGACAGCAAGAGAAATCACCAACGGAATGAAGAGACAACCCACAGCACAGGAAAAAAGTTTACCAGCTATTCATCAGATAAAGCACTATTATCTAGAATATATGACGAACTCAAAAAAAAATCAGACCCCCCAAATTTAAAGACCCAATCCAAAAATGGGCATCTGAATTGAAAAGACACTTCTAAAATGAAGAATTAGAAACAGCGAATAAATGTATGAAAAACTGTTCCAACATCACTGATCATTCATGAAATGCAAATTAAAGCAATGCTGAGATTCCATCTCACTTCAGAAAGAATGGCTGCTTTCAAGAAATCAACCAATACCAATTGTTGGAGGAGTTGTGGGTAAAAAGGAACCCTTCTCCACTGTTGGCGGGAGTTTAGACTGGTGCAACCACTGAAGAAATCAGTGTGGAGATTTCTCAAAAAAAGAAACTAGAGGTTCCATTTGGCTCTGTTATAACTCTTCATCCCAAAAGATTTAAAAGTGTCATACCACAGCAATACATGCACATCCATGTTTATAGTAGCACAGTGAGTAAGAGCTAAATCTTGAAAACACCCCAAATGTCCATCTACTGATGAGTTGATAAAGAAGTGGGTTTTTTTATATGATAGAGTACTATTCTTCTATAAAGAAGGATTAACTTCAGATATTTATGGCTAAATGGATGGACCTTGTGACCATACTCCTAAGTGAAATAAATTGGACACACATGTTTAAATGCCACATTGTTTCTCTGGTGTGAGAAAATTGAAGTGGAAATAAGGACTGTGTATGTGTATATATATATATAATGCATTTTGGGAAATGGGAAAAAGTATTCAATGGAAAGGGGAACAAGGAGGAAAGGAAGGAACAAGGAAAACAGTGAAAATAGAAGGAAAAAATGGAAACAAAGCTTTTGTACATAGGCAAGAGGGGGGTTGGATGGGGAATAGGATCAAATAAAATTTATTTTAAAATAAATAAATAAAAGAACTTGAAAAACATTCTAAACATCCCAATATCAATCAATGAAATTGGAAATGTAAAAATTTACCAACAAAGAAAGGTCCAGTCCTGATGGCTTCATTGTTGAGTTCTACAAGAAATTTGGAACTAATGCCACTCTTGCTCAAACTCTTTAATGAAACTGAAAGGAAACAATACTCCTAAATACATTCCTGGAAGCAAGTATCACCTTGATCCAAAAGCAGAGAAAGACCCAAACAAAAAAGAGAACTACAGGCCAATCACCCTAATGAACATAGATGCAAAAATCCTCAATAAGATACTGGTAAACAATGAGAAGATCATCAAGAAGATCATAGATGCTGACCAAGTAGGATTCATCTCAGTGATGCAGGGATGATTCAATATGTGTAAATCAATAAATGTAATATACTATATTAACAGAATCAAGGAGAAAAATCATATGATAATGTCAGTAGATGCAGAAAAATCATTTGACAAAATCCAACACCCCTTCATGATAAAAAGCCTACAGAAAATTGGAATAGATGGTCTTTATCTCAACCTGATAAGAGCCATCTATGAAAAACTAACAGGCAACATCATACTAAATGATAAAAAACTGAAAACTTTCATGCTAAAATCAGGAACAAGACAAAGATGTCCACTATCGCCATTCCTGTTCAATATAGTTCTGGAAACAGCCACAGCAGTTAGACACGAGAAAGAAAGAAAAGGAATAAGATAGATATTGAAGAAGTTAAATTGTCAGTATTTGTGGTTGACATGATACTCTGTATAGAAGACCTCAAAATTCCACCAAAAGACTTCTAGACTTAACCAAATTCAGTAGAGTAGCTGGATACAAGGTCAACACTCAAAGTCAATAACCTTCCTGTACACAAACAAAAGACTCACTGAGAGAGAAGCTGGGAAAACCACTCTTTTCAAAAGACCATCCAAAAAGTGAAATGCATAGGAATCGATCTAAGGAGGAAGTAAAAGGCCTCTGCTCTGAAAACTACAGCACTCTGAAAAAAGAGATAGAAGAGGATATCATAAAATGGAGAGACATCCCTTCTTCTTGGGTTGGAAGAACCAATATAGTGTTAATGGCTATACTTCCCAAACTGCTATATAAATTCAATGGAGTCCCAATTGAAATTCCAGCAGCATATTTTACAGAACTGGAGAAAATAATCCAAATTTCACTTGAAACCAAAAGAGACTTAGAAGAGTAAAAGCCAAAATGTACTAAATGTAGTAAAATGTATTAATTAATTTATTGAATAAAAACTATCTCAGAAAACATGAAAATCAGAAGACAGCTGGATTATATATTTAAAGTACTAAAAAATAAAAAAAACTCTAAAGAAGAATTTAATTCTCGGGCAACTATCATACATGAAAGGAAAATGAAGATATTATTAGATAAAGCATGTATGAACATCATTACCCACAAACCCTACCAAAACGTTCTATAGGATATCTTTAGGTTAAAATAAAAAGAAATATACGAATAAATAAAAATCATCTTCACGAATAAACAATACTGTAAGAATCAATGCATTAGTTTAAAAAATAGAAGTCAGTCCTGTAACATTTATAAAGTACCTCATTTATCATGTGATCTAAAATGTATATGTATAAAAATTACTAATTTATGTTACTAGACACATAGTATCTGACAATATATTTTGTTTAAATGACATGAAATGGAAGGATAAAAACTCTAAGGGGACATAAATCAAAATTATTGAGTTAAACATTATTAAAATCACTCAAAATATACAGAAAAGGATATAAGAAAAAAATGAAATAATACCCTCTAAAAACAATTAAAATGGAAATGATGTTAACAAAATAGAAGACTAAAAAACATAAAACCCTTAGTCCCTGATGAAAGTAAACTACTATATAGTGATAAAAATAACTTAATGAGAGTGCTACAAACTCTCACAAATACACACTAAAAAAATGAATAGCTGTCGCATCAGCTTTGGCTGCAATAACCAAATAAAAATAAGTAGCTAATAAACAAAAGTAATTTACTTATCCTAGTTTTGGAAGCTGAGAGGTTCAAGACCATAGTGCTGGAAGATATGGTAACTGATGTGAGCCTGTTTTCTGGTTCCTAGACAGAGAATTCTCTTAATGTCTTCAAATGGTGGAAGGGATAGGGAGCTCTGTAATGTCTCTTTTATAAGGTCACTGCATTGGTTAGTGTTCTCTAGAGGAACAGAATTTATAGAAAATATGCATTTAACTGTGAAAGAATATTTATTATGTAGGCTTACAGGATCAGAGGTGGTACCATCTTCAGTGGTTGTGTGCCTGCAGGATACTAGGAGGATCCAGTAGCTGCTAAGGCCAAGAAGCTGGAAGCTGAATAATAAGCAGTATGAAAGATGTAGCAGCACTCTAGTAGTAGCTGCTAAGGCCAAGAAGCTGGAAGCTGAATAATAAGCAGTATGAAAGATGCAGCAACACTCTGGGGTCCAAGTCCTGGAAGCTCCCTGGAGAATCTATAGTATGAGTCTGCATTGGAAGGTTGATGAAAAAAGTTTGATAGCCATGGCAACAGTAAAATGTACACTGATTCAAGTAGAATGAAACTTCAAAAATACAGAGCAACTTCATCCTTCTTTCACTTTTATTCTGGTGTGTCTGTTGGGTCTATGGTTACCAGCCCATCTGCCAGTTTTACTGGGCTTGTCTCTCCCATGTAGAAAGAGGTAGGGGAGTCAGAATTCATAGTGTACAGTGAAAGTAAATTTATTGTACAAGAGGGGCAAAGCTACTCCTTGGATTGGATGCTCCAGAGCTGGGTTGCCACGGGATATAGGCCAGAAGTCTTTATTTATGGAATAGAGGCCATTTTGACCTACCCAGAGGTTCTGCACTGAATTGGTTAATAGGCTCATTGTTAAAGATACAAGCTCATACAGTGTATCAAGGTAATTACAGCACAGAGTTTAGGAGTATTTCAAGATGTTCAAACCACCAGGGGTAAATAGAATAATTTCATGAAGTGGCCCAAGGTTATCTCTTCAGAATTAAAACCACAAAACTATCTGTTTTCTTAGTCACAAAGGCTGCTTTTCTCCTTTTCTCTAAAAGGGCTCATATTCCCTACACTAAACCTATCTAAGTGTTCCATTTTTCTGTACATTCTTCCCCTCTGGAAATGACCATACCACTGCTCTTGGGATCAAGGGTGATGACTGCTATGGCTGCTTCTGGCAAGAGGGGAAGTGCCAGCTGAGGCAGTGGATGATGTTTATCAGGAGATTGATGTAGCAGGCTATGGTAGAAGGAAGGAGGAACTTTCATGGATGGCTCCATGCAATTTTAGTGTCAGTCCCCTTTTTGTTAGATGGTTGATACATGTCCTCCACACATGACTACTTAAGAGTTCTATGCCCCCAGTCACTTGACCTTCATTGGAACAGGAAGATACCAAGCAAAAGAAGAGGAGGGTTAAGGAACACATTCACCACCTCATTTAGCATGGAGGAAGTGATTACACATTGGAGTAGGAAGCAAGCAGATTGGAGATAAGACAAAACTGCAAGCAGAGTCCACAACAAAATGCACAACAAGAGCAGAAGGTGTTTGAGGCTATCATGATTACTTATCTTATTGTCTTTTGAAGGAAGGTTTGAGATCTTTCATGACCTCACAGGTGTGGGTGGATTCATGTACTTCCTCAAGCTGTAGCAGAGATGAATCACTGTCTTGATCGTCAGAAGCAGTCCACAGTTTTACCATGAATGTGTCCTATCACCTTAACTGTAGTAGGGGTTAGTGATCAGATTTCCCATTCTATATCCAGCCTATATTACTACAACTTTTATATATCTTTGATTGTACTTTTTTCTCGGTATTCAAAACCATATTAAAATGAGACCTGTGTTAATAAAAATTAACTTATTTCTATATATCAAATTCAGTTCAGTCTCTTCAGGTATTACTTTTGCAACAATGTACAGAGCCTCTTCAGTTCTTTTTGTCAGTGTTAGTCATTAAGATGGGTTATGCTCTTGCTTGACCATGTGGCTTCCAATGAAACATATAAGAAAATTTTCTCTCTGCTGATCCTCCTTCTTAACACACTGTACATTAACCAATTTCTATACTCCAGGGTCCCACAGCCTCCCTGTTCAGGAGGTTGGATGACTCACCAAAGTTGCAGAATGCTGTAAAAAAGGTACCCTTGTGCCCTAGGTTTTTGTTGATCTTGGAAGGCCAGAGCCAAAATATTGACTGTCCTCTTTGCCCAGTTATCTTTCTAGCTCTTGTCTCTAAATCTTGGTTGTTGAACACCCAGATCAGTTATACCAGTATTACACTGGGAGCAAAGTAGACATCTGAGTTATTATTACTTATATAAGTTTTATTAGTTGTCTTTAAGATCTCTCTTATATATTTTTGGAAAGAGATAAAGAAAATAAAACCAGCTTAAACCACATGTGCAGCCTGCCCAAACCGGGTCAGAACTGTCCAAGGAGGCAGCTTTGTCCTGCTTTTTTGTCGCCAGTCTAGGTGTCCCTACTCATCATGCAGAATACCTCTTGTTTAGTGTCAGTCTCAGAGATGCGAGTTATAGCCTTTGTCTAGACTAGAGAAGAGATTTGGGATCTGTGGAGGAAGAATTGATGATCTGAAAGTCTGGGCCACAGCTCCCTTGGTCTTTTTCAGCAACAAAAAGCTTAGAAGGCACAGTGTGGGCTCAACCAAACTAACAGAGCAAGAGCTCAAACTAACCAAACATATATACTTCTTTCTATAAACTGTGCTCAAAATTCAAAAATATTTTCCCCAAATTCACTGCATTATAATTCTTGTGCCCTTTATTTTTTTATAATTATTACATTGTAATATATGAAGAAATAATTATATAATCCATTATAATGCTGAGTCAGTGGGAGCCCTGAGTTTGTTTCCCTGCAACTAGATATTCTAATATAGAGTGATAGGAGACAGTCACACACAAAGTATATTGCATAGGTTTAGTGTAACCTGCAGTATCATTTTGGTTGTTGCCACTGCTCAAAACTGCTTCAGAGATATAATTTTGAAAATGAAAGCAGACTATTCAGTGATTCTGTGGCAATCTAAGTATATTAATTGTAGTTGATTTTCATCCAGAATATATGAATATTTGAAGATGCTTGAAATATAATTTTAAGGCCACTATCATTCATAATATCAAGCAATTTATTCTCTTCTAGCATGAACAGAATCAATTCACATGGGTTATCCACAACTGGATTTTGGATCCGTTCTATTACAGTTTTAAAGTTTTTATGTTTGAGAAGTAATGCTCAATAATTTCTGAAAGTTGAGAAGGGTGATCATACACAACCTGGGAGAAAGGCCCTGAATTAGTTTCTTTCAAAATCTGTTAAATGTGAAACATATCAAAAGTGCCAATGTTCATTCAGAGTGCACATAATTCCATTTTGGCTTTGAATGTAAGCAAATTGTCTGTCAATTTGAACTCAGTTTTCATTTACTCATGAAGTGACAGATTAAGTTCATTGAGCAATTTGAATATATCACAAAAATAAGCCTGTTTTGCAAACCATTCTGTCTCACTAATATATCATTGAATTCTGTCACTGGTGACTGTATTCATTTACAAAAATTCTGGAGCAGTTTTCATAACTCAGAAACTCTGGCCAGTAATATATCTTTGAATATGTTCTCATTTTTTTGTATAAGAAAGGACCTATTCACTCTGTTTTCATCTCCCCATGGAGCTGCAAAAACTAGTATGAATTATATGGATGAACTTTAATGAGGCTGACCATTTTTAATCATACCCAGAAAAACATTAAGTCTATGTGTCACTTTCAAAATAGCAAGCATTTCTGTATGTATGAAACAATTAGTACACTCACATTCAGAAATGATCTCTTTGCCCTGAGTAGTGAAACCAGAAAGCCATCCACTCATGATAGCTCCTCTGTCCTTGTACATAATGACTCAGAATGATGAAATAAGATTTCTTGATATGTAATCATTCAAAGATTTAGATATTTCTGTAGCTGGTATATTGGTTGGCTAAAAATGTACACATAAAATATCCTCATACATATTGTCCTGAATAATATATCCCCCAAAAGAGCCATTTTTTTCTTGTTAACAACATTGGTAGATTTATCAACCTAGAATGCTTATCATGGTGACTCATTAAAGCTCTGTAAAAATTGTACTTCTACTCCGCTATTTTATAAATTTTTCTACTTATGGTGCTAAAGAGGTACCTGTATCACCATTTGAACTGCAACCTCTCCCAAAATTTTAAAACCAAAACCCTTAGAAAGCAGAAAAAAGTCTTACCACCAATACTAAAGGGAGTCTTAGCTTTAGCAATGTGTTTAGCCACTAAGAATGATGTTTCCAGTGCAGAAATATTTGATAAGCAGTGACCTTCACTATTGCTTCTGTTCTTCATGGTTAGAATTTTCTTTTGAAAAACTTGTCTCTTAATTCAAGGTTCTTGTTCTTCATACGGTGAAGCAGTTTTGAAGGTTCCATTGTTTCTTTGGATAGATAGGAAATGTACAAAAGAGACTTGGAGTATGTGACTCACTGTTGCAATGATTTAAGCAGGATTCTTTTTATGTTTTACTATTACTTTTTTGTACATGTTAACATTCATCCTAGGGAGTAGGTATATATACTTAACATATCTTGTTTCATTTTATCCCACTTCCTCTTCACACACTCCTTCCTTCTTCCCTCGATCTGTAGATTGTCTTCCCTCATTTTCAGTATTTATATCTTTAGTTCATTACTGTGACATAATGGTTACATACATTGTGTATACTTAGGACAGTACATTTATACAGCGCATCTTAAAGTTTTTATGTCCCCTTCCTTCCAACCCACTTTTAGTCACTTGGTCTCCTCATTTCCAGAAGATCTATCTCCCCATTCTCTTTTATCAATCTTTTATTCTGTTCTTCTTTTGTGCTTAAGATTTCTTCTATGAGAGAAACCAAGCAGTATTTAAGCTTGTATGTCTTATTTATTAAATTTAATTTTATGTATCCAAGGTGAATCCATTTTCCTACAAACATATCAAGTTTATCCTTCTTTATAGCTGAGTAGGATTAAATTATGTGTAAATACCACACTTTTCCATTCATCTGTTGCTAGACATGTAGCATGGTTCCTATATTTACCTATTATGAATTGTGCTGTTATCTACATTGATATGCATGTGCTGCTGTAATATGATTTATTTGACTCTTTTGGGAATAACTGAGGTCAATAGAATTTCTAATTGTAGTTTTTTTGTTTTGTTTTGTTTTGTTTTGTGGTACCAGGGATCGAACTCGTGTCCTTGCCGCTTGTGCAGCAGGCAGCAAAACCACTGAGCTAAATCCCCAGCCCAGTTTTCTGTATTTTGAAACCAATACTTTCTAGGCTTTCTCTAGGCTTATGACAAAAAGATTTTGAAGTGTGAGGAAAGGCTTGGTAACATGATGTTTCCCAAATAGTTTTACTCTCTTGTTCATACGTATGTTCACACTCCCCAGATAATATTTCTGAAGAGAATTTTCCAATTTGTTTTTAAACCTCTCCACTTAACCATTTTTTTTTTACTTTACTGCATTAAATTGAAAGTTTATATGTTTATGTTAAATTTTTATATTATATCATGATCAACGATTTTTGGTACCAGGGATCAAACTCATGTCCTTGCTGCTTGCGCAGCAGGCAGCGACACCACTGAGCTAAATCCCCAGCCCTCAAAAGCTGCAGCGACAGGTCCAGGTGAGACAAGACAAGCAGCTTGAAGTTCCTATGGCCGTCCTGGGCCACGCCCACGGCACGGTGAGGTCGCAGAGGCTTCTTGCAGCCACAACCCCACCAGACTCTCTCAAAGCTGCAGCGACCAGTCCCTGTGAGACAAGACAAGAAGCTTGAAGTTCCAGCTGCCATCCCGGGCCACGCCCATGGCACGGTGAGGTCCGCTTAGGGCGCCTCCAATGCTCAGTCCATCCAGTCCCGTCTGGTCCGGTCCCTTCCACCCCCACCCTCACCCCCCCCCGTGCACCACCTACCTTCTGGATTTTCTGCTACCTGATCCCACACTACAGAGGCACAGGAGATTATAAAGATCCTTGTCCTGAGCACCACAAGATAGAGCAGAAGGTAGTAACAGAAAGAGGGCTTCTCAGGCTTCTGGAAGAAAACTAAAGCTCAGCAAAAAAGTAAAGAGAACCTCTACAAAAAGGCACATGAGACCACTGTACTTGGTCTGCTGCTGGCTTGCTGAGACTCATTGACTTGTGTATGCACAGGGATTCCTACTTTGCCTACTGTAACAACAGAGACATGCAATGAAGGAGGCCCATAATTTCTAGTGCTATTTGTAAACTATTTTCAATTCTTAATTTCTACTTTTTTTCTACTCTTAAAGTTTTACTTTATTTCTTTTCTTTCTTTTATCTTTTCTTTCTCTCTCTCATTCTCTCACTGTCCCACATTGCCCCTCATCTCCCCACTTGTTCCTCTCTGCACTGAATTCGGATTTCTCCCTTACTGTTCTTTTCTTCTCTTTTTCCTTCTCTTGATTATCATTAGGTTTAAAGGAAAGTAAATTTGGTATCTAGCCTCCCTGTTGCTGTTAGGTGATTCCATTCACATCTTTGTTCTTCCATTCTGCCATTTTCTCTTGCCTTTAACAGCTTCTTAGAGTTTGTGTGATCTTTCTGTGTCTTCTGGCCTCACCACTAATCTTACCTGTTCATTCTACCTGTCCCTCCCTCCCCAACACCTTCAAGCTCTCCACCCCGAAGGAGAAAGATGCTATATTGAAGAGCTTATGCATTATAAACTTCCATTGGGTTGGTCCTCAGTTTTAATTTAACTCACATAGTTAAATGTGATAGATTAATAACTACCACAAATTGTCATTTTCTAAGCTGTGCTTGATGCTATGGTATTGCTGACTATTTCTTTTGGGCTAACATGTTGTGATTGATCTAGTTAGTTTTCGTTCCTGGTATAAGGAAAATAAAATAGCCTCATAGTCATTTTCCTACCTGGTATAAGAAAAATAAAATAGCCAAACACAAGCTATATCTAGAAGACACCTCTGAAAAGCAATCATTCCACAAGGGTTCTAAACACAAGCAATAAAGATACCTACATTAAGCAATTTTGAAATATCAACCCAGGAATTAAACCAAGGACAGTACCAAAAACAAAAATGAGAAGACACTTAAGCAAGGCACAAGCACAGGCTTACACACCACACAAAGGAAATTCTGGGGGAAATGAGGTGGAAAAGTCTGACAAGCAACCACTTGGAAACCCTGAACTGATAGCACAGGAAGTAACAAAGCAGATGCATGAGGCTCTAGAAAAATTCAAAGCAGAAATAATCTCCCAGATAAATACAGACTTGGTGAGCAGAAAGAAAGACATGATTAGAAGCTGTAGAGCAGAAACAGATAAGAAAATAGATGAGATCAGAAACATGCTAGAAGCCATGAATACTCAACGTAAGAAAGAAATGGAAAACATGATCGCCCAACATAAGAAAGAAATGGAAACCATGAAACAGATTCAAACAGATATTCAAGACATTAAAAACTCCATTGAAAGCATGCAGAGCAGACTAAGAGAATCTGAAGACAGAATATCAGATATAGAAGACAGGTTTGTGGTTAAGGACCATGAAAACAGAGATTTCTTAAAGATAGTAAAGGGCCATGAGAAATCAATCCAACAGCTGCTAGATGATGCAAAGAAGAATAACATAAGACTCATAGGAGTCCATGAAAAAACAGGAGAAAGTATAACAGAAATAAAAAACTGTTCACAGAAATAATAGTAAATAACTTCCCAGACAGAGGTAGAGAGTTGGAAGTACAGATAAGTGAGGCATATAGAACTCCATCCAGCCATGACCAAAAAAAATCTACACCTAGACATATAATAGTCAAGATCCCAGAAACCCAACAGAAGAACAAAGTTCTACAGGCAGTTAGAGAAACGAAACAAATCACCTACAAAGGAAAGCCCATCAGAATCACAGCAGATTTCTCAACACAAACCCTCCAATCAAGGAGAGCCTGGAGTGAAGTATTTCAAAACCTAAAAGAAAAAAACTTCCAACCTAGACTGTTGTATCCAGCAAAATTATCTTTCAAAATCAATGGGGAAATTAGATACTTCCATGACAAAGAACACCTGACAGATTTCATGAACACTAAACCAGCACTCCAAACAATTTTAAGCAATACCTTAGAAAAAGACAATGAAGGTCACAACTCCATGAGGCCCCGCAGAGAGAAGGCACCATGCAAGGTAAGACACTAAAGCAAAAGGGGGGAGAATAAGAAAAGAGCCAACAAAAGTAAAACATCATGACAAGGATGAATCAATATCTGTCAATTATAACTATCAATGTTAATGGCCTCAATTCACCAATCAAAAGAAATAGACTGGCAGAATGGGTCAAGAAGCAAAACCCAGCAATATGCTGTATACAAGAAACACACCAAACTCAAAAGGAAATTCATAGACTGAAAATGAAAGTATGGAAAAGAGTTCTCCACGCAACAGGAACCCAGAAAAATGTAGGCGTAGCAATCTTATTTGCAGACAAAGTAGATTTCAAACCAATACTAATTAAGAGAGACAAAGATGATCACTACATCCTTGTGAAAGGAACAATCCAAGAGGAAGAGATGACAATCCTAAATATATATGCACCAAATATAAATGCCCCCAACTATACAAAACAAATATTAATGGACATGACAATCCAAATAAGCACTAATAAAATTGTAGTGGAGGACAACACCCCTCTATCACAAATAGACAGATCAACTAGGAAAAAAATTAACAATGAAATTCTAGAACTAAATGAAGCTCTTGAACAAATGGACTTAATAGATGTTTACATAGTGTTCCACCCCACAAATCAGAATACAAATTCTTTTCAGCTGCACACGGGTCATTCTCCAAAATACATCACATGCTAGCTCATAGGACATATCTAAGTAAATGTAAAAGAATCAAAGTTTCCCCTGTATATTATCAGACCATAGTGCAATACAATTGGAGATGAATAACATAAGAAACTACAAAACACCCACAAACACATGGAAATTGATCAACATCCTCCTGAACAACCAATGGGTGACAGAGGAAATTAAAGAAGAAATCAGACAGTTTCTACAAGTAAATGAAAATGCCAGCACAACATACAGAAGTCTGTGGAACACAATGAAAGCAGTTCTACACAGGAAATTCATAGCAGTGAATGCCCATATTAGGACAACAGAGAGAACTCAGTTAAATAACTTAATGAAGAATCTCAAGCTCCTAGAAAAAGAAGAGCATTACAAACCAAAGCTCATACAAGAAAGGAAATTATAAATATCCAAGAAGAAATCAATGCAATGGAGACTAAGAGAACAATACAAAAAAATCAATGAATCAAAGAGTTGGTTTTTTGAAAGAATAAATAAAATTGATAAATCCCTAGCCAACCTTATCAAAAAAAGGAAAGAAAAGGCTCAAATACATGCAATTAAGAATGAAAAAGTTGAAGCCATAACAAATCCAGCAGAAATCCAGAGAATCATCAATACCTACTTTGAGAACCTGTACTCTAATAAAATGGAAAACATAGAAGAAATGGACAGATTTGTAGATACATATGAATTGCCAAAATTAAACGAAGAAGATATAGAAATTCTAAACACCCCAATAACAATGAGTGAAATAGAAAATGTAATAAAAAACTTACCAAAAAAGAAAAGCCCAGGTCCCGATGCCTTCACTGCTGAATTCTACAAGACATTTAAAGAAGAACTATTGCCATTACTCTTTAAACTCATCAAGGAATTTGAAAGGGAAGCAAGGCTTCCAAACTCATTCCTGGAAGCAAGTGTTACTTTGATTCCAAAACCAGGGAAAGAACCAACCCAAAAAGAGAACTACAGGCCAATCTCCCTAATGAACATAGATGCAAAAATCCTCAATAAGATACTGGCAAACAGAAGACAAATGGTCATCAAGAAGATCATATACCCTGACCAAGTTGGATTTATCCCAGGGATGCAAGGATGGTTCAACATTTGTAAATCAATAAATGTAATACACTATATTAGCAGAGTCAAAGACAAAAACCACATGATCATCTCGATAGATGCAGAAAAAGTATTTGACACAATCCAACACCCATTCATGATAAAAACCCTACAGAAAATTGGAATAGGAGATCTCTATCTCCACCTGATTAAGGCTATCTATGAAAAACCAACAGCCAAAATCATACTAAATGGTCAAAAACTTAAAACTTTCACACTAAAATCAGGAACAAGACAAGGATGCCCACTATCAGCACTCCTGTTGAATATTGTTCTGGAAATATTAGCCATAGCAATTAGACAGGAGAAAAAAATAAAAGGAATAAAGATAAGAAAGGAAGAAGTTAAACTGTCATTATTTGCTGATGATATGATACTTTACATAGAAGACCTAAAAAACTCAGTCAAAAGTCTTCTAGACCTAATTGACAGATTCAGTAGAGTAGCTGGATACAAGGTTGCCACTCAAAAAACAATAGCCTTTTTATACCCAAATAGCAGACCATTGAGAGAGAAATTCAGAAAATAATTCCTTTTACAATAGCATCTAAAAAAATGAAATATCTAGGAATCAACCTAACAAAGGAAGCAAAAGACCTCTACACTGAAAACTACAGCATTCTGAAAAAGGAGATTGAGGAGGATATAGGAAAATGGAAAGATATCCCTTGTTCCTGGGTAGGAAGAACCAATATAGTGAAAATGGTCATACATCCAAAACTGCTATGCAGATTCAATGCAATGCCAATTGAAATTCCAACAATGTACTTCACAGAACTAGAGAAAACAATCCAAAAATTCATTTGGAAACAGAAGAAACCTAGAGTAGCAAAAGCAATTCTAGGCAACAGAGACATGGCTGGGGCAACACAATCCCCAACTTGAAACTATACTACAGAGCTACTGTGATAAAAACAGCATGGTACTGGCAAAGGAACAGACCCAAAGATCAGTGTAATAGATTAGAAGATGAAGAAACAACTCCAGACATACTCAGTCACCTCATCTTTGACAAAGGAGCCAACCACTCTCATTGGAGGAAAGATAGACTATTTAATAAATGGTGTTGGAAAAAATGGATTTCAACCTGTCAGAAATTAAAACTAGACCCATATCTGTCACCGTGCACCAAACTAAGATTGAAGTGGATTAAAGATCTAAATATTAAGTCAGAAACACTAAACTTGCTGGAAGATAAGTTAGGCAGAACTCTTGATGACATTGGCATAGGAAAAGACTTTATGAACAAATCTTCATTAGCACCGGAGCTAGCACAAAGCATCAACATCTGGGATCTCATCATATTAAAAAGCTTCTGCACTGCAAGAGAAACTACCAATAGAGCTAAGAGACAACCTACAATGTGGGAAGAAATATTTAGCAGCTGTAGCTCAGACAAAGGTCTACTATCAAGAATATATAAAGACTGAAAAAAATCAGACCCCCCAAATTCAAAGACTCAATTCAAAACTGGGCATCCAAAATGAACAGACATTTCTCAGACAAAGAAGCAAAAACAGCAATTAAATATATGAAAAAATGTTCAACATCACTGGTCATTCGAGAGATGCAGATGAAAACAACACTGAGATTCCACCTCACCCCACAAAGAATGGCTGCTATCAAGAAATCAACCAATAACAAATGCTGGTGGGGGTGTGGAGAGAAAGGAACCCTTCTCCCTTGTTGGTGGGAATATAGATTGGTGCAACCACTGTGGAAATCAGTATGGCAATACCTCAAAGAACTAGGTCTGAAGGTCCCATTTGTCCCAGCTATTCCCGTACTGGGACTCTTCCCCCCAAAATTAAAAGAATCATACCACAGCAATATATGTGCACCTATGTTTATAGAGGCACAATTTGTAATAGCTAAAGCTTGGAAACAGCCCAAGTTCCCACTGACTGGAAACAGATTAAAGAAGTTTTTTTTTATAAAATGGAGTACTACTCAGCCATGAAGAATGAGAAACTAGAGACATTTATAGCTAAATGGATGCATATTGAGGCCATGCTCTTAAGTGAGATAAATAAGACACACATGTGTAAATACCGAATAGTTTCTCTAGTTTGAGAAATTGAAGGTGTAAATAAGGATGAAAATGTTTAAAATGAATAACTGATAATTTGAAATAAGAAAAGTTCCAAGGGTTTGGGGATGATGGAAGGGAAAGGGGAAAGGGAGGAGTGGAAAGAAAAACATTATGAGAAAAAAGAAAAAAAAATGGAATCAAACTCTGTTTAGATAGGGAAGGATGGAAGGGCTGAAGGGTGCACAAGTAATGGGAGAAAAAATAAAAACTAAGATGCATCATGTTCTGGTACAAACACCCAATGATAAAAGTAAATGTATTTTATACCTAAAATGTACCAATACATATATATATATATATATATATATATATATATTTAAAAAAATAAATCCCCAGCCCTCTACTTGTAGTTTTTGTGAAATTTCCATCCCGATTTCTATAATGGTTATAGTATTTTACATTCCCATGAGTAATGTATGAGAATCTCTTTGTTAGTATTTGATTTCCTAAAGATTTCATTTATTTCTGCAATATGACAAAATCTTAGTGTTTTTTCTAAATTTGTATTTCTCTAATGGTCTATGAAGTTCAACATTTTTCAAGTATTTATTGGCCATTTGTTTTTCTTCTTTTGAGAAGTGCCTACTCATTTTGCTTGGCCAATTTTCACTGGGTCTTTAATTTTGCTGTTTGTCTAGTTTTATTGAGCTATTTATATATTTTAGATATTACTTCTCTGTCCCTCTGGTGTAGCTGACAAAAATTTATTTCCATTCTGTAGGGTTTTTTTTTTCTTTTGCATTGCAGAGGATTTTTAATTTGATATAACCCCTGTTGTTAGATCTTGCTATTCTTTCTTGCACAATTGAGGTTCTGTTCAGAAAGATCTTGCCTAAACACATAACTTCAAGATTTTTCTTCAAATATTTGTTCTTCCAGTACATTATTTCCCTTTAAAATTTAGATTTTGATCCATTTTTATTTTAGTGTCATATGTGATGGGAGATAAGGGTCTAGTGTCAATCTTCTGCATATGGATATCAGTTTTTTCAGAAATATTTTCTAAATAGGCTATTTTTTCCAATGTATGTATGTTGGTGACTATCTTTTTGTTGATGGTCTTAGGCTTCTGCTGTCTCTTCATTGAGCCTTCCCTCTTTCAAAGAAGCTTTCCAGTGAAGTTTGCTTTTTCTCATTTAAGTTATGTTAATTTTGTAGGCTTACCAATACTGTGACTAAGACAAGTGACAAGTGTGTGGAAGAGGTGTGGATGGAAGTGTTAAAAAATATGACTGGGCCATGCAGAGACTAAGGTAAGTGTTTGTTTCAGACTTAAAGCTGCACCAAGATACAGCTGTACAATTGAAATATCACAACTCACTTGACTCTATAAAACCTGCCACCAAAAGGCAGCATTTCACTTGTCTCTTATTGATTGGGTTTTCATATGAGTCTTGAAACAATTGATTTAATATGATCTCTGTCCATTCAAGCCTTTCTCCTAATGTTAATCTGCATTTACAACAGCTTCTTGGTTCTATTATCACCACCACAGATCCACTTGAGATCATCAGGCACTAGATTTTCATAAGAAGTGCACACCTTACATCTCTTGCATGGAAAGTTTACTATATTGTTCATATTCCTATGAGAATAAAAATTTTAATGGACATGAAAAATCAAATAAGCACTAATGCAATAGTTGTGAGGAACCTCAATATCCCAATGTCACAAATAGATAGACTAACTAGACAATAAATAAACATTGAAATACTAGAACTCAGTCTAACTCTTCAACAAATGAACTTCACATATGTTTACAGAGTGTTCAACTGGACAAAATCAGAATGCACATTCTTTTCAGTTGCACACAAGTTGTTCTGTAAAATAGACAACATATTAGTTCATAAAACATGTTTAACTAAGTGCAAAGAAACTGAAGTTATACCCTCTATATTATCAGACCATAGTGCGATGAAATTGTGGTGATCAAGAGCAAAAGAAACCACAAGAAATTTGCAAACACATGGAGATTGAATAACACACTTATGAATAACCAAAGGGTCACAGAGGAAATTAAAGAAATCAGAAAGTTTCTACAATGAAATGACAATGCCAATAAAATATATCAGAATTTATGGCACACAATGAAAGCAGTCTTATGAGGAAAATTCATAGCAGTGAATACTTATATAAGGAAAACAGACCGAGCTCAAATAACCTGATGCAGAATCTCAAACTTCTAGAAAAAGAAGAGCAGGACAAATCCAAAGCTTGTACAATGTTGGAACTTATAAAGATCAGAGCAGAAATCAATGCAATGGACACTAAGAGAATGATACGAAAAATCAATGAAGAAAAGAGTTGGTTCTTCTAAAGAATAAACAAAATTGACAAACCCTTAGCAAACCTTATCTGAAAAAGGAAAGAAAAGACCCAAATCCATGGAATTAGGAAAGAAAAGGTTAAAATTATAATGGACCCAGCAGAAATCCAGAGGATTATGAATACCTACTTTGAGAACCTATATCCAATAAGATAGAAAACACAGAAGAAATAGACATATTCCTGGATACACATGAATTACCAAAGTTGAACTAAGAAGACCTAAAAATTCTAAACGACCCAATATCAGTTAATGAAATTGAAAACATAATTAAAAACTTAGCAAATAAGAAAAGCCTGGGTCCTGATGGCTTCACTGCTGAATTCTACAAGAGATTTAGAGAATTATTGCCACTACTGTTTACACTCTTCAATGAAATTGAAAGGGAAGCAATACTCCAGAATTTATTCATACAAGCAAACATTGCCTTGATCCCCAAAGCAGAAAAAGACCCAGCTGAAAAATAGAAATATAGGCCAGACTCACTAATGAACATAGATGCAAATATCCTCAATACGATACTGGCAAACAGAATGCAGATGATCATCAAGAAGAATATACACATTGACCAAGTAGGACTAATCTTAAAGATCAAGGGATGTATCAACACACACAAAGCAAAATATGTAATACACTATGTTAATATAGCCAAGGACAAAAAACATATGTTCATCTCAATTGATGCAGAAAAAGCACTCAACAAAATCCAACACACACTCATGATAAAAAGCCTACAGAAAATTGGAATGGACAGTGTCTACCTCAAACTGATAAAAGCAATCTATGAAAAGCAAACAGCCAATATCATAATAAATGTTCAAATACTCAAATCCTTCACATTAGCATTAGGAACAAGACAAGGACGACCACTATCACCACTCCTATTTAATATAGTTTGGAAACGTTAGTCACAGCAATTACACAAGAGAATTAAATAAAAGGAATAAAGATAGGAAGCAAAGAAGTTCAGTTCTCAGTATTTGCAGATGACATGATACTCTATATAGAATACCCTAAGAACTTCACCAAAAGTCTTCTACACTTAAGAAACAAATTCAGTAGAGTAGTTGGATACAAGATCAACACACAAAAATCAATAGCTTTCCTGTACATGAAAAAGAGACTCACAGAAAGGGGAATTGATGAAACAATTACCTTCACAATAACATCCAAAAATATTAAATACCTAGCAATCAACTTAACAAAAGAAATCAAAGACCTCTATTCTGAAAACTATAGCACTCTGAAAAAAATAGATTGAAGAGGATATCAGAAAATGGAAAGACATCCCTTGGTCCCGTGTAGGAAGAACCAATATAGTGAAAATGGCCATGTTTCAAAAACTGCTGTATAGTTTCAATGCAATCCCAATTGAAATTGCAAAAGCATACTTCAGAGTTCTTGTGAAAACAATCCAAAAACTCATTTGGAACAAGAAGAGACCTAGAATACCAAAGCAATTCTAGCCAACAAAAACAAATTAGGGGGCATCACAATCCCTTACTTGAAACAATAGCATAAAGCTACTGTGGTAAAAACATCATGGTACAGGCAAAGAAACAGACCTGATGACCAGTGGAACAGATTGGAAGATGCAGAAACAACTCCAGACAGACTCAGACACTTCATCTTTGACAAAAAAGCTAAACACTCACTGGAGGAAAAATAGACTCTTTAATAAATGGTGCTGGAAAAGTTGGGTTTCACCTTACCAAAGATTAAAACTAGGTCTAGATTTCTCACCATACACTAAACTAAAATGAATATGGATCAAAGATCTAAATATTTTTTAACTGTATATTGTTTAATTGCTACATTTTAAGTATACAATACAATCACATTCATCACTGGAAATTTGCGCCTTTACATACTCTCTTGGTTCTTATTTTTCCCCCTTCCGCTGCCCTCCCTTCAACCACTCCATTCCTCCCTATTTACAAAGACTCTGTTTCCTTTTTTCATTTTCTCATATTAACTCAATTCCCTTCTTTCGTTTCCCTAACCCCTCCCACTTCCCCTTCCAATTTGCCCCTTTTCTTCCTATTTCATATTATCTATTACATTGATTAGTCTTTATTTACACTTTCAGTTTCTCACACTAGTGAAACCGTTCAATACTTACACATGTGTGTCCTATTTATTTCACTTGAGTATTGCCTCAATGTGCATCCATTTGGCTATAAATGTCTCTAATTTCTCTTTTTTATGGCTGACTAGTACTTCATTTTATTTTTTTTTTTAAAACCACATTTTCTTTATCCAGTCTCCAGTTTATGGGAAATTGGGCTGTTTCCAAGTTTAAGCTATTGCAAATTGTGCTGCTATGAACATGGGTGCACAATATATCACTGTGTTATGATACTTTTAATTCTTTTGGGAAGATACCCAGCAGGAGAATAGTTGGTTCAAATGGGACTTCTAGTCCTAGTTCTTTGAGGTATCTCCATACTGACTGCCACAATGATTGCACCAGTCTACACTCCACCAGCAGTGGAGCAGGATTCCTCTTTGCCCACAGCCCCACCAGCCTTTGTTATTGGTTGATTTCATGATAGCAGCCATTCTTTCTGGAGTGAGTTGGAATCTCAGCACTGTTTTCACTTGCATCTCTAAAATGACCAGTGACATTGAACATTTTTTCATATGTTTATTTGCCATTTCTACTTCTTTCTGCCAGAAATGTGTGTTCATTTCAAATGTGCATTTTTGGTTTGGGTCTTTCAATCTGGGAGGTCTGATATTTTTAAGCTCTTTATAGATTTGAGATAGTAGACCTTTGTCTGAGGAACAGCAGGTGAAAATTTTTTCCCACATTGTGGGTTGTCTCTTCACACTGCTGGTGGTTTCCCTTGCTGTGTAGAAGCTTTTTAGTAAGAAGAGATCCCACTTGTTGATTGTTTGTGCTAGTTCATGGACAACTGAGGTTTTGTTCATAAATTTTTTCCCTACACCAATATTTTCAAGCGATCTACCTAACCTCTGTTCCAGACGGTTCAGCGTTTCTGTTTTAATATTGAGATCTTTAATCCATTTTGAGTTTAGTTTACTACATGGTGAGAGATATAGGTCTAGGTTTAGTCTTTGGCAAGTTGAAACCCAATTTTTCCAGCACCATTTATTAAAGAGGTTATCTTTCCTCTAGTGAGAGTGTTTGGCTCCTTTGTCAAAAATGAAGTGGATGAGTGTGTCTGGAGTTGTTTCTGAATCTTCTAATCTGTTCCACTGGTCCTCGGGTCTGTTTCTTTGCCAGTACCATGCTGTTTTTATCACTGTAGCTTTGTAGCATAGTTTCAAGTTCGAGGTTGTAATATCCCCTGCCATGTCTCTGTTATGTATAATTGCATTTGCTATTCTGGGTCTCTTCTTGTTCCAAATGAATTTTTGGATTGTTTTACCATGGTCCATAAAGTATGCTGCTGGGATTGCAATTGAGATTGCATTGAATCTATATAGCAATTTTGGAAGTATAGCCATTTTCACTATGTTGATCCTTCCTACCCATGAGCAAGGGATGTCTTTGTATATTCTGATATTGTATTGAATCTCTCTTTTCAAAGTGTTATAGTTTTTAGAGAAGACATCTTTGATTTCTTTTCTTAGGTTGATTCCTAGGTATTTCAGTTTTTTGGGTGCCATTGTGAAAGGAAGTGTTTGCCCTATTTCTGTCTCAGTGAGTCTGTTGTTCATGGAGAGGAAAGCTATTGATTTTTGTGTGTTGACCTTGTATCCAGGTACTTGACTGAATTTGGTTATTAAGTCTAGAAGACTTTTGTTGGAGTTCTTTCAGTCTTCTATAAAGAGTATCATTTCATGGGCAAATAATGACAATTTGACATCTTCATTTCCTATTTTTATTATTTTATTTCTTTCTCTTTTCTAATTTCCATGGCTAATGTTTCCAAAACTATATTAAACAAGAGTGGTGATAGTGGACATCCTTGTCTTTTTCCAGATTTTACTGTGATTTCATTACACTATGGTCTGATAATATACAGGGGATAACTTCAATTTCTTTGCACTTACCTAAATATATTCTATGATGGAGTATGTGGTCTATTTTGGAGAATGACCCATGTGCAGCTGAAAAGAATGTGTATTCTGATTTTGTGGGGTGGAAGACTCTGCAAACATCTGTTAAGTTCATTGTTCAAGAGTTTGATTGAGTTGTAGTATTTCATTGCTTGTTTTTTATCTAGTTGATCTATCTATTTGTGACAATGGGGTATTTAGGTCCCCCACTACTATTATATTAGTGCTTATATGGTTTTTCCTTTTCTTGTTGTTGTTAAGTTCTTTTATTGGTACATTTTATGTATACAATACATTTACATTTCTCATTGGGAATTGTACCTTTACATAATGCATCTTGGTTCTTATTTTTTCCCCATTCCTAGCCCTCCCTTCACCCTCTCCACCCTTCCCTATTTACAAAGACTTTATTTCCATTTTTTTCCATTTCTCATCATTTTTCCTTTCCCTTCTTTCCTTTCCCCTGCCCCTCCCACTACCCCTACCCCTTTGGACCTTTTCTTCCTATTTTGCATTATCGATTATTCATTCTAATCATTGGTACATTTTAGGTATACAATATAATGACATTCATCATTGGAAATTTGCACCTTTACGTAATCTCTCTTTGTTCTTATTTTTCACCCTTGCCCAGCCTTCCCTTCAACCCCTCCATTCCTCCCTATTTACAAAGATGTTGTTCCTATTTTTCCATTTTCTCATATTAATCCCACTCCCATCTATCCTTTCCCCTATCCCTCCCACTTCCTTCCCCTTTGCACCTTTTCTTCCAATTATGGTTTTTCATGACTGTCAATATTTGTTTTATATAGTTGGGTGCACTAGTGTTTGGTGCATAGATATTTATGATTGTCATCTCTTCCTCTTGGATTGTTCCCTTTACAAGGATGTAGTGTCCTTCTTTGTCTCTCTTAATCAGTGTGGGTTTGAAATTCACGTGATCTTCAAAGAGGATAGCTACTCCTGCTTTTTTCAAGTTCCTGTCACATGGATTATTTTTTTCTACCCTTTAACTTTTGGTCTATGAGTTTGTTTTTGAATTAATTGTGTTTTTTGTATGCAGCATATTGTTGTATATTGCTTCTTGATCCATTCTGCTTTTCTATTTCTTTTGATTGGTGAGTTGAGACCATTAACATTGATGGTTATAACTAATAGATACTGCGTTATCATTGTCATGGCTTTTTTGTTGATTTCTCCCCCTTGGCTTTAAATTTCTTCTCGTGTCTTGTGGATTCATTCTGCTGGGCTTCCTGGGGTTGTGAACCTCATTGTCTATTCCTAGCATTTTGTTTAAATTTTTTGGAATGCTCATTTGGTATTCATGAAGTTCCTAAGGTGCTCTTTATCATGAAAGTATCTTATTTCTCCATCAATTTTGAAAGATAATTTTGCAGGGTATATCAATCTGGGTTGGAGGCTATTTTCCTCTAGGGCTTGAAATACATCACTTCAAGCTCTTCTTGCCTTGATGGTTTGCATTGCGAAGTCTGCTCTGATTCTGATGGGCTTTCCTTAGTTTGTGATTTGTTTCTTTTCTCTGCTTGTAGAACTTTGTTCCTCTGTTGGGTTTCTGGAATCTTAACAATTATATGCCTACGTGTATATTTTTTGATCAAGGCTAGTTGTAGTCCTATATGCCTCACTTATCTGTATGTCAAGTTCTTTTCCCCTGCTTGGGAAGTTTTCTGCCATCACTTCTGTGAACAGTTTTTTATGTCATCTGAACTCTCTCCTGTTTCTTCATTGAGTCCAATCAGTCTTATGTTATTCTTCTTTGCATTGTCTACCAGCTGCTGGATTGATTTCTCATGGTCCCTTATAATTTTAAAGAAATTTTTGTTTTCCTGGTCACTAATTGCAATCTTATGTTCTATATCTGAAATTTTGTCCTCACATTGGCTCATTCTGCTGCATAGATTTTCAATGGAGTTTTTAATCTCCTGGAAAACTGTTTGCATCTGTTTTATGGATTCCATTTGTTTCTTATGTTGGGATTCCATCATGTACCTCAGCTCCTCTATTTTTTATCTGTGTCCTCTCTAGATTTGTTAATCATATCTTGCACTATTGGCACAATCTCTGGTCTTATGTGAGAAATTATTTCTGATTTTATTTTTCCCAGATCCTCTTTCCTTGCTTGTCCAAGGAGCCCAGGTGGTTGAGTATCAGAGTGTTCCATCTTGTTTGCCTTTCTTTTCGCTGTAGGTGATCTAGAAGTCTGGTTCTGAGGTTTGTTTACATGTCTTCTCATTTAGATGGGGGTTGTGCTGCTGGTGCCCATGCAGCTCACCTCCTCTGTACTGGGAGCTTTGGCACACTGACCTGGAATCCTCCTCCATGCTGGGAGCTGTGGCACACTGACTCTGAAGCCTCCTTTGTGCTGGGAGCTGTGGCACGTTGAGCCAGAAGCCTTCTCTCTGCTGGGAGTTGTGGGATGTTGACCCAGAAGCCTCCTCTGATCTAGGAGCTGTATCACGCTGACCTGGAAGCCTTCTCTGTGCTGGGAGCTGTGGCACGCTGACCTGAAAGCCTCTTCTGAGCTGGGAGCTGTGGTACTTTGACCTGGAAGCCTTCTCTGCACTAGGAGCTGTGGCAGGATGACCCACAGGCCTCCTCTGTCCTGGGAGCTGTTGCACATTGACCCAGAAGCCTCCTCTGCCCAAAGATCTAAATATTAAAACAGCAATACTAAACTGGCTAAAAGAGAGGTTAGGTAGAACTCTTGAAGACATTGGCATAAGAAAAGATTTCTTGAAAATAACCTCAGTTGCATGTGAACTAGCACAAAGAATCAACAAGTGGGATATCTTTTCATTAAAAAGCTTCTGCACAGCAAGAGAAACCAACGATAGCATGAAGAGAAATTCACAATGAGGGAAAGAATTCTTACCAATGGTTCCTCAGACAAAAGTATGTGATATAGAATTTATAAAAAGCTTAAAAATATCAGACCTCCCAAATTTAAAGACCCAGTCCAAAAATTCGCATATGGAATGAATAGATATTTCTCAGATAAAGAATCAGAAATAGCAAATAAACATATGAAAATATGTTCAACATCATTGGTCATTCTAGAGATGCAAGAAAAAACAACACTGAGATTCCACCCTACCTAAGAAAGAATGGATGCTATCATGAAATCAACCAATAACAAATGAAATGTTTGCTGGGCTGTGGGGTAAAAGGAACACTACTCCACTCTTGGTGGGAGTGTAGACTGGTACAACCACTGTGGAAATCAGTATGGAGATACCTCAAAGAACTAGGACTAGAAGTCCCATTTGACCCAGCTATTACCCTGCTGGGTATCTTCCCAAAAGAATTAAAAGAATCATACCACAATGATATATGTGCACCCATGTTCATAGTGGAATAGTTTTTAATAGCTAAAACTTGGAAACAGCCCAATTGCCCAACAACTGGAAACTGCATCAAGAAAATGTGGTTTTTTTAATAAAATAGAGTATTATTCAGCCATAGAGAATGATAAATTAGAGGCATTTATAGCTAAATTGATGCTCATTGACTTGATACTTTTAGGTGAAATAAATAGGACAGACAAGTGTAAATACTAGTTTCTCTGTTGTGAGAAACTCCAAGTGCAAATAAGGATCAAAACTTATAATAGATAATGGGAAGTAGGAAGAAAATATCCATAGGGGATGGGGAGGTGTAAGGGGGTGGAAAAAAGAAAGAAAGAAATGGAATTAATATGAGAAAATTTAAAAATGGAAACAAAGTCTTTGCAAATTGGGAGGGGAGGAAGGGTTAAAGAAAAGGCAGGGGAATGGGGAAAAAATAAGAACCAAGATATATTATGTGATGGTACAAATTTTGAATGATGAATGTCATTATATTGAACACCTAAATTGTACAAATAAAATTAATTTTTTTAAAACTTCATATTTGTATGCATGTATTCATACTTCCGTTTTTGTTATTGTGTATTCATTGATAATAGTAGGCAAGCTTCATGAGATTTCATGTGTTCAGTTCTGTAATGCATTTGTATCACCTGAATAGCTCCTGAGGAAGCTAAACAATAACTATTAAATACATAAATGAGATAAAATATAACGTGAATAAATAATTTATCTTAGTGGTGGTGATGGGGGTTCCTTAATGTACTGAATCAGTGCAGCCAGATAAGATATTAATCAAAATTAAAAACTGAATATTTATAAGTATGTGATGTTTCATCTATTATTATTTCATCTTTCAGTCTACCTCTTTGTTATAAAACACACAAATCTATAAACAAAGAAAATATGCCAGAATTTATCCCACAGTGCTAATTATATGTATCTGACACTTGTGCTTCCCTATCAAAATCCATGTCCTATCCCGAATCTCTGAATCAATGACTTCACTGAAAAGGCACCCTCTCTTAGAATCTTCTCAACACTGGACCCCACCACCCATACCCACTAGCCTTTAGTGATTTCTCCTGGAAATGATTCTTCAATAAGTTACTTAGACTTGAATTCACGGTTGTGGCTAAGAGAGATAATTATAAGCCATAAATATTTTCACAAAGTAACTAGGCAGCCACATTGCTTAGTAAAATGCTTAATAGCAGTTTCCTCCATATGATATCCAGTTAGAGTATACCAGGTTTTCACAAAAAATTTACCTAGCACAAACTCCCCTCAATTTTTGAATATTGCTATTTGGTAATATTTTAACATGTTTGATTTAAATGAACAAATAAAACTTCTAATGGCAATATGTTATTTTCATCCCAAATAAAGAAAGAATCAAATTTGCAATTTTTCCTCAAAGAATTTGCTTCCTCTATTTCAAGGCTTTAAAGAAGTAGTAATTAAAGAATGCATAGCCTCATAAATGCATCACAGCACTTTGAGAGATGTTTGTAAGGAATGTTTTAACTCTCAACCTTGAAGAGCTTTAAAGTAACTGTGAAGTGGCATGAACTGTGAAGTGGCATGATAAGAGTGATGAGGCATATTCAGAGCATATAAAATGTGATTATCCTTTGAGCTATTGAATTGAATTGTCACTCTTTTTATGGCCATGAATTCAATCTCCTTATTCTGTCCACCTCAAATGGTTCATTTCAATGAAACTGAGCATATACGGAAACACCAATGTCTGGACTCTGAGGAAACTAATAACATCTAACTTAAAGAAAGGTTTAACATCAAAGGAAATTGCAGTCAATTTCACAATGCCACATTGCCTTCCATTAGTTATTAATACAAAGGTGATTTCTCTAGGTTATACTGGATAGTGGACAAAAATATATGTGTCAGGCATACAGATTTTTGTAACATATGAGTTTCCTGTGAGTGTTCTGCTAGTTTTAAGAAAAAGAAATCATAAGGATCCTATTAATTCAAATTATTGACACTTTTGAATGTAGTGATTTTTTAATCTCCTCTGATCACCATGGATGTTATTGACTGTAGGACTTCTCCATACACACCCTTTAGTAAAATAATGCTGATTTTTCTTGATTATGGCTTAAAATCTAAATTAAAATGAACTTATTTATTCAAATCAAAATGAATTGAAAATTCTGGAGCTTTTCAAATATGTTTTTCATGTGAAATATTTTATTCATACAAAATAGAGGATTGAACAAGTTAGTGGATGAAAGGAAAGACATGAAAGCTTCTACGAATATGAATTTTTCTTTTCTCCATGACTTATTTTATAAAGTAATTCACCAGAGTAACATGGGTGCACAATGTGGAGTAAACATATACAATGAGAAATAAGGAAAATGTTAATACTATAACAAAATTGATATAGCATATTATGTATTGTATTAAGATTGTTGTAACTTAAATTTCATCATTAAGTGAATATAATTTTTGGAAATTTCTTGCAAAGTATAAACTTGAACATAAAGTTAGTGGATTAAGCACACATACACAAGGAGAGAGAAAGAGAGAGAGAGAGTTTAAATGAATCATTGGATTTTTTAACCATCCCATTCATGCAGTTAGAGAAGTGGGAAAATCATTTTACTTAATTTTATATATCATAGATATGTTCAGATAAAGAATAAGAAAACATGGTTTGCTCAGGGACTCCAACTGTTAGACTTATTAAACTATTGTATAAATGGAATTAAAAGTATTTGCATAGTGATACAGCCAAATATTCATATACCCAGATCTTCCAAGGAAACTGATTTTTATCTATGTTTTTAATTTCTTTATCATAAACTTTGTTACTCTTCTTACAGGAATTATTGCTTATCATAAACATCTCTGTACATGTTTCTGGGTGTTAATTTCTATGATATCATGAATAAGTGAAAGAGATTTCCTAGATACCCTAATTTTAAAAATCAGAAAATTGTTATGGTCTAGCAACCTAGGAAGGGTGGCTGATTAGGGAAATTAATCTGGCCTGGGTTAATACTTCAAAGTTATATTACTAATTATGAAGAAAGACTTTCTTAAGATATTGGCCAACAATTTTTGAGAACTCAAACAGATTCTTCAAGAGTAATTCTAAAGAAAACTACACATGTACCACATGTCAAAATGTAGCAAATATGGGCTGCAGACTCTTACTGAGACAGTTATATTTAATAAAGAGTGTAAAAGAAATATAAAATACTCAGTAGCTACATGATTCAAAATAATAAGCATTCTATCAAATAAGTATTGCTCAATTAGTGTGGCTCAATTTTGTGTAATTCAGAATTTCTTTATAAACTTTGTACTATTTTAAGAATATATTTTGATAAGTAAATTTCTCCTATGTAAATTAAAAAGTTGGGAATATTCTTTGATTTTTTTTCAAAACCTTCTACGTCTTATATAAGGACATTGGCCTTAAACATATTTGGGCCATGAAGTCAATATGGGAAGTTTAACATTTGTATATTAATAGTAGCAGTAATATGTTGCTTACTTAATTTCTTATTAAATGCCCTAATCTAAATTCAAATAGTCATCAATGAACTTTTTTTACAAAATTTTGAATAATCCATTGTTTCCCAAAATTTTCCTTAACATTTAAAAAGTTTTTTCCTCAGGAAAGGAAATCTGAACTCAAGTGATTCATTATTCTTGTCAGTAGCACTTCCAGAAATCACAGTCAACCTTCCTAGAACCATCCAACTTTAAAGAAGACTAAGCGTATTTTATCACTGTAACTTTTATTTTTTCTCTTAATATACAGTTACTTATGGATGGTTTCTTATTTTTCATTATGCTTATATTTAATTCCCTTTTTTTTTTCAAGAAGGACATTAAGTTGTTTTTTGACCATAAGGTAATTTATAAAGTAGCAGAATCTATTCACCACATTTCTTTAATATTAACAGGTTTATAATTCTGCATGGCATACCACTACTGAATCCAAAAAGATGTGTGTTTGTTATTGCTATGAATAATTCATCTTCCTAACAAATAAGTTGAAGGCTTCTTTGATTCTGAAGAAAGAATACAGAGGATTCCTCAGTGAAAATCATATTATTGTTATCTCACTCTATTCTACAAAAACAAATAAATGTATTTGAATAAGTCTTTTTATAAATGGAATTTATTGTTTAATAATATAATACTATAAAGCTTTTTCAAAGTCATATCATGTTCAGAGAATTTTCTGTTTATAAAAATTCAACTTGTTAAAATCACTCTTGTTGGTTTTAATAAAAGCAGAATTTTTAATTGTTTTTTGTAGTAAATTTTATCTAATACCTAAAATTAGTTATACAGAGGTACTTATTTTATATGAGGACTAAATGAATAAAAATTTAAATTTCTGCAAGTGCTCAAAATAGCCATTGCAATGCCCTAAATCCTTTTGTTATTGCTTCCCATTTTTTAATTATCAGTTTCTTAGATCTATTTCTAACCAGTTTCCAGTTTCCACATGAAGTATAAGATGGAGTTAAAGTAGTTGTTATTATGTGGCACAGATAACTTTTATACAAGAAAACTTCAAAAATTATATAGATCAGAAATCTTGAGGAATTTTTAAAAAATTGTATTACTGTACAACTATTCCTTTCATTTGTATTGCATATGAATTGTGTTTTCCCAAATGTTATATATTGATATTCAAACAATAGGTAACTGCTAATGTGACTTTCTTTGGAAATTGATTCTTTAAAAGGCTCTAAAGCCAGTAAGACTATTGTTATTTAAGAAGGGAAGATGCACAGAAGCAGATAGATGAGATACATAGGGAAGAAAGTTATGTAATGACAATGGCACAATTGGAGTGATGCAACAGGAAGCCCAAAACATTAAAGATTAGCAACAATTAGCAAAAGTTAGGAGGAAACACAGAAAATAGTATCCTCTAGCATACCAAGAATGATCCAGCACTATAGGACAACTTTATTTCAAATTAGTATCCTGTAGAAATGAGAGGGAATAAATTTCTGTTATTTTAATCTATCCAGATTGTAATAATATTTTATAGCAATGTCAGGGAACTAAGAGACTTTGGTACTGAAATTGGAGTGCTATCATAACGAACACCTAAAAATGTGATTAAACTAGCTTTACAACTGGGTAATTCATAAATGTTGAAATAATTTGGAGGTTCATGATAGAAAAATTATACATTGTTATGAAGAGTCTGCTGGTAGAAATATGAATGTTAAAATCAGTTCTGCTAAAGCTTAGAAATAAGATAACTATAAAAAAGCTTATACTGCCTTAGAAAATACAGATATGATCATGAATGTTTGTATACCAAATATGCATATGATAAGGTCTCAGGAATAAATAAGAAGTATAATATTAGATATTGCAGGAAAGATAATTTTTCTTTTAAATTGACAGAAAATTATATATATATAAAAGATTATGGGTGGAGATAATTGGACAACTAACTGGGTGAAATGTGAAAGGTTATTGTCACAATTGAAAGGCAAAGGAAACCACAGAAATTTTTACAAACACCTAGATATTGAACAACACCCTCCTGAATATTCAATGAGATCCAGAAAAAGTCAAAGAAGAAATTAAACAATTCTTGAAATAAAGTGGTAATGCAAGTACCACATACAAGAATCTAAGGGACAAAAATGAATGCAGTCCTAATAAGGAAGTTTATTGCAGTGAATGATCATCCCAGAAGAACAGAGCATATTAAAATAAATAATCCAATGATTAACTTAAACATATTAGGTAAATAAAAAGAGTCTAAACCCAAACCAAGTGTAAGGAGAGAAATCATAAAGATCCAAGCAGAGATTAACAAAATTGAGAATAAAAAATCAACAAAAATATAAAATAATCAGAATTGATTATTTGAAAGAATAGATTAATCCTTAGCCTAATTTAACAAAAGGAGGGAAAAAACTCATATCAATGCAATTAAACAGGTAAAGTCTCATTGAACATTGACAAAATCTAGAAAAAAATTAATAAGTAGTATAAAAGATTGTAGTAAAATAACTGGAGAATCTTGAAGAAACAGACAGATTTCTAGACACATTTGAATTACCAGGAGAAAACAAAAGGACAATAAAATCTCTGAAAAATCCAATAACAGACAATGAAATTGAGAAAGTAATAAAAATACCAGGAACTGATGGATTCAGCAACAATTTCTACAAGACCTTTAGGGAGGGCATAATGCCAACACACCTCAAATACTTTAGTAAAATTGAAAGCAAAAGACTTCATCATTCCTCAAAGCTAGAATTACTCTGATTACAAAATCAGATATTGACCTTACTAATAAAGAAAAGCAAAGGTCAATTCTTCTAGATGCAAATGTCCTCAACAATATACAAATAAAATGCAATAATCAAAAATATCATACATGATGACCAAATAGGTTTTATGTCAAGGATGCAAGAATGGTTCAACATATGCAAATCAGTAAATATATTACAAGCCATAAACAGAAGCAAGAACAAAAATCACATGAACATATCAACAGATACAGAAAAAGCTTTTTACAAAATTCAGCATGGATTCATGATAAAAAACAAACTCTAAAGAAAATAGGTAGAGAAGGATCCTATCTCAACCTGATGAAAGCCACTGACAACAAACCAATGGTTGGGATCATATTAAATCAGGAAAATCTGAAAGATAGACAAGGATTTTCATTATCATAACTCCTTTTCAATATAGTACCTGAAACATTAGCCAGAGCAATCAGGCAATATAAAGTAACAAAAGGGATATATGTAGGAAACAAAGAAGTAAAATTATCACTACAGGGAGATGACATAATCATTTATATATAAAGCTCCCAAGTTCACAGAAAGATTCCTAAAAATAATAACCAAATTTATCAAAATACTAAGATACAAAATCTACACAATAAAATGAATGGTTTTCCTATGTACCTGTAATGAACCCACCAAGGGAGAAATTAGGAAAAGAAAACATTTACAGTAGCCACAAGAGAAATTAAATAACTGATAATTGCACTTCGAGAACAACAACTACAGTGTTCTGGCAAAAAAAACAAAAACGAGATTTAAAAGAACATCCAAAAATGGAAAGACATTCCCTGTTCTTAGATAGGCAGGACCAATATTGTCAAAATTGCCCTATTTCCAAAATTGATATATAGAGTTAATATAATTCCAATCAAAATAGAGACAACCCACAATGTGGGAGAAAATCTTCACCTGCCCTTCCTCAGACAAAGGTCTACTATCTCAAATCCATAAAGAACTTAAAAAGATCAGACCTCCGAAATTTAAAGACCCAATCCAAAAATGGGCATCTAAAATGAACAGACATTTCTCAGACAAAGAAGTAGATATAGCAAATAAATACATGAAAAAATGTTCGACATCACTGGTCATTGGAGAGATGCAACTAAAAACAACGCTGAGATTCCACTTCACTCCAGAAAGGATGGCTGCTATCATGAAATCAACCAGTAACAAATTCTGGCGGGGCTGTCGGGAAAGAGGAACCCTGCTCCACTGCTGGTGGGAGTGTAGACTGGTGCAACCACTGTGGAAATCAGTATGGAGATACCTCAAAGAACTAGGACTGGAAGTCCCATTTGACCCCGCTATTCCACTGCTGGGGATCTTCCCCAAAGAATTAAAAGAATCATACCACAGTGATATATGTGTGCCCATGTTCATAGCAGCACAGTTTGTGATAGCTAAAACTTGGAAACAGCCCAAATGCCCATCAACTGGAGACTGGATAAAGAAAATGTGGGGTTTTTTTGTAAAGAAGAGTACTACTCAGCCATAAAAAATGAGAAATTAGAGACATTTATAGCTAAGTGGATGCACATTGAGGCAATACTCTTAAGTGAAATAAATAGGACACACATGAATAAATACCAAATAGTTTCTCTGGTGTGAGAAACTGAAAGTGTAAATAAGGACTAAATGTATAATAGGTAATGTGAAATAGGAAGAAAAGGGGCAAAGGGGAAGGAAGTGGGAGGGCTAGGGGAAAGGATAGAAGGGAATGGGATTAATATGAGAAAATGGAAAAATAGGAACAAAATCTTTGTAAATAGGGAGGAATGGAGGGGTTGAAGGGAGGGCTGGGCAAGGGTGAAAAATAAGAACCGAGAGAGACTATGTAAAGGTGCAAATTTCCAATGATGAATGTCATTATATTGTATACCTAAAATGTACCAATGATTAGAATGAATAATCGAAAATGTAAAGTAGGAAGAAAAGGTCCAAAGGGGTAGGGGTAGTGGGAGGGGCAGGGGAAAGGAAAGAAGGGAAAGGAAAAATGCTGAGAAATGGAAAAAATGGAAATAAAGTCTTTGTAAATAGGGAAGGGTGGAGGGCATGAAGGGAGGGCTAGGAATGGGGAAAAAATAAGAACCAAGATGCATTATGTAAAGGTACAATTCCCAATGAGAAATGTAATTGTGTCGTATACCTACAATGCACCAATAAAAAAATGTAATAAAAAATACAAACAGCATTCCTCATAAGACTAGTGAACACAATCCTAAAAATTATAGGGAACTATGCAGATTCAGAATAGCAAGAGCAGGCCTGGGCAACAAAAAATATGAAGAGCCATCACAGTCCTGGATTTCAAGTTATATTACCAAGTGACAATAATAAATAAACAGCATGGTACTGGCAGAAAAACAGAAATGTGGATCAACTGAATAAAGGATGCAGAAAAAACCACAGGCACATTCAGCTGTCTGATTTTGACAAAGGGGCCAAAAACATATGCTGGAGAAATAATGGGTTATTTACAAAATGGTGCTTGGAAAACTGGCTAGACATATGCTGAAGATTGAAATTAGATCTATATCTCTCACCATGTACTAAACAAAATATTGGGGTAAATATATATATATATATAAATAATAAAAATCTGATGGAAAACATAATAGGCAAAACTCTAACTCATAGGTGCAAAACTTGAACCTATATACTAAACAAAAAATTGAGTTAAAAATATACATATTAAAATAATAAAAATCTGATGGAAAACATAATAGGCATAATTTGAACTCATTCTGAAGAGAATAACAATTGAACAAGAAATAGCATCCAGAATGAATGAGTGGAATTATATAAAATTAAAAAGTGTTTGGATCAAATAGAAAACAACCAACAGAATGAAAACAGCCTGCAGAATGGGAGAAGTTTTTGCTAGCTATGCTTTTGACAGAGGAGTAATATCTAGAATGTATAAAGAAGAAAAATATAACCCTCAAAATAAAAGATCCAAGTAATAAATGGGCAACTGAAATGAATAGACACTTCTCAGAAGCTGAAGTACAAATGGCCAATAAAAACACAAAATGGTTCAACATCTCTGGCCACTAAAGAAAAGCAAATTTAAATATTCCATTTTAATCCAGGAAGAATTGCAATCATCAAGAAATCAAATAATAACAAATGCTCATTAGGCTACAGGGAAAAGAGTCATTCTATATTGTTGATAGGGATATAAACTAGTACAACAATTATGGAAGTCAGTATGTGCCAGGGATTGCAATATTGATTATGCCCAAAGCAAGCTGTAAGCAGTATGGCTGTAAAGAGTTAAATACCTCATTTGGCTTATTTTAAGAAGTGAGTCTGACTGAAGCTACGTGATTCATGGGAGCTCCTCGTGAGCACCGAGATGGTGCACAGGTTAGCATGATCTTCCCACTAATAGCCATAGCCAAAAGACCAGAGAAACGGCCTATGAAGCCATGTGGCTAACTCTGAGATAACATAGTAGCTGAGGTCAGAGTAGCTCTCACCCAAATTCCATTCTCATGACTAAGACTTTCTTGATTAGAAGGACAAGGATTTAATTATAGCCATATATTTTGACTCTTCTGTTTCTAATTGGAGAGTGCTTTGTCTTTTTCCTTTGCAAGCCTTGGCTACATTAGTATCCATAGAATCTGCATGACCACATGTCCTCACACACAGTCCTGTCCAAGAACATAGCTCTCCTTTACCCCAGTTGATTACTAATAAAAACGAGTGGCTTGGACTGACCAGTGCCTTTTGCTGATTAGGCAGCACTGGCTCTCCTGGCTCCCCACTTTTCTCTTTAATTCTGTCTTTGAGTCTTTCTTCAGCCTTTCATCATACACTAGGCAGGTGACTAGAACTTACTGCAGAGGTCTCCACTAAGTATGCAAATTCGTCAAGAAATAAAAAATAGAAACTCTATTTAACCCAGCTATTCCTCTCCTAGGTATCTTCCCCAAAGTTAAATGTCATATTATAGAGATGCATGCATATTCATATTTATAACTGCACAATTCATAATAGCAATATCTTGAAAGTATTCTATATGTCCATCAACAGATAAATTGATAAATTAGTTGTGGTATTTATACACAATATTATGAGGTTTCTCTTATATGGGAAACAATATACAAATAGTTTAAGAGCAATATAGTACAAAAATAAAAGAAAACAGGAAGATAGATATTAAACAAATGTGAAGGGACCCAAGATATGGAGGAAGAGGGAAAGGAAAGGGAAGAGAAGGGATTGTAAAAGGAAATAAGTTGTGTTATGTACATTTTCCAACTCCCCACAGTGAATAAAGTGGTATACTACAAAGATGTATTAATAAAAAATTTTAATGGTAAATATTAACATACTAAATATGAAAATTTTCAGTTGAATTAATTCATTTGAAATTGTGTTTTTTTCTGAAATGATATATTGAAAATTACATGAGTCTGCTTAGAATATTCTGAATAATCCAATTTGAAATATAGGAATGTCTGCAGTCAATTAAACTGTGTTCCTTTGCTGTTGGGTGCCCAGTGTTCAGTGGCTGCAAACAGCACTTCCTCCATAATGTACACAGGCTGTTGCTTATATGGGCTGCCTTAAGGGACCTTGGAGACTATGATTCCCAGTTGTTATTGGTGTATCTGATCTCCTGCTGTCCCCAGTCGAGGCTTCAGACAGGCGTGCAATGTGTCTTTGGGAAGCCCCAGGGCACAGTGGCAAGGGTTCACATTGGACAGGTCATTATGTCTATCTACACCAAGCTGCAGAACAAGGAACATGTGATCAAGTCCCTGGGCAAGGCCAAGTTCAAGCTCCCCGGACTCCAGAAGATCCACATCTCCAAGAAGTGAAGCTTCACTAAGTTCAATGCAGACGAATTTGAAGACATGGTGGCAGAGAAGTGCCTCATCCCTGATAGCTGCCGGGTGATATACATCCTGAAATGTGGTCCCCTGGACAATTAGGTTACCTTGCACTCCTGAAGTCTCCCATTGCCTCGTGCCCCCCCTTCATAACAACTTTGTCAATAAATCTTATCTCTGCTCTCCCCCAAAAAATAAAAAAATAAAAAATGAGAATGTAATTAGAATATAGTTATGAGAATATTTATGTGTATTCATTTTTCCTGGAAAAAAAGTGTGTATTTGATGGTAAATAAGACTTCTATAACCACTAGCATCAATAAATTTTTCAAGCAACATTGTGCATTTTAAGAATAATCAATTTTTCTGAGAAAATATTAAAATAAAGTACAGAAATTATGAATAAGTTATTATTTTCACACAAATATTAATATAAATGTTGGTTTTCTGACGAATGGAAATGGAGTATTCTGCACAAAAAGTTTTATATTTATAGTGAATATTAAACATAAGGGCATTGTATGAAACATTTAGAAGCAGAAAATAAAATTGGATACAAGAAAAAATTGAGTGTGTTTCTTGTGTATGAATTTTATCCTGAAGAATATGTTGAGTAGGTGCATTTTGAGATGTTTGTTATGTATCAAAAATTACTTCTCATAAACTTTCCTTTGTAATATTTTCAATATACATTTATGAGATGTTTTTATAATCTGACTTTCATAATATAAGTCATGGGAAAAATAAATTATGAGCCTAACACCTAATGGCAAATAATAACATACTAGTTTTAGGAGAGGTTTCATGTTTGATGTGTTAACACAGAGATACAAATATAAACATAATAAAATGTTAATGTTACTCATGACAAAATATTCTACTTCTGCCTTTCACAGGGAGTCTAGAATGTGTATTTATATGGTTTTTCTCAAAACTTTATATTTTGATGCAGACATATAGTGATTCTTTGCAAAGTAATTTGGCTATAAAAAAATGTCGCATAGGAATCTGACAAATACCCACTTGTAATATATTGCATATAATTATGGACTAAACTGCTTTAGCTTTTCCTTTATGAGAAGCTTTTCCACAATGCTTCCTGTGATTTCAGTCACTCCTCAAAAAAACCTGTATTTTATATCCAAGACACAAAAGTATGTATTTGTTCCAACATAATAGGAGCTAAAATACAGTCTAAATGAAATAACAATACATTCAAATATTTCTTCTAGTTTCCTATCACTTGACATATGCTGTTTTACATTAAATAAAGGATGATACACAAGTACTGTGTATATATTCATATAAACCGTGGCAAATTCTCTGGAATCATTTACTTAGAATCAGAATATATATATATATCTTTATGAATGTAATAGCTACCTCTTGAGCTTCAAGCATATAAGGACACTCAAGGCCTTTCAAATCATCCAAAACTAAGTTATTTTTTAACATAAAGTCAGTATTATCTGAGTTCTGCCTCCTGAGCATTTGACATTTTTGACTCATATAATAAATTTCTGCTGACTCAAAATGTGTTTTACTAGAATGTCCTTTGTTATGATTATACTTGATGAAAAAGAATCTGCTGTAACTATGATGAATCAGCTCTTCCAATGAACTGTTAAAAACTGAGATAATTTTATAATTTTGTAATCATCCTATCCTGAAGCTGAAACAGACATTAGAAAATTATGCCACAGATATCTCATGACAATTCTAAAATAGCCTCAAGACTTCATAAACTTTAAAAGCACTACATCTCTTCCTGCTTCTGCAAAGAGCATGTCTTAATTTCTTGTCACTATAGATATTTAATTAAATTTGTAATTTTATTGTCTTAAAAAAATTGGATTTTTCAGTCATTAAGTCATGTATTTTTCCAAATCTCAAATGTGTTTTGTTCTTTTTAGTATATGTCAAGCTTTTAAATGACAGTAGTAATGTCTACTGCACAGAAGTATTTTTTGTGATCATGTGTCTTTGTATTCCCTGCTTAATTTATAATATAAAATATGAATTTAAATACCAAATAGTTTCTCTAGTGTGAGAAACTGAAAGTATAAATAAGGATGAAAATGATTAAAATGAATAATTGATAATTTGAAATAAGAAAAGGTCCAAGGGTTTGTGGATGGTGGGAGGGGAAGGGGAAAGGGAAGAAGGGAAAGGAAAAATTATGAGGGAAAAAATGGAATCAAACTCTGTGTAAATAGGGAAGGGTGGAGGGGGTGAAGGGTGCACAGGTAATGGGAGAAAAAATAAGAACTAAGATACATCATGTTCAGGTACAAACTTTTTTTTTTGTACCAGGGATCGAACTCAGGACCTTGCACTTGCAAGGCAGGCTGTGGAACCACTGAGCTAAATCCTCGGCCCAATACTTATTTTGGAAAATGCTAAGTTGATTTTTAGTACAATGATAAAGTTAAAGAATGAAGAGTTTAAGTTAAACATAAGGGAGAGGTGTGACATTAAAAATAGTTAAACCTAAACTTATATATCCTAAAACATTAGTGAATTTATCAGATCTTCATCTATAGTTCTTCATAGATTTTAATTTAACATATTAATTTCCTAAGGCCACTGCAGAAAAACACTTTAAAATGATTTGCTTAAAATTACAACTTTTTGATATTTCATAGTTCTGGATGCTAAAAGTCCAAAATCAAGGTGTCTTTATGTTATATTCCCTCTAAATCCTCTAGGCGAATTCCTGCTTGTGTTAGCTTTCGATTCTTAAAACAAAATACTGCAGGCAATTAACTTGTAAATAGAAAAAAGTTATTTGTTCATAGTTTTCTGAGATTTCAATCCAGAACTCCATCGCTTTAAACCTCTGATGAAGTTGTCTGGTCACAATGAAAGAAAATACATTTCAGTGTGAACTATTCATGTCATGAGCCAGAAAGTAAAGAGGTACTAAAAGACTGAGGTACCACATCCCCTTTGAGGGCATACACTTAATTATCGATGAGCTATGTAAATGCTAATAAATTTGGGGTCTCTGTAGATTTATCTATTCGTGACATTTCATATAAATAGAATCATAGAACATTTGATATTTTTAAAGTACTTTCTTTTCCCTTATAGAATATTCCCAAGGTTTATCCATGATGTGAAGTATACCATGAGTACAGTTTTTTTTTTTCTGAATGTCAATTCAGTGAATGGTTAGACCAATTATGCATATCTGTTCATCAGGTTATGAGCAGATTGTTTGTTTCCATTTTGGGGCTTCCATGAAAAATGTCATTATGAGAAGTAACACAACATGTGAACATGGTTTAGTTTCTATTGTGTGTATACAAAAGAGTGAAATTAGAACATCGTATGGTATCTTTGTATATTATTGGGGGAAAGTGAAAAATTTTTTTCCATACAATAGCATCACTGTACTTTGTTCCTAGTAATATATGAGTTCCAGGTTTCCACTTCTTAGCCAAAACTTATTATCTAAACTATTTAAATATACCACACTAGCATAGTGTAGTGGTGTGTCATTGTCCTTTTGATTTGTATTTCCCAAATTATTAAAATTGTTGAGCATCTTTTCATGTGGTTGGCCAATAACAACAGTTTTTGGAGAAATATCCATTAAATCTCTTCTCTATATTAATTGGGTTATTTGTATTTATTTTTGAATTATAGGAGTATGTAATAAAATCCCCCCCAAAAGCTTTTATTACATATATGACTGGTAAATGTTTTCTGCTATTTTTGAATTTTAAAATTTTCTTGATAATGTTCAGAAGTTTCAAATTTTGATAAAAATCTACTTTATCTACTTTAAATTATATTTACTATGTTTTGGAGTTATAGTTTTGACGATGAATAGAGAAATTATCTTCTATAATTTGCCTTATGATTTAAAATAGTTTATTTAACTTTAGTGTCATATTCAGAAATGTTATCCCTAAGGTCTATCGCCTTATATTTTGTGCTGTTGTTTTATATATATATATATTATATATATTATAAACCTAAAATATTTTTATTTTTACTAATTTATAAAAATTGTGTCCTGTGAAGAATATGAGAGAAAAAAATAGTGACTGCTGGAAGCAAGCCACAATATCGATTATGCTCAAAGTATGCTGTAAGCAGTGAAGGCTGTAAAGAGTTAAATTCCTCAACTGGCTTACTTTAAGAAAGGAGTCTGACTGAAGTTACATGACTAACAGAAGTACCTCATGAGCTCATAGGTGGTAGCAAACAGGTTAACATGACCTTTCTGCTAATGGTCACAGCTGAGACCAGAGTAATGGCCTATGAACCTGTGGGGCTAATATAAGATAACATGCATAATTGAGGTCAAAGTAATTTGCACCCAAATGTCATTTGCACAATTAGTACCTTCATAACTAGAAGGACTATATTCTAATTACAATCATATATTTTGTCTATCTAGTTTCTAATTTGGAAATGGGTTTTCTCTGCTCTTTAAAGCCTTGCCTGCATTTGTTTCCATATAAACTGCACAAACCACACATGTGTACACATAGTCTTATCCTTACACATAGTTCACTTTCACTCCAATTGATGAACATCAAAATCAGTGGATGAGACTGACCAGCACCTTTTGCTAAAGCAGCATAAGTCGTCCTAGGTCCCATTTTTTTCTTTAATTCTGTCTTGAGATTTCATCAGCCTTGCATCCCATACTGAGCAGGAAACTAGAACCTACTAAAGAGGTCTCTAGCAAGTGACAATACTTTTTTTCTGGTGAGAAGAAGCTCTTCATTTTATTCTTGTTTCCTAGAAAATTATAAATAATTTTTCTACTTCTCCAACAAAGTTATTTTTTCTCTCAAAGATTTTACTATGATTTGTTTCCTTTAACAAACTTTGAGCTTGACTTGTTCTTCTCTAGAAGTTTGAGTTTCAACATTAGTTTGTTTATTTGACCTCCTTTTTCCCAAAGTGAGTTCACCACTGTAAATTTCCATTGTAGGACTGCTTCCATTGCAAGTTCGGATATGTTGTATAGGTATTATCATTTAATTGTAGAAAGTGTCTAACTTCTTTAATTTCATCTGTGACCCATTGTTTGTTCAGGAGACTGTTATTTAATTTCCATATGTTTATATAGTTTTTGTGTTTGCTTTTGCCATTTGTTTAAAATTTTATTCCACTATGGGCTGATAATACACATGGGATAATTTCAATTCATTTTCATTTACTTAAGCAGGGTCTATGAGCTAGTATGTGGTCAATTTTGAAAAACATGCCTTGCTCAGCTGAGTAGAATGTGTATTCTGATGTTGTGGGGTAGAACACTCTGTCAACATCTACTAAGTACATTTGTTTACTGGTTTGGTTCAGTTCTGATATTTCTTTGTTGATTGTTTTTGTCAACTTGATCTATCTATTTGTGTCAATGGGGTATTGAGGTCCTCCATTAAATTGAATTATTCCTTATTTGATTTTTCATGTCCATTGATATTTGTTTTATTTGGGTGGGTGAACTTGTATTTATATTTATGATTGTTATCTTTTCCTCTTGGAGTTTTGCCTTTATAAGTATATAGTGACCTTCTTTGTCTCTCTTGATCAGTCTTGGCTTGAAGTTCACTTTGTCTGCAAATAGAATAGCTACCTGCTTTTTTCCAGTGTCCTGTCACCTGAAGTATTGTTTTCCATCCTTTGACTTTCAGTCTAAGAATCTCTTTTGCAGTTAAATATGTTTCCTGTATGCAGGAAATTGTTGGACCTTGTTTGTTGATCCATTCTGCCAGTCTGTTTCTTTTCATTGGTGAATTGAAACCATTTACATTGATGGTTATAACTAATATGTATGGTTTATATTTGTTATATTGTTTTCCTGTCATTGGTTCCCTTTCTTTCTCCTCTGCTTAATTGCTTGCCTTGCCTGGTGGATTCTTTCTATTGGTGTTCTTGGAATTGTGGTCTTTGGTATCCCTTTCTAAAATATCCTTCAGAACACATTGTAAAGCTGGTTTGTGGTCACAATTTCTTCAGTTGTTCTTTGTCATGGAAGTATTTATTTCTCTATTGATTGTGAAAGATACCTTTGCACAGTACGTCAATCTGAGTTGGGGAGCTCTCTTTGTCTAAAAGGTTTGTTTTGAGAAGTTGACTGTGATCTGATGGGCTTTCCTTTATAGGTGATTTTTTTTCTATTTTCTAACAGCTGTTAATATTCTGTTCTGCTGAGTTTGTGGAATCATGATTATTACATGCTGTGCTGTAGATTTATTTTGATAATGGCTAATTGGAGTTCTATATGCCTCATTTATTTGTATGTCACATTCTTTTTCCATGTTTGGGAGGTTTTCTGCCATTACTTCTGTGAACATGGTTTTTATGATGTTTGTGTGGTCCCCTGCTTTCTCATTAACTCCAATCAGACTTATGTTCTTCTTTGCATCATCTTGCAGCTGTTAAATTGATTTTTCATGCCCCCTTGCTATTTCTTACAAATCTTTCTTTACATGGTACCTAAACCCAATCCTGTCTTCTAGATCTGATATTCTGTCCCCACCTTGGTACAGATGATTGTGTATAATTTCAATGGAGTTTTTAATCTCCTGGATATCTGTTTGAATCTGTTTCATGAATTCCATTTCTTCCCTATGTTGTGTAATTGTAGTTTCTATCATTTTTCTGAACTCTATTTTTAAAAATCTGTACCTATGCTATATTCACTTAACAAGTCTTTCACTTTGATCACCATGTTCTTTTTGCCTGAGAAATTAGTTCTGACCTGATTTTCTCTACACTATCATGAATCTGTTTTTTATAATTCTGTTATCATTTCAGAAAAGTCAGGTGTGTTGCTTCTGATGTCCTCTGTCTCATTGTCCTCTGGGAATTTGTTTGCAGTTTGGAAAAGTCTGGAGAATCATGGTGGAGAAAGTATAGCATGTGAGAGGAGCTTGATGGATAAGTTTGGTATGAATGTCTAAGACCAGAATTCTCTTAAAAATGCAGACAGTAAAATTTGCTCATGGAGTTTCAAATAAGGACAAGAACCTTAGTGGAAATTGAGCTAGAGGCAATTCATATTATATTATGGCATATAAGTACATTTTCTATTGTATGGAGACTTTATGGAAATCTGGCAGAAGAAATTTAAAGACAGCTCAACATTAGTAAAGTGGTATGAGAACTGTTGGCTAATTTCAGCCAGGATTATAGTGTGAATGATGAGCAAATTACAGAGCACAAATAACTGAACAAAAAATTGTAGTTTGTCCCCAAAAGAAGCACTTGTAAAGCTGGATTCAAGGAAGGTATGGTTACTAAAGAAATCAGTATTATTAAAAGGAAACAAATTACTTTGCACTTTTCTCTTCTCAGAAGAAAGCTGTCATGAGGAAATTTCATAAATCAGCAAGATCCCATAGATCATAGCATCAAGGGTGCAAAGTATAAAAGTTTTGTTTGAAAAGTGAAACAATGGGGCTCTCCTCAAGAAAGGTCACCTAGGCAATTTGTTCCTCAAATTAATTTCATTATGCTAAACCATCCTTGTACTAAGAAACCACTGCAACCATGTTCTAAGAAATCCTGTCTACTATTCTAGCTACTGTGTTATTTTGATATTGCCAACATGATGCTGATTTTGCAAGCATGCAGCATGCAAATAACAGTGTTACTGGCCACTTAGGTCTATACACTGATTCATCTGTTCACAGTCGACCATAGCAAAGGAGGTTATATATTTGGATAAAAATGAAAAAGGATTTATTCTAAGCTAGCTCAGAGGAAATTAGGGGCCCATTTGCCTCAAGACACCCTCTCACATTTTACAGTTGGGCTAAGATCTTTTGAAGTAAGAAATCGAAGGAAAGAGAAACACAGAGAGATAAAGCAGGTCTTTAAAATTTATCACCTTTAGCCATCTTCAGTTCATTGTCCCCTTTCTTATTGTATGTAAAGACAGCTCCTAGGCAGAGAAAAGATAAGATTTATTGAAAATTAAGTGAATCTTACTAAAAGGAGCTTTTGCTTCTCCAATTAGACTCTATCATTAGAGCAATTAGAAAGACAAAGAAGGAAAGAGAAACTGGACCCAAAGAAGCTCCAGGTAATGCAATTACTATAAAATATTTGTCAGAAAGAATTAATAAAGCATTAAGGAAGCCAGAAACATAAAATACCAGGGAAACCAGGACCCTTCATCCATGTCTGATAAAATACAAAGGAGACATAAGGCAGCCACCTGAGGACTTTCAATTAACATGTAGAAGATCCACAAACATGAACCCATCCATGTACACACACACACACACACACACAGACAGACACACAAACATAGTTTTTTACTTTAGCATCAGTATATTATTACAGCAGATACACACATATATCCTTTACTTAATCATTAACTCTAAGCTACCTTTCTATAAGCCCCTCCACAAACTCATCCATCACATAGAGACAGGAAGAAATCAAACAGCAAGAAAGAATGTAGACAGATGTGCCAAGGTTAAGGTAAAAGACATCCAGAGAGTCAATCAGATGGCAACAACTTCCAAGTACCCACATGGGGGATGGAAGAATCACTAGTCCTAAACAAAAGGACCTGGTGACAAAGGCTTGTAGGTATTTGCTTTTCTGATGCCCCCTACTCTTCAAGAGTAACTGTCTATCTTCTCTTTTTCTGCTCTTTTCCAAACAAATCATCTTCCTTTATTTTAAACTCTGCCTTTTTAATTCCTTACTGGTACTGAGAATTTATGATCCTGGCAACTGTGTGTTCCAGTTGAGAAGTGGTGTGAATATTACAGCCTGACACAACACTATGGAAAAGAAACTGGTCTCTAGGTATCCTAATGTCAGCATCTGCACATTCTATTCATTCATCTGGGCTTAGAAGAGGTAGAGGAAGCTAATGTTTTTGTGTATCAAGAAGCTAAGGGATGAACTAGTGATGGTTAAACTTTATTTTCAACTAGATTGGCTTAAGAGATGGATAGAAAATTAGTACACCACATTTCTGGATGTGACTTCATGAATAATGGGGGCATGAATTTGGGGAGTTTACTTGATCCCGGGTCCCTTGCATTTCAGCTCTGTCCCAGATCTCTACTTCCTAGCTGCCATGAAGTGGGAAGCTTTCATCTGCTGTGTCCTTCCAACATGTTTCTGCTTTAGTGTTAACTGATCATGTACTGAAATCTCTAAAACCATGAGCCAAAATAAATTATTTTGACCTTTAATTTTTGCATGGCAAATGTTCATTCACAGAAAAAGAATATGATTAATGTAGTCTTTCAGTGGGAATTTAAAGTACTCAAATATACTTTGGAAATAAAATTGTAGGAAAAAAGCCAAAGGGTAGCCATGTAAATAATGAGATTTTGATTGTAGGTAATTGAGCAGAAGAGATGCATATCTCCATAAGAATAATAAATCAATGCCGAGACCAGTTAATTTGTAATCAATAAGCAAATAAAGCATCAGCCAACAAATCATTCCCGGGGTTAGAAGAAATTTTAAGGCCTAAGTAAGTTGAAGCTATATGAGGCCATAATCAGAAGCTGAGAAAAATGCAAGGGCCATGCTCTTAGATCTTCAAAACCATGAGCCAAAGTAAATTTTAATTAATTATCTAGATTTGGGTACATTTTCATAGCAACATAAGGCAGACTTGAACGAGTAGAAATAAAATGACTCTATTAAGCAGTCACAAAATAAATTGCTAAGAAAAGAGAAAATATCATGACATACATTAGACCCTAGATTTACAAACTCAATTCATTTGCAAGGGCTACTTGTAACTCAAGTTGATCAATTGAAAGCTCAAGCTCCTCTACAAAGTCTCTTACCTGTATACAGGCAGATCTCAGTATCCTTAGAGAAACATTGGCCCAGGATTTCTCAATTAACCTCACACAGGAAAAGATGTAACTTTCCTTCCACAACTATTTAAGGGTTAAATCTGTATCTGAGACCATCTGGAAGCACAAGGGGCCAACATTTGGGTTGTAACTCAGGACTCTGCAAGTTAAAATTAAAATTAAGGTCATAACTCAAGTTGTTTGTATATCAGGCCAGTTGTAACTTGAGACTCCACTGCAAATGAAAATGCAATATACAAAATTAAAGGGTACATAGGAAACAGTGCTACAAGGGACATTTTGAGTAGTATATATAGAGAAAGAAAGAGTAGCAGAGAAGGAAGGAGGGAGGGCATGGAAGGAAGAAAGGACAAAAAGAAAGATCTTATATAAATAACTTGAATTTACTTCTTTTTTCTTTTTAAAATTTTAATTAGTATATGATTATGATATGTAATAATTATATTTGTCTTGGGAATATATATATCACATTTTGATAAATTTATTTCCACTTTCTCCATTGCTTCCATCTCTCTCATTTCCCAGATCTTTTCATCTCTGCTGAGTCTATCTCCATGTCTCCTGCTACCTTCCTTCTTTTTATTTAAATGATTATTATTTTTGGTCTCTCATATTAAAGAAACCATGAAATATATAATATTCTGTGTGTGATTTTATTTCATAAAGAATTATAATGATTCATTTACTTTCCTAGAAATGACTCAAATTTATACTTCTTTATGACTGAATAGTACTGCATTGTGTGAGTATATCACATTGTGTTCATCCATTCATAATTTCTTGATGATCAGAGAGGTCACATCCATAATTAACTCTTGTAAGTTGTACTGCTAAAAACATGAGTGTGCATGTGTTACTTTAAATGAGGATTTAACTCTTTAGGGAAGACACCCAGAAGAGTTAAAGCTGGGTCAAACAGAATTCTTATTTTCAGATTTATGATGAATCTCCATATTGATTTTCATAAGGGCTATAATATAATCTAGTATACCAACAACAATGTAGAATTGCTTCTTTTCCTCCACAATCTCAACAGTATTTGTTATTTCTGGAATCCTTGATAATGGCTAAACTAACTGGAATATGATGAAATTTTAGTGTTGTTTTGATTTACCTTTTTCTAATGGTCAAGCATGCTTAACATTTTCTCATATACTTATTAGTCATTTCTATTTCTTTTTTTCGAGAAGTGTCTATTCATTTCAGTTATTCATTTTGGTTGAATCTTTTATTTTCAGAAACTAATTTTTTGAGTTCTTTACATACTCTCTATGTTATTCATCTGTCCAAGGAATAGCTGGCAAACTTTTTCAATTCTGTAAGTTTCTCTCTTCAATCTGTTGGTTGCTTCCTTAAATTCTATTAAAAATAGAATTTTAAATTTAATAATTCCATATATTATTTCTTGGCATCATTATTTTGAAAGTGGTGTTTAGTTCAGGAAGTTGTTGCCAATGCCCATGTCTTCAAGAGTTTTACCATATTTTTCCCAGCATATTCCGGTGTTGTTTTTTTGTGTAGGTCTTTGATCCCCTTTAATTTGATTAGTGGAAGAGGTAGGAGATACATTTCTGGATTCATTCTTCCACACATGGATAACAAGTTTTCCCACAAAGAAAACTTGTCTAGGCCTCAACCTGCCATGTTGTAGGCTTTTACCAGGACATCTCTCCTCCTGCCTAGCAAAGCTGAGATAGGACATCTCCTATCTCATCAGGAAGTCCAAGTCCAGTCTCAACTCCCTCCCCTGCCCCTTACTTTCATCAGGAATTATCTGCCTTACCTGTGGATGGACTTAGGGCAGTGTTCCTGATGAATTTGTCTCTTTGGGGAATTGGACCAGGGCCTTTGTAACCCCTTTTATGTCCTCAGTGATGATGACTGCATCATAAATCAAATGCAGAGAACTCCCTGAAGACTCTTTCCTTTTAGAAGGCTAAGATGACTGCTCAAGCCAGATTCTACAGTGAATGGGCCATTGTCTTTGGCTTATATGTGCTGAAAAACCATGGCATACCATGGCCATCTAAGGGTGGCATGGGTTTCTGACCCTGTTCTTTAATTTTATCCCAAGACTCTGAATTGAGAAGCTCTAAAATATACACTAATAATGGGAGCCCCCTGGCACACTGATAATAGCTTTAAACCCTTTTGGAGGCCACTAACCAAATTGTCAGGGGTAGTGGGTTGGTGACAGAACAAATGGAATGTGAGAGGGAGGAGACGGGTGAAATCTAGCCGGAGCCTGTTTTAATGGCCCAGTTATCACTGAGTGAACAGTTGCAAAAGAGACAAGCTATAATGGAAAATCCTAGCCTTCAGAGGAAATCTATCATTTTCAAGGTTAGATAGACACAAGTGGTAATCCAGAAGAAATCTCAGCCCTGGGCCCTAGGACAAAGAGGTCTTTGGGACATTTTGTGTTTTCTATCTAGTCATCTAGGGAATTTCCCTCTATAGCATTACTGCCTATGATCTACTTAAACCCACTATGAAGATGGTTATACTCTAATATCTGTAATATACTTAAACACACAGATTAGTCTGTATGCATTGTCTAGCAATCACAAACTACATGTTTGTAAAGTCACATTTATCAGTCCCCCGCTGAGACGTATTTGAGAACCCGACCTAGGAGGAGGGGAGAAAAATTCTTTTGGGGCCTTCTCTGAGAGTAGGAGAACAAGACAGAGAGAGAGAAAGAGTGAACAACTGAATTTCTTCTATGTGTAAGTCCATAGATTTCACCAAGCAACACAGATGGTATCATCCACCACCTGATAAGCCATTTGTATCTGCACTACTCAATTATGACCCTAGCTACCCAAAAGAGGGGAGCCATGACCTTCAGGTGGACTGAGCTTATGCCCCTTTGGTTCAGAAAGGGAGATAAAAGAACATTTCAGAAAGCTTCCTTTTTAACTGAATATGATTTGGAGTCATAAGTATGATGACTATGGAAATAGCTCCTTCTGGTGTCACCCAGAGGTCAGTTCTTTCCACCGTGTCTCAGGTTCATTCTCCCTTAGTCACTGGTCGAGAAGATGTGCTCAGGACACTGGACTGGGCTTGTTCCTCATGTGTCCTCCTGGATAAGCAAAATTTTGATGTTTCTTCTGATTCAGACATGGGATACATGTTCTTCATCTAAAATGCCATTTCTATCTTCAGCGCTGTTATGCAGAAGCAATCATTTTCTTATGGGAGCAACTTGAGAGTTGCAGTTATTAGAAAGCAGAGAAGTCTAACTAAGGCTTTTTGTTGGGTTCCTCCCCATCTAATCTTTAGCAGAAACATGCTTCTTTAAAAAAAAAAAAAAAGAAAATGAAAAGTGACAGGAAAAGGTTGGAATAAAAGATGAGCAAAAAGAGTTTTCTCCTTACCAATGGAGGAGCAAATCAGAAAGGAAACTGAGACATTACAGGCTCAACATTCCCCTCTAGATTGTAGTGGAGGGATCAGGCCATCCTGTCTTCCAAGTCTTAAGACCAGCTGCTGACACTAGCTGCCTTATAACTGGTGGTTGGAGTCCTGCATTGATTAAGAGACATTTATATTTCCTATATTTTATCTAAAATTAGATTTTATCTAAAATTCATTTTACAGCATTTTACAGCTTCACATTTTTTGTTAGTATTAAAGTCCACTAGGAGGAGCTTTAACACCACTTTTCTTACCCTTACAGCTAAGGCTGTGTTGCATTCTTTTTTGGGTTTTTTTTTTGCTGCACCACTAGATGTATGAGGCCAACTGTGGGAACTTGACCCCAGCTACTCTGTAGCCAAATTTTACAGTCAGTTTCTAACAGCATCGGAAGACTTCCTTTGATGTTTGTTTGTTCTCCCTTGAGTCCTCATAGATATCTTGTCTGGGGAGCAAGTACCATTGCACTGCTGTCTGAGCAGACCACTGGGATTATAAAACTCAGCTCCAGTAAAAAATTGGAGAGACAATTTTTTATCTTTCTTGGCCAATGAACCAGTTAATGTAACATCCAGGCATGATGAGTAAGCCACTACTCTGCTGGAAAATGCATGCAGCTCCCTGCCATCCTAAACCCAATGTCAGTAAGGAACTAAAGAAGTACTGTTTAAAATAAAAGAAGACAATTTATTGGAAGGTGAAGAAAAGGGGGAAGAGAGAAGTGATAGACAGCTACTCAGGATAATTAGTAAGTATTCAAAAATAAATACCTTTGGACATTTGTCCACAGCTCCTCCTACTGGGATCTTTCTCCCCATGTAGGAAGAATCCTGGGATCTTACTGGCTCCCTGGCTGTCTTTGACCCTAACCTTGAATTTCATGTAACCATGATTTTCCCCTATCCTTTAGTGGTGGATGAGAGTATCAGTGGGAGCCTTATGGAAAGGTCGTTTAGTTTTAAGGATTACATAAAGGGAAAGTGTGTGTTCCTTATGTTACTCACTACCAGGACCCTTTTGAGCTTAGTTTCTTGTACTTTCATTGCCTTTGTCTTTCTAATTACTCGAGTCTAGCTGTAAAGACAGAAGCTGCCTTTAGAAGGATTCTCTATTAATTCTGAATAAAACTCAGTGAGGCCTTCATCTTCTTTTCCCTACCTATGGGGCTCCAGTATAATTGACAGGGTACTAAGTTATCTTAGGGGCTGTCAACATGCATTCTGGTGCCAGAATTCACTCTGATCTTAATTATATTTATGAGATGTAGTATATATTTATGAACTCTGATTATGTTTTGTGTAGGGTAAAGATGACTGAAGGTCAGATCAGGAGATCCAGTGCATACATAACTCTCACCTAACATGGCAAATATTGTCTAGGTTTTGTTATGTTATTTTCTACCTCTCTCTGTATAATGGAAGGAGGAATGGCCCTAGGGTGATGTTCAAACTTAAACGGGTGGAAGACAGAAATTCCTTGTCTCCATTGTTCTACTTGTACTAGTTTATAAATTTTAGGATTTTTTTTCATTCTATGAAAATTACAGGTGATATTTTGACTATAATTGCCCTAAATCAATAGTGTATGGTATATCATTTTTGGTATAATATCCATTTGAACAATATCCATTCTTATCCAAGAACAGAGGATTATTTTTTTCTAATGTCCTCCTTAATCTACTTTTTCAAACTAATATAGTTTTTAAATCTCAAGAACCCACCTTTAGTGATTTGGAGTTGTATGATTTATCTTATAGAAAATTCAAAACAACTGGCAGCCAGGTGCTTACCACAATTCCTGAACGATATGCAAGTCACAAGAAAGGCATAGGAAATATTCTTTTTTTAAAATTAACTTTATTGGTACACTGTAGGTATACATTATGATCACATTGATCATTTGGAATTTATACCTGTACATGATATAGCTTAATTCAGTTTTTATAAAGGTCTTTCACTTCTTTTCATAGGGTAATTTCTAGGTATTTAATTTCTGAAGCTATTTTGAAAAGTTTGTTTTTCTGATTTATTTTACAGTTGGTTAATTGTTGATGTACAGGTACCTATTGATTTGTATGCATTGGTTTTGTAACTTACCACATTTCCCAATTTGTTTATTCATTCTAAATGCCTTTTTGTGGAGTTTTTTTGAATCATCTATGTAAATTATCTCTAGTCTAGAAATAGGAATAGTTTGACTTTTACTATTCAAATATCTTTTCTTTCACTTGCCTAATTTCTCTCTAACTTTACATCTCAATAACAAATAAAAAGTAGTTAAACACAGCTATTAAAAGGGAAGACATAATACATTTTAGATAAGACATTATTGAAATAATGAACACAAATATAATAGACACTAATTAATTAAATCAAGTTTTTTCTTCAAATAATTAAAAATGAAAACATATCTTTATCTATATTAATTGAGAAAGATTATTTTAGCTATTGTAATTATAAGTGAAAACTTGTAGCTGAACTAAGTAGCTCAGAGTTAGGGTACTTGTCAAACATTCATGATGCCTTGAGTTTGAACTCCACAACTGAAAAAGTTAAAGAAAATATCATGTACAGGTACAAGTACCCAATGATAAATGTAAATGTATTGTAGATGTAAAATGTACCAATAAAAGAATTTAAGGGAAAAAAGTTAAAGAAAATAAATAAATAAATGTGGGAAAAATATACTGATCTAAAAAAAATATTAACAGAATAAAACAAAGCACAAGTTTACAGCAAAACATTTGGCATTTTAGATTAGATGGACAAATATGAGAAATGTACAATTTAGCAATACTTAATGACAAAGTTATGGAATTCCCAAATAAATCAACAATTATTAAGGAGGCTTACTTATTAAACATTAATGTCCTGAAAAGTAACAATCTTGGACAAATCTGCTGAATTCTGCAAGACATTTTTTTTAATTGTAATCTGCAGTATTTTTATTTGTTTGTTTTTGGTACCAGAGATCAAACTCAGGACCTTGCACTTGCGAGTCAGGTGGTGGAACCACTGAGCTAAATCCCCAGCCCTATAATATTATTGAAATTATTCCCCAAAATAAGACAGTAGAATCTGCAAATTTATTCTTTGAAGCACAAAGTAACATGATCCAAAAGCCAAACTAAACACTACAAGAAAACTACAAATCAATACTCATGAAAGTACTAATATAAAAATATTGAAAAATATACCAGTAAAACAAACTGGTCAAGTTTTGAGAATTGAAAGGATAACACATTATGAATGAAAATAATTTATTCTTGCAATGCAAGCATAACTCAACATAGAAAATAAATGTAACATACATCATTAACCATACAAAAGAACAAAAATAGCAAAGACAAAATCCTTTCAGCTGATGCTTAAAAATCACTTGACAGGGGCCAAGGATTTAGCTCAGTGGTTCTGTCACTGCCTCTCAAGTGCAAGGTCCCACGTTCGATTCCCAGTACCAGAAAAAAAAATAATCACAACAAATTTCAACATATTTCCATGATAAAAATTCTAAAAAAAACAACAGAAAAAAATCTTAACCAATATAAGACAAACCATATGTAAAAATGCATCTAACAAATATACATTATTGAAACATAGAAATATTTCTGTAATCAGAAAAAATAAGAGTAATGTTTCCATTGAGCTAAAAGTGATAACTGGAAACAAGCCACATTAAGATCTTCATATCTTTAAATCAACAAAGTAGGTAGTTACATTGCTGGCTGGATTAATTTATCTTAACTACTGGGGAAAATCCCAGTATTACTTTGTAATTGAGGTAAGAAAGAGTATATTTGGAATAGAAAATATCACTTGGGGAGTCTTTTAGTATTCCCATGTCTTTTGTTCACAGTCCACTAAAGAATCCATCAACCCAACATAGGCAGGAATGAAAATGAACTAGACATTTAATAAATAAATTTTAGGATCTGGGTAAAGAATCATGACCTGCTTAGGTGATTACTGAAGGCAGAGGAATAAAGAGTCACTGTGTGAAAAGGTAACTATAAACACCTCTTATTACCAGGTGAACAATTAAAGAAATGAGGACTGCAAATATAACTGGTGCTTCTTTCTTAATGTGTAACATATTAGTTTGGATATATACATACATTATGTCATTGTATAAATTGATTTCTTTCCTTTTGTATTATTTTCATGTAGAGTAAGACATATTAACTTTATATCAGTATTTAAGCATAGTTAAGTTTAAAACATATAATACCCGGTAGTTAATAGTATCAATTCAATTGGACTAAGAGACACTTAATAGATTAGTAATGCAAACTTCTAGATGTGTCTGTGGAAATGTTCTGATATTACTGGGATGTGAGCCAGCAAAGTGAAGGGGAATACCTGTTCTAATGTGAATGGCTCCATCTAATATGTTGCAGCCTAAATTGAATTAAGGAGAGAAGTAAGAATTCAGCCTGCATTTTAAAATTTCCACTCTCCTTTAGTGGGTACATATTTTTCTACTGCCATCACTTGTGGACATCAGATTCCAAGACCATTAACTGAAACCATTAACTTCCCAGGCAGTTTCCAAAATTTCAGTCCAAGAATGGTGTTGCCTTTTCCATTCTTTTGTTCTGTGACTTTAGGCTTCTTGGGCTGATGAGCGACTGATCCTCAGGATCCTGAATTTGCAGATAACAATTTCAAATTGTCTTGCCTCTGATCCACTAAGACTATTGAATGAACTCACTCATATCAGAATATATTTTTTCTGTTCATTCTGTTCCTCTGTAGACCTCCAACAAATACAGATTTTAGCACTGAAAATAGTTCCAGAGAAAGACAATTATAAAGGTGATTTTAAAAAATTTGTTTAGTGGTTCCTGTGTTGTCACTCCAACTTGATGAGATGAAACTTAAATTACATTAGATTCTCTACATTAGATGTAGAGAGTACTGATAGTCAATTGTGTAAATTGTTTAGAAAGTACTGGAAAATAGATCCATTTGATAATCCTAATTCACCACTTGTAATTTACAACACAAGGAACTTTATGACTCTATACATAATATTTAAATATATTTTTTGGAAGACTAAGAAATACATGGTTGTCTGGTGGTTCACAGCATCTCAAGACAATGTACTAAAGGAAAACAATGAGCTCAATGACACTTTCCCAACTCCAGACATGAATGAACAACCTACAGACTTCTAAGCATGTCCTGAAGAAGAATCTCCTCTCCTGAAGCCATATTGCTGAAGTTGCCCAAACAAAGCACAAGCCATCATCATGAAATTTGCTAAACTACAATATTACTTTAACTCTCTACATTGAAAGGTATCTGCAGTTAAAGTGTGGGCAGTAATCCTAAGTGTACGATATCATATAAATTGGGATGGACAAGTTTGCTAGGCCTTTATAGGGCTGAGGAAATTGATTTCCTAAACTCTGATGAAGTTTTTGCCAGAGGATATTGCTAGTTTCCCCATTCTTGTGGCCAAGTCATCTCACACTGAAGCCTTAATATTGGCCATGCTTAATCTCCCTCAGGGAACTTAACCTGCATGCTTATAGAAGCAGTAATCACCTTCCTAGAAACAGTTACCAAGTAAGACAATGCTAGTGGTACTGAGGACCCAACTTATCAATAATTTCTCTTCTAGATCTGTAACCAGTCTTAAGTCTTAGAAAACCTCTTGAGATGAGGTACACAGCATGATCCATGAAGAGGTATGTGACAGTGGTGAATAATTTATTTTCTTCTTTTTTGTAGTACTGGGGATTAAACTGAGGACCTTCACATTGAGACACATTCCTAGTCATTTTTTCCTCTTTTTTAAAATTTTGAAACAGGATCTCTCTATGTAATTAGGTTGTCCAGTCAAGGCTTAAACTTGTGATCTTCCTGGCTCAGCCTCTCAAAGTACTGGAATTACAAGTATTCACCATCATTACCAGGCCAAATAACTTGTTGAGTTTTCTAATTCTTATAAGCAGAGATCTGCGGAATAGTTATATGAATGTATTTTAAGGATTCTGATAATTGTGCAAGGAATACAAAGCTGGATCAGGGTGAATTTTATGATATGAATATATTAAGCTAAGTTTCTATTTAATGTCACAGCTCACAGATATAAAATATAGATAATAATAGTTTATTTGGTTGCTTGACTGAAATACGCATCAAAATACTGACCGTTAGTGAGCTAGAGGTACTCAATATTTTAGGGTTTGCTGTTAATAAGGGGTATTCAAGTGCTCAGGGAGATAGAAATGCTGAAATGAATTTTCCAGGCAAACCTTATTCCACTACATGGGAAGGGTCCAGAAAATGTACCTTAAGAAGGGTATTAATGAGGAAAGAACCAATCTCCATCACTGATCTTTGTATATGAGGCTTTAAAGTGAGGATGGCAGTCACTCAATTAGGGAACCTAAATGTGATGGGTATAATTGAATCACAAAGTGGCAGGAGCCAAGTGGCAGCACTCAACTACCAAAACAAGGTGAGAGTACTTACTGTAATGTATAGCAAAAGGAAAGTAGTTATGAGAATGGACTGACTCATGTATATTTATGAACTTGGAAAATTAATAGTGGTGTTCCCAGAAGTTAAAGAGATAACAAATCTACTTAATTATTTCCTGGAATAATACAAGAAGAAAATTTAGGCAAATGAAAAACAATCTACCATAATTAGCCTAAAGCAGAAAATCATAGCCTCTCAATTCATTCTTCATTCCAGCTAGTTTGCAGACCCAGAACCATTTGAATAAATGGAATACCAGGTCCCCTTGATGAAAGACCCTAGTGAAGCACTCAAAAGTTATACTGTTAACTACTTTCCATCCTTTTCCAAAGAGACATATGATCCTTACCAGTATAAATGTACTTTGAGGTAAGTGAAAAAATATGAAATTTGAGGGACTATTGAACACTGGTTAAAACTTGTCCAAGAAATCTGAAACATCACTGTGGCCTTTTAGCCACAGTAGCAGCCTATGGAATTCAGGTAATCAATTGAGTTTTATGCAAACTATGTGTGGCAAGTGGCCCCCAAATCCATCCTGTAATTTCCTCAGTACCAGAATGCATATCTAAGATAGATACATGTAGTACTTAGTAGAATCCACACATTGGTACCTAACCTGTGGAGTGAAGACTATTATTGTGTGGAAACCCACATGGAACCCATTAGAGGTACCTTTCCTTGGAAAAATAGTAAATCAGAAACAATATTACATCCCTGGAGGGATTGCAGTGATTATTGTCAGCATAAAGCACTTAAAAAGGCAGAACTGATAAATCTTATCACAATCCCAATAAAATCTCTTACTTGACCTGCACAGAAGATGAATGGATCTTGGAGAATGATAGTCGGCTTACTAAATATTTAACCAAGTGGTGACTTCTATTTTAGCTCCTTGCTTGAGCAGATTAACATATATCCTGGTACTTGGTATGCATCTATAGATTTGGCAAAAAGCATTTTTTTTACTCCATACCTATCAATGGGACCCACTGGAAACATTTGGTTTTCAACTGATAAGACCAGCAATACACCTTCACTGTCATACCTCAGAGATTTATCCATTCTCCAGCCCCACATCATAATTTATTTATTTTTCAGAGAAACTGATTGTCTTTCTCTCCCAAAACTTATTACATTTGTCCAATACATTAATGATATTATGTTTAGAAGACAGGTGAGTAAAAATGAGCAACTACTCTTGCCTTGTTTGTAAAGTATTTGTGTGTCAGCAGATGGGAAGTAAATCCAACTAAAATTTATGAGGCTTCTACCTCAGTGTAATCTCTAGAGTCTAGTGGTGTGGAGCAGGCCAAGATATTGCTTCTAAAGTGAAAGATAAGTTTTTGCAACAGGGCCCCTCTACAGCAATGAAAGATGAACAATGCCGACTGTGCCTATTTGGATTTAGGAGTGAACAAATTCAGCTCTTTGGTATGTTACTGTGTCCCATTTACTGAGAGGCTCAGAATGCTGCACCATGGGATTCAGTAGATTCAATTATACTTGAGGTGTCAGTGCCGGATAGAGATGCTGCTTGGAACCTCTGGCAAGCCTAAATACATGAGTCACAAATAAGATGAATCTCCACATTGCTTCCTAACCTGTGTAGTGGGAGCTCTTCCATTTTCTGCAGAAAACTAGTCTCTCTTTGAGAAACAGTACCTGGTCTATTACTTGGAAAATAGGAGAAAGAGTACAATTTACTATGGAACATGAAGTTGTCATGCACCATGAGCTGCTCATCATAATGTGGGTGTTATCTGGTCCATAGAGTCATAACATTGTTCATATGCAATTACTCTATCAAGTAGGAATGTTTTTTAAACTACTGGGCCCAAATAAGCCCCGAAGATACGAGTAAATTGCATTAAAAAGTGGTCCAAAAGCCCATTGGTTTTTCTCTTGCTCTACTGCTTTCTCATCCTCATTGTGCACCTATGGCCGCATAGGGTGTACCCTACAATCAGTTGAAAGAGGAAGAAAAGATTAAGGCCTGGGTTACAAATGGTTCTGCACATAATGCATCCATAACTTGAAGCAGAGTGTTGAAATCACATCTTCACAATGAGCAGAAATTTGAACAGCGGACATGGTCATATGCCTTACTTGGAAAAAATAATCCAGTATGGGACTATATACAAAGCCATTGGCTGGAGCCTGTGTGTGTGTGTGTGTGTGTGTGTGTGTGTGTGTGTATGTGTGTGTGTGTGTGTATGAATTATAAATTTTGGGTGAATTTGCTCATTTGAATATAAAAGTTGTGAGCTATGATAATGGGCCACTGGCAATTCTGAAAGCTGGAAAACTGGAAGTTGACAGCATCACTCAATTTTATTCCAAGGCTGTAAAAAACAGAGAACCTACCAGTGTAACTCTCAGCATTACCCCAGAGGGCTCAGAACATGAGAGGTGACTTAGGCCATCAAAAAGTCCAAAGAAAAAAGAATCTGGAGCTCTGAGTTTCAACTGCAGAAGATTAGTGTCCCATATAAATAACAGAGAGTGTGTATACACACATTTCCTATTTATTTTTTCTATTTTGGTCTTTGGATGATTAGATTGTGTTTTCCCACAGTGGGTGATGACAGATCTTCCTTGTCCAGCCCACAGATTGAAATGCTACACTTTTCTTGAAATACTTTCATAAAATTCCTGAGAATCATGTTTTAGCACCTGTCCCAGCATGTCTTATTTTAGTAAACTTGATGCTTAAAGTTAACTATCACACCACTTTATCCCTCATTTCCCCCTATTATTAGTGTATTATATTGGTAAAAATTTAATGTATCTGTATGGATACATGATAACTAAGACTATAGATTACATCTAGGTTCACTTTTTGCTTCCCCACTCTATGGGTTTTCGACAAAAAAGTTAATTTTATCCATCATTATAGTATCATGTAGAAAAAATTTCATTGCCCTAAATGATTCATCACTCCATTCTTTTTTTCCCAAACTCTGACAGTTTTTATGAATGTTAAAAATAGAGTTTTAAAGAAATCTATCAGCCAAACTTGGTAGCACACAACTATGATCCCAGCAGTCTGAGAAACAATACCAAGAGGATTATAAGCTCAAGCCCAGCTTGGGCATCTATCTTATCAACTTATCAACTTAGTAACATAACAAGATCCCTTCTCAAAATATTTTTTAAAAGAGAATGTAGATATAGGTCAGTGCTGATACTGTGATTTCAATCCACATTACTGCAAAAATGAAAAAGAAAAAAAGAACAAAGTCATTCTTTTTTTCCTCATAAAATCTTACTTCCAGAATCTGTGTTCTCTTATATATCTCTCCATAGCAGTAAATTGCATGCTTGCCAAAGGAGAGATATTTGGTAAAGGTTTTCTGAATATATGACCAAAGAAGTAGATATATAAAACATGATTTCTACGCTATATATCCAGCAACATATTCTACCCAGTATACTTAATTCTAGGTTCCCATGATTAGGTATGGGAATTTGCAATCCTTCTTGGACAAACTGAATTGTCCAGTGATTCTAACAACCTTCATAAATAATACACTCTTACTATTTTTTTCATTTTTGTTTTTTACATTTAATTTTGTATATATTTTTAAATGAAACTTAAAAATATCAAAATTATATTCATCTGTAGCTGTTTAAACCAATAAACCTTTCAGATTTTATGTAATGTGGGGCTTTTATGTACCATTGTTTCCATGCTGCTTATTTTATTCTACTAAACTAGATGAGCTTCATAAACATTCTCAATTTTTTAAAACTAAAAATTGTTTATTGTTTTGACTATTAAAATATAAAATTTCCTATTTCAGGCAAATAAATTCATTTTTATTTATGAATAAACATTCTGATATCTGAGACTCCTTTTTAATAGATCAGAATCAGTTAACAAGTAAACCTCACGGATTTGGACTTGAGCAGAAACCTAGGGTGAAGTAAACCTACGTTGTTTTATTGCTTGGAAGTACATATATGCAATGTGAATATGTTTAGTGAACCAGACATTAGCTAAGAATACTGTGTACATTAATTTACATACCACTGAAGCCCTTGTAGGAGGTGTGCATGTCCTAGAGGTGTTTGGAACACCTCTTGAACAAGTCAGGTGCCTTCAGAATCAGTTTGATCTGCTTAATAAAACCACTGGTTGTGTTCATAAAAAAATTAAATTTAAAAAGTCTGATATTATGTTCATGTTAATTACTTCCATACACATTTGGCATGATGGTGCATGCCTGTAATGCCAGCACTCAAAGGGCAGAAGGATCACCTTCAGTTTGAGGCTAGCCTTGGCTGACTTCAAAGCTAGCCTGAACTACAAAGCAATATCCTGTCTCAAAAATTTGCTTCCATACTTAAATTGTTCAACATATTTTATCATGAAGAAATGTTGAGTTTTATTAAATAGCTTTTATGAAACTGGTGAGATGGGTTCTGTAATTCATCTTATTGATGTGGTATATCATATTTATTGACTTGCCTATGTTGAAACATCCTTGAATCCCTGAGATGAATCCCACTTAATCATGGTGAATAATATTTTTATTGTACTGCTAAATTAATTTTGTAGTATTTTGTTGAGGATATTAGAATCTGGGTTTTTTTGCTTTTGATAAGTTTTTATTGTGAAGTATTTGATTTAGAAAAGAGTACAAATTATAAATAGTCAGATTTGTACAAATACAGTATTTCAATATTATGTACATGTGAACAGCTTAACAGGTTCACTGAAGAATGCATATTTCCATCAATACAATCTAAAAAGGACTGCAATATTCACAACGCTATTAACACATGAATAACTTGAGTCGAAACAATCCTCATGACTACTGTGGATTGACAAATGGCTATGAAACCACAACATAAAACATTACAAATTTTAAAGAAAGATAATGACTACCTTGTGAATTTAGCAAATCTTGCAAACATTAAAATCTATGTTGACATTATCTACCATTGTTGAGAATACTAAATTTAAGATGACTACATGAAGATCTCATAAAAATAGCTAGTTTAATTTTTTTTCCAAATCTTACTTACTCAGTCATTTACTATTACTTGAAAATTGCCCAAGATTATATGTTCCCAAACTGGACAAATATTACCACTTTACAACGAACAATGAACAACTATAAGGATACTCTATTGAAACATGAATCATGTAAATAAGAATTATTAAAATCATGTGGTCTGAAGAAAGCCAAACTTTGTTATGAAATTCATAATCAACGTTTGTCTAAAAACATTCAAAGCTGATCAATTTAATGAAAGTTTACTTAAAACAAATTTAGTTTTGTCCATAAATTACTAAAAGACAGAACTCTTTCATCCTATACTGTGTATCTAAAAATGCCTGAGCTTTCAAAATTGAAATAAAAGTCTGAACTAAAATTAAGTAAATCAAATTCCATGACAGAATGGGGAAAAATAAGCACCAAGATATATCATGTAAATATACAAATTCCCAATGATGAATGTCACCATATTGTATACCTAAAGTGTAGCAATAAGCTCAATGAATTAAAAAACCTACTAGATCAGAATAGTTAGGCAACAACTTCATATAACCCATCTCATACCATCTTTACCTTTTGTAGAAAATTTTACAGACTTTGAGACAATATACATATACATAGTGCATGAATCTTATAGTACACTCCAATGTAAAATAAGCATAGATTAAATTATAAAAAATTATTTAACTTTTCTTGAGATTTGCATTAAATTTATAAACTAAGTATGGTATACATAAATGTTTACTTAGATAATGAAAATGCTAGATTACTGACTCATGTTAATCATGTAACTTTTAAATCATTTTTACATGTACTCTGGAGTTCATTTAATAAAAGCACCATGAGTCTCTCCTAAATTCAAGTGGATGCAAAATAAAAATACAATTCCAAAATACCAGTGTTAACCATTTGCCTTATTTAAAAGTTCTGTATTTCTAATTAAAAACTTTTTATCTGAATCTAGAATAGTGTTAAACAAACAACCCCCAAAACTCTCCTGCTTTGACTTCTTAAACACATACCTACTCCACTATTGCGTACTGCATTTTACAAAAAACACTACTCTGCACCCTTTACAACTGTTTAATACTATTACTCTCAAAAAAGTTTGTGGATAACAAATAATTAATAAGTTACTTCAAACTGGTTGAAGTTTCATTTGAATGTTTTACAATTTAAAAATGCTATATATCAGTTACAAATGTGAATTGGAAACATGCCAATTTATTTGATGCACAAAAATATTTTTTCACTACACAGAATTTAAGGGCTTAGCAGAAATGTTCCTCCAAATTTACATTTTAAACAGAAACATTTAACAAATAACTTTTTCAAGGAGATGTTAGTATGCCTCCACTTTTGTCAAACTTTTTTACGCTTTGATGCTGCTGCAACCTGCTTGAATAGTACCCTGCATTTAGTTTGAAGCTATTCCAAAGTTTCTTTGTGAGCTTTTTCCATACTGTTCATCTTTGTTCTCAAATTTGACTCTTGGCACTGGAAGTCTGCCTATAGCACAGTTAAATTTTTATCTTTTTCTAAAATGGTCTGGTCTCTTTGTTGTAAGAGCCATTTAAGTGACATCACTTCTTAGTTGACTTATAAGGGCAAAACACTCTGTTCCCCTACTATCTGTTGACTGATTTTTAAAGGTACTATATCCATTAGGTGGCTAAGATTCCATTTAGGGCTTTTTCTTTGGAATTGCATTCTGAATTGCTACAGTGGATTTATGGCTCTGTTTCCACAGTCCCTGCTCTTGTTCTTGACTTAGATTGGTGATTTTATGATGTTGTGACAATGGTGATGATTTTGATGGTGGTGATGATGTTTTGAATGATGCTTGTCTTTCTCAGTAAAAGACAATGATGAAGAGTTCGAATGCCAAGAGCTCAGACTCTTCCTTTGTTCTTTTGTCTTATGTAAAACTCTCTTGTATAAAAAACTACAAAGCCATCACAATAATTTTCCATTAAACTTTCTTCTTCCTTCCTCTTTCTGATCAAAAGCACACTTTGTTTACACTGTTCACATGTCATTTATACTTTTGTTATGAATTTGTGAAATACAGTTGGTACCAATAAGCACTGCAATTATGTCATTAACAAGGCTTAGATGCCCCAAACTGATTCACGTTTTGAACACACTTCTTACAAATTGTGTTAGTTTTTCTCTCTTGTTGAAATTCTGGTCTGCAGTAAATACATTTTACAATAGAATGAACAATCTGACATTCCTGGTGAGGCATCCCTGAGTCAGCTCACACTCTCTCTGGCTTTTAATCCAAGGGAAATTTTGGAATGCTTGAACATTCCATTTGCTTTTTCTCTGCTTCAGTCTTTCTATTCAGTTGCCATTGGTGACAACACCACCTCTAGCCCATGTTTTCTTCTCCAGAAGGTCTACACTTTGCAAAATCCACTCAGAGCTAACACCTCACAGCGATCCCACCAGGCAGGTAGGTGCTGCTGCTAGCATCTGTTTTTAAAAAGATGAACCTATAGTTTTATTTATTATTTGTGTCTTTATCTGTTTTGAAATCAATCTCATATAGCATCATGGAATATGTTTGAAATAATTCCTTGCTTTTCAATATTTTAATTATTTAAAGAAAATTGATATAAATTCTTTTAATTATTTTTAAAATTCAGCATTTATACCTTCTCATCTTGGTCTTTGAAAGGAGAATTGTGTTAATAATACAATCTTATCAGTATGTATGTTTTTCTTTTGGTTTTCTATTTCTTTATGATCCAATCTTATTAGAGTGTATGTGTCTAAAAATTCAACTCTTTCTTTTAAATTATTAAATTTCCTGGCATATAGTTGATATGATAATATCTAATAAGATTTTGGTTTTCTGTGTCATTTTAATGCCTCTTTCTACTCTCTCATTTTATTCATTTGAATCTTCTATATCTTTATCATGGTCAAGTTAAAAGTTTGCCAATCTTTCACCTTTCTGAAGAACTGCATCTGTTTAATTGATATGTTCATTATTTTTAGTGTTTACCTCATTTATATCTGTCTTTAAATTTTTAATTCTACTAATTTTGTGTTTAATTTCTTTTTTATATTTTATCCTCTTGAGATGCACCAATTGATGATTTTTATTTTTGTTGTTCTCATTTTTCAGGTTTTTTTGATGTAGTTATTGATTAATAAACATTCTTCTTAATACCTTTTTTAAATTCCACTGGTTTTGGTATGCTGTGTCTATACTTTCATTTGCCCCAAAAATTGTTGTTGTGTTTTATATCTGGGTGTCACACCAAAGTCTCATATGCTCAGAGGCAGGATTTTCTGAAGGTAACTGGATTACAATAGCACTACAGGTGGGTTTGTATTGCAAGGGGCTTTTAGCTGGGTTTATACTGAAAATCAAGAGAAAAAAAGCCCATTTGAAAAGCTTTCCCAGAAATGGAGTACCAATAAAATTGGAGCTCCACCTATGTTCATAGTGCACAGTTTGTGATAGCTAAAACTTGGAAACATCCCAGTTGCTCATCAACTAGAGACTGGATAAAGGAAATGTGATTTTTAAAAAATAAAATGGAGTACTACTCAAGATAAATAATGAGAAACTAGAGACATCTATAGTTAAATGGATGCACATTGAGGACATACACTTAAGTGAAATAAATAGGGCACATGTAAATACTGAATAGTTTCTCTGGTGTGAGAAACTAAAAGTGTAAATAAGGTTGAAAATATATAATGTATAATGTGAAATAGGAAGTAAAGGGGCAAAGTGGTAGGGGAAGTGGGAGGGGTAGGGAAAAGGAAAGAAGGGAATGGAATTAATATGAGAAAATGAAAAAAATTGAAACAGGATTGCCTAAGAGTCATTAGAGGTTCAAAGCCTAAAAAGATCAGCTATACCTGGAAGATATCTTTGAGAAGCAATTGCTCCGTAAGAGCTCTAAACATAAGTAATAAAGATACTCACAGTAAGCAATATTGAAGTTTCAGCCCAGGAATTAAACCGAAGAACAGCACCAACAACAAAATGAGAAATGAGAAGACACCTAAGCAAGGTGCAAACCCAGACTTCCAGCTCACCAAAGGCAAATGCTGGGGAACACAAGGTAGAAAAATCTGATAATCGACCACCTGAACACTCTGAACTGATAGTTCAGGAAGTAACAAAACATATGAATGAGGCTCTAGAAAAATTCAAAACAGAAATAATTTCCCAGATAAATACAGAGATGGTGATCAGAATGAAAGACATTATTAGAGACTCTAGAACAGAAACAGATTAAAAAAAATAGATGAGCTCAGGACTATGATAAAAGCCATGAATGCCCAGCATAGGAAAGAAATAGAAATCATGAACACCCAACATAGGAAAAAAATGGAATCCATGAGTCATATTCAAACAGATATCCAGAAGATTAAAAACTCCACTGAAAGTATTCACAGCAGACAGAGCCAATGTGAAGATAGAATATCAGATATAAAATGCAGGATTGCAGTTAGTGACCATAAGAAAATAGATTTCTTAAAAATAGTAAGGGACCATGAGAAAACAATCCAGCAGCTGCTAGATGATACAAAGAAGAATAACATAAGACTGATAGGAGTCCACGAAAAAACAGGAAAAAGTACAATTGACATAAAAAAACTGTTCACAGAAGTAATCATGGAAAATTTCCAGGCAGAGGAAAAGAACTTGACATACAGATAAGTGAGGCATATAGAACTCCAACTAGCCATGATCAAAAAATCTACACCTAGACATATAGTCAAGATCCCAGAAACCCAACAGAAGAACAAAATCCTACAAGCAGTTAGAGAAAAGAAATAAATCACATACAAAGGAAAGCCCATCAGAAGAATCACAGCAGACTTCTCACCACAAACACTCAAGTCAAGGAATGAAGTATTTCAAGCCCTAAAATAAAATAACTTCCAACCTAGACTGTTGTATCCTGCAAAAATTATCTTTCAAAATTGTTGTGTAAATTAGATACTTTCATGGCAAAGAACAACTAAGAAACTTAATAAATATGAAACCAGCACTGCAAACAATTGTAAACAATATCCTAAAAAAGAGAGGGAGGGTCACAACTCCATGAGTCCCAACAGAGCAAAGTCATCAGGCTAGGCAAGAAACTAAAGGGAAAGAGTGTAAAATAAAAAAACAAAAGAGCCAACAACAGTAAAATATCATGACAAGATGAGTCAATATATATCAATTATAACCATCAATGTTAATGGCCTCAATTCACCAATCAAAAGAAATAGGCAGAATGGATTAAGAAGCAAAATACAACAATATGCTGTATACAAGAAATGCACATAGTTCAAAAAGAAATTCATAGACTGAAAGTAATAGGGTGGAAAACAGTTATCCATGCAATAGGGGGCCAGGAAAAATCAGGGGTAGCTATGTTATTTGCAGACAATATAGATTTCAAACCAAAACTAATTAAGAGAGACAGAAGGTCACTACTTGCTTATTGTGAAGATAGTTATTTCTTGTATTTAGAACCCTAATGGAATGATTGCTTCTGAGAGGTGTCTTCTGAGTATAGGTGGTCTTTAGGCTCTGAGTTTCTAATGACTCTTTGGCAATCTCGTTTTCAGCATACCAGGAAGAACAACTGATTAGATCAATCATGACACCTTAGCTCAATTGATGCAATCAGCATCAACAATAATATCAAACACAGCTCAGAAAATGACAATTTGTGGTAGCAATTAATCTGTCACCTGTAAAGACATGAGCTAGATCAAAATCAAGGACCAGTACAATATATATTTGTAGTACCATTCAATATAGCATATTTACCCTTTGGGATGAGGATTTAGAAGAAGTTGGGGAGGGTGTGATAGAGAGATAGAGGGTGAGGAGAAGGTTAGAAGGAGGCTAGAGGACACAGAAAGACCACACAATCTTTGGGAAACTGTTGAAGACAAGAGGAAAAGACAGAACAAAAGCACAAAGGCAAGAACAGAACAAACTAACAGCAATAGAGAATCTAGAAACTGTATTCACTTTCCTGTAAAAATAGTGTCAGTTCAGTGAAGGAAAGAGAGAGAAAAACAATACAAAAATAGGACAGGAATAGGAACAAACAGGAGAGAAATGGAGAACAAGAAGGGAGACGGAGATAAAAAGAAAAGAAAAAAAAAAAATATATATATATATATATATATGGGGGGCCTCCCTCAGGGTATGTCTCTGTTGTCCTGGCAGACAATGTGGGCAGCAGTGTGCAGATCTAAGATGATTAGTCTCAGCAAGCCAGCTGTAGTTCACTGAGATTCAGGCCGATTTCTGGCTGCAAAGCCCAAGTTGAGTTCCCTGACCTCTTGCAGGATTGAACTCTCCAAGGCTCTACTGGAGGATCCAGCTCTCCTTCCCCTGAAGAGAGCCTGGGTTTCTATGGGAGGTGCTGATCCCACCAACTTACCAATCCTGGTGGTCCAGAGTGCCTTTATTGCAGAGGTTTTCTTCACTTTCCTAGTAGGCTTCAATTTTGATTGAGGATCCTCAGAGAGGCCCTCTCTCTGTCATTCGCTTCTGCCCTATCTTCTGGGGCTCACAACCATGACTTTATGGCCCCTTTCAATCTCTGCAGTGTGGAATCAGATAATGGGCAGCCCACACAGATCTTCAGGGGCTCTGGCATTCATGGGACAGAGGTTTCTGGGTGCAGGGCACTGGCATCTGCAGAACCAAGTTTATATCACCTTTGATGACAATATGGATGATGTACTTTTTTTGGATGATGTATTGCAAAAAAGTAAAGAATGCAGGTGTGAAGGGCCAGGGATTTAGCTCAATGGTTCTGCCTCCTGTCTCACAAGTGCAAGGTGCCAAGTTCAATCCCTAGTACCAAAAAAAAAAAAAAAAAAAAAAAAAAAAAAGAATGGAGATGTTGAAAACAGTTAAATGACTGTTTAAAGAGAGTTTTAAGTTGAATTCAGGTAAAATACTTAGAACAGAACATAAAGATTTATTATTAATTTATGTCCTTTTTCTAGCCATCCAAAAATCTACACAGTACTGTCATGTACATTTCTTCATACTTTGAATCATTACAGCACATGTGAGGGTTATCAAGAAGAGGGCTGGGGATTTAGCTCAGTAGTTGTGCTGCCTGCCTCACAAAGGATGCAAGGATGAAAGGATGCAAGTTCTATCACAGGTACCAAAAAATAAATAAATACATAAAAATAAATTGTGTTGGAAAAACTGGATTTCAACCTGTCAAAGATTAAAACTAGACCCATATCTATCACTATGCATTAAACTAAAATTGAAGTTGATTAAAGATCAAATTATCAAAACAGAGACACTAAACTTGCTGGAAGACAAGTTAGGTAGAACTTTTGAAAAAATTGGCATAGGAAAAGACCTTATGAACAAAACCTCAGTAGTATGGGAACTAGCACAAAAAATCAACAATTGGGAACTCACTTTATTAAAAATCTTCACTGCAAGAGAAACCACCAAGAAAGCTAAGAGACAACCTACAGTATGGGAAAAAAATTTTATCAGCTGTACCTCAGACAAAGGAGTACAACAGAGTATATATAAAGAACTTAAAAAATCAGACCCCCAAATTTAAACACCCAATACAAACATGGGCATCTGGAATGAACAGATATTTTTCATAGAAAGAAAGAAAAGCACCAGAGCTCCCAGAACAGAAGAGGCCTCTGGGTCAGCATGACATGGCTCCCCACTGAGAGGAGGCATCCAGGTCAGCATATCACAGTTCCCACCACAGAGGAGGTGAGCTGCACAGGTGCCAGCAACACCCACCTTCCCTTCAAAATGAGAAGACATGTAAACAAGCTTCAGAAACAGACTTCCAGATCACCTAGAGCAACCCCAAAGGGAAACAAGATGGAACACTCTGATATTCAACCACCTGGATTCCCTGAACAAGAAAAGAAAGAGGATATGAAAAAAATTAAATCAGAAATAACTTCTCACATAACAGGAGAGATTGTGCCCATAGTGCAGGACATGATTAATAAATCTAGAGAGGATACAGATAAAAAAAATACATGAGCTGAGGAACATGATGGAATCCCATTATAGGAAACAAGTGGAATCCATAAGACAGATGCAAACAGATTTCCAGGACATTAAAAACTCCACTGAAAGTCTATGCAGCATAATGAGCCAATGTGAGGACAGAATTTCAGATATAGAAGATAAGATTGCTATTAGTCAGCAGGAAAAGAAAAATGTCTTTAAAATTGTAAAGTACCACGAGAAATCAATCCAGCAGCTAGCTGCAAGATGATGCAAAGAAAAATACCATAAGACTGATTAGAGTCAATGAAGAAACAGGAGAGAGTGCAGATGACATTAAAAAACTTCACAGAAGTGATGGCAGAAAACTTCACTAGCAGGGGAAAAGAACTTGACACACAGATAAGTGAGGCATATAGGACTCCAATTAGCCTTGATCAAAAAAAATCTACACATAGGCATATAATTGTTAAAATTCCAGAAACCAGACAGAAGAACAAAATTCTACAAGCAGTTAGAGAAAAGAAACAAATCACAAACAAAGGAAAGCCCATTAGAATCATTCCCAATGCAAACCTTCAAGGCAAGAAGAGCTTGTAATGATGTGTTTCAAGCCATAAAGGAAAACAGCCTCCAACACAGATTGATGTAGCCTGCAATACTATCTTTCAAAATTGATGGTGAAATAAAATACTTTCATGACAAAGAGGACTTTAGGAACTTCATGAATACCAAACCAGCACTCCAAAATATTTAAGATAAAATCCCAGGAAAAGACAATGAGGGTCACAACCCGAGGAAGCAAAACAGAATGAATCCACTGGGCATGACAAGAAATTAAAAGCAAAGGGGGAGAATCAAACAAAAAGAAAAAGTCATGAAAATGTTAACTCAAGGTGTATCAGTTATAACCATCAAAGTTAATGGTCTCAACTCACCAATCGAAAGAAACAGACTGGCAGAATGGGTAAAGGAACAAGATCTTGCATACAAGAAACACACTTAATTCAAAAAGAAACTCATAGACTGAAAGTTAAAGGGTGGAAAACAATACTCCATGAAACGGAAACATGAAAAAAAGCAGGAATAGCTATCCTATTTGCAGACCAAGAGGATTTCAAACCCACACTGATTAAGAGAGACAAAGAAGGACACTATATCCTTGTAAAGTGAACAATCCAAGAGGAAGAGATGACAATCATAAATATCTATGCACCGAACACTAGTGCACCCAACTATATAAAACAAATACTAATGGGCATGAAAAACCATATAAGCACTAATACAATAGAAATGGGGGACCTCAATACCACATTGTCACAAATAGATATATCAACTAGACAAAAAACAAGCAACAAAATACTAGAACTCAATCAAACTCTTCAATAAATGAACTTAACAGATGATTGCAGAGTATTCCACCCCACAAAATCAGAATACACATTATTTTCAGTTACACATGGGTCATTCTCCAAAATAGACCACATACTCACTCATAGAATATATTTAGGTAAGTGCAAAGGAATTAAAGTTACCCCCTGTATATTATCAGACAATAGTGCAATGGAATTGGAGATCAATAGCAAAAGAAACTGCAAAAACTTCACATACACATGGAAATTGAACAACACACATCTGAATAACCAATGAGTCACAGAGGAAATTAAAGAAGAAATCAAACAGTTCCTTCAATTAAATGAAAATGAAACTACAACATATGGGAATATATGGGACACAATGAAAGCAGTCTTTTGAGGGAAATTCATAGCAGTGAATACTCATATTAGAAAAACAGAGTGAGCCCAATTAAATACCCTGATGGTGAACCTCAAGCTTCTAGAAAGAGTAGGACAAATCCAAAGCTCATATAAGGGAGGAAATTATAAAGGTCAGGGCAGAAATCAAGGCAATGGAGAATAAGAAAACAATACAAAAAATCAATGAAGCTAAGAGTTGGTTCTTCAAAAGAATCAACAAAATTGAAAAACCCTTAGGCAACCTTATCAGAAAAAGGAAAGAAAAGGCCCAAATCCATGCAATTAGGAATGAAAAGGATGAAACTTCAACAGACCCAGCAGAAATCCAGAGGATCATCAATACCTACTTTGAGAACCTATATGCCAATATGATGGAAAACACAGAAGAAATGGACAGATTCCTAAACACATATGAACTACCAAAGTTGAATGAAGAACACCTCAAAATTCTAAAGAACATAATATCAATCAACGAAATTGAAAATGTAATTAAAAACTTACCAATCAAGAAAAGCCCAGGTCCTGATGGCTTCAAAGCTGAATTCTAGAAGACATTTAGAGAGGAACTACTGCCACTACTGTTTAAACTCTTCAACAAAATTGTAAAGTAAGCAACATTCCCGAGTTCATTCCTGGAAGCAAGCATCACATGGATCCCAAAGCAGAGAAAGACCCAACCAAAAAAGAGAATGATAGGCCAATCTCACTAATTAACATAGATGCAAAAATCCTTGCTAAGATACTGGCAAATAGAATCTAGATCATCAAGAAGATCATACATCCTAACCAACTAGGATTCATCCCAGGGATGCAGGGATGGTTCAACATATGCAAATCAATCAATGTAATGCACTATATCAATAGAGCCAGGGACATAAACCAAATGGTCATATCAATAGATGCAGAAAAAGCATTTGACAAAATCCAACACACATTTATGATAAAAACCCTACAAAAAATTGGAACAGATGGACTCTACATCAAACTGATAAAAACGATCTATGAAAAAAAAACAGCCAATATCATACTAAATGGTCAAAAACTGAAATCCTTTACACTAAAATCAGGAACAAGATAAAAATGTCCACTATCACCACTCCAGTTCAAAATAGTTTTGGAAGCATTAGCCACAGTAATTAGACAGGAGAAAGAAATAAAAGGAATAAACATAGGAAATGAAGAAGTCAAATTGTCATTATTTGTAGATGACATGATATTCTGTATCAAAGACCCCAAGTAGTCCACCAAAAGTCTTCTAGAGTTAAAACCAAACTCAGTAAAGTAGCTGGATACAAGGTAAAAACATCAAAATCAATAGCTTTCCTCTATATGAACAACAGACTCCCTGAGAGAGAAATAGGGAAAACAATTCCCTGCACAATAGCATCCAAAAAACTGAAATACATAGGAATCAACCTAACAAAAGAAATCAAAGACCTCTTCTCTGAAAACTATAGCATTTTGAAAAAAGAGATTGAAGATGATATCAGAAAATTGAAAGATATCATCTGCTCCTGGGTAGAAAGGATCAACATAGTGAAAATGGCCATACTTCCAAAATTGCTGTATAAGTTCAATGCAATCCCAATTGAGATCTCAGCAGCATATGTCATGGAAATTGAGAAAACAATCCAAAAATTCATTTGGAACCAGAAGAGACCCAGAATAGCAAATGCAATTATACATAACAGAGACATGGCTGGGGATATTACAACCCCCAACTTGAAACTATATTACAAAGCTACTGTGATAAAAACAGCATGGTACTGACAAAAAAAAACAGACCTGAGGACCAGTGAAACAGATTAGAAGATTCAGAAACAACTCCAGACACATTCAGCTACCTCATCTTTGATAGAGGAGCCAAACACCCTCACTGGAGGAAAGATAGCCTCTTCAATAAATGGTGCTAGAAAAATTGGGTTTCAACTTGCCAAAGACTAAAACTAGAACTTTATCTCTCACCCTGCACTAAACCAAAATCAAAATGGATTAAAGATCTAAATATTAAAACAGAAACACTGATCTGGCTGGAACAGAGTTTAGGTAGAACTCTTGAAGACGTTGGGTGGGAAAAGACTTTATGAAGAAAGCCTCAGTTGCCCATGAGCTAGCACAAGCAATCAAAAGGTGAAATCTCTTCTTACTAAAAAGCTTCTGCACAGCAAGAGAAACCAGCAGCAATGTGAAGAGACAACACACACTGTGGGAAAAAATTTTCACCTGCTGTTCCTCAGACAAAGGTGTACTATCTCGAATCTATAAAGAGCTTAAAAATATCAGACCTCCCAAATTTAAAGACCCAATCCAAAAATGCGCATCTGAAATGAACAGACATTTCTCAGATAAAGAAGTAGAAATGGCAAATAAACATATGAAAAAATGTTCAACATCACTGGTCATTCGAGAGATGCCAGTGAACACAATGGTGACATTCCACCTCACTCCGGAAAGAATGGCTGCTATTATGAAATCAACCAATAACAAAGGCTGGCATGGCTGTGGGGAAAGAGGAACCCTGCTCCACTGCTGGTGGGAGTGTAGACTGGTGCGAGCACTGTGGAAATCAGTATGGAGATACCTCAAAGAACTAGGACTGGAAGTTCCATTTGACCCAGCTATTCCCCTGCTGGGTATCTTCCCCAAAGAATTAAAAGTATCATACCACAGTGATATATGTGCACCCATGTTCACAGCAGTGCAGTTTGTAATAGCTAAAACTTGGAAACAGCCCAAATGCCCATCAACTGGAGACTGGATAAAGAAAATGTGTTTTTTTTTAAATAGAGTACTACTCACCCATCAAAAATGAGAAATTAGAGACAAATTTTTGCTAAGTGGATCCACATTGAGGTGATACTCTTAAGTGAAATAAATAGGATACATGCGTAAATACCAAATAGTTTCTCTAGTGTGAGAAACTGAAAGTGCAAATAAGGACTAAAAGGTATAATAGATAATGTGAAATAGCAAGAAAATGGGCAAAGGGGAATGAGAATTGAGAGGGGTAGGGGAAAGGATAGAAGAGAATGGGATTAATATGAGAAAATGAAAGAAAGGAAACAAAGACTTTGTAAATGGGGACAATGGAGGGGTGGAAAGGAGGGCAGGGGAAGCCAGAAAAAATAAGAACCAAGAGATTATATTAAGGTGCATCTCTCCAATGATGAATGTCATTATAAAATGCACCAATAAAAGGATATATTACAATAAAAAATTTCAAAAGAAATAAAAGCACCAAATGAACATATGAAAAAATTTTCAACATCACTGATCATTCAAGAGATGCAGATGAAAACCACACTGAGATTACATCTCACCCCAGAAAGAATGGATGCTATCAAGAAATGAATCAATAAAAAAATGATGGACCCCCAACAGTACAGAGAAGTTGAGCTACTCCCAGCGCACAAGAGGAGGCTTTGAGACTGCTGTACCACCCCCACCAGCACAGAAAAGGTGAGCTGAGCAGGCACCGGGAGCAAACTACCACCCCATTGAAATGAGAAGACACATAAACAAGACTCAAAACCAGACTTCCCGATCACATAAGACAACCACAAACCAAAAAGATGGACCACTCTCATACTCAAACACCTGGACACCATGAACTACCAACAAAAGAGTTTATGAAAAAAAAGAAATCAGAAATAATTTCTCAGATAACAGCAGTGATTGTGCCCATAGTCCAAGACATTATTAATAAATCTAGAGAGGACACAGATAAAAAAGTAGAGGAGCTGAGAAACATGATGGAATCCCAGCATAGGAAGCAAATGGAATCCATAAAACAGATACAAACAGATTTCCAGGAGATTAAAAACTCCACTGAGAGTCTATGCAGCAGAATGAGCCAACGTGAGGACAGAATTTCAGATATAGAAGATAAGAATGCCATTAGTCAGCAGGAAAAGAAAAATTTCATTAAAATTTTATGGGACCATGAGAAATCAATCCAGCAGCTGCTAGACAATGCAAAGAAGAATAACATATGACTGATCGGAGTCAATGAAGAATCAGGAGAGAGTTCAGAGTGATGGCAGAAAAATGTTCAGAGAATTGATGGCAGAAAACTTCCCAAGCAGGGGAAAAGAACTTTACATACAGATAAGTGAGGCATATAGGACTCCAAGTAGCCTTGATAAAAAAATCTACTCGCAGGCATATGATAGTTTAGGTTCCAGAAACCCAACAGAAGAACAAAATTCTACAAGCAGTGAGAGAAAAGAAACAAATCACACACAAAGGAAAGCCCATCAAAATCACAGCAGACTTCTCCATGCAAACCCTCAAGGCAAGAAGAGCTTGGAGTGATGCATTTCAAACCCTAAAGGAAAACAACCTCCAACCCAGATCGATGTACCCTGCAAAATTATCTTTCAAAATTGATAGAGAAATAGGGTACTTTCATGACAAAGAGCCCCTTAGGAACTTCATGAATCCCAAACCAGCACTCCAAAATATTTTAGACAACATCTTAGGAAAAGACAACAAGGATCACAACCCCAGGAAGCCCAGCAGAATGAATCTATTGGGTGTGACAAGAAATTAAATGCAAGGGGGGAGAATCCAACAAACATAGAAAGTCATGACAATGATAACTCAATATGTATAAGTTATAACCATCAATATTAATGGTCTCAATTCACCAATCAAAAGAAATAGACTGGCAGAATGGCTCAAGAAGCAAGTTCCAACAATAGCTGCATACAAGAAACACATTTAATTCAAAAAGAAAGTCATAGACTGAAAGTCAAAGGGTGGCAAACAATACTCCATGCGACAGGAACCTGAAAAAAAGCAGGAGTAGCTATCCTCTTTGCAGATCAAGTGGATTTCAAATGAAAATCTGAAACACTCTGGTCCTAAGAATTTCAGATAAGGGATAGTCAACTTGTATGTACAAATCTGTTGTGAACATGTGTTTTCATTCCTCTTAAGTAAAAATTTAAGAATGGAAGTGTTGGTTCTTAACAGTAACAGAAGCAATTTCTATATTGTCTTCCAAAATGGTTTTATCATTTTTACATTCACATTAGTATCAGAAAGTTCTAACTGGTTCACACCTAATCTGACATTTGTTCTTTTAAAACTTTTAGCTTCATCTCCCTAATGAGTGTATAACTCAATCTTGTTATTGGACGGATTAGTATTTTTTCTGATTCTAGTGTTGCACACCTTTCCTTGTGCTGTGCTGGCTATTTATCATATTCTTGTGTCTACTTTTTAATTGGGTTGTCTATTAATGAGCTGTAAGGGTTTTTTATATATTCTGGTCATAGCTCATATGCATTATAAATATGGTCTGTTTAAGGACTACTTTTCATTTTCTAAATGATGTCATTTAAAGTTCTAAATTTTGATGGAGTCTCATCTATCATGTTTTTCCATTTACTGAAAACACTATCTTTTCCTTTGCTCTTGAACTGAGTTTATGTTCCATAAATTGTTAATGGTAAATAATCTTTCAAAACTCAGTAGACCATATATGTGAGGTTCTATTTTTAAATTCTCTTTTTTTATTCCAGTGATTCATATGTCTTTCCTTACACAAACACTGCCTTGATTATTGTAGCTTTAGAGGAACTCTTAAAATTAGGTACTAAATGTCTTCCAACACTGTTTTTTTTAGTTTTACTTTTCTAGGTCCTTTGTACTCCTACATAACTTTTAAATTTCAATATCCAATTCTTCATTTATAGCAAGTATACATAGACCTAAATTTTTGTATATACTTTGTGTTTTCTAATCCTACTAAATTCAAATATAAGTTCTAGAGGCTCCTAGGGATTTCTTAGTATTTTCTCTGTAGATGATCATTTCATCTACTTATAAAGATTTTACTTCTACCTTGTCAATCCTATCCTAATTGTGTCATTTTATTGCCAGAATATTTTGTATGGGGCCTATGTTTCAAAGTTTAATGGACAGATAAAGAGTAGGCATATCTGCCCTGTTCTCCAACTTAGGAACAGAGCATTGTATCTTCTCCATTCTTATAAGGCATTTTTGGTGAAAGTATGGAGTACATGGCTTATCTGTTGAGAAGGTTCTGTTCTACTTCTAGTCTCCTGATAGCTTTTACCATGAACAGCTGTAGAATTTAGTTCAATACTTTTTCTCCAACTAGTGTCAGGAGCTGTAGAATTTAGTTCAATACTTTTTCTCCAACTAGTGTCAGGATCATACGGCTTTTTCCTTTCCTCTGTTAAAATGATGACTTTTAGGGTGGATCTTCCAATGCTGAATCAACACTGCCATCCCAATAATAAAAAAAACTTTCTACATACTGCCAGATCTGACTTCTAATAGTTTTTTTCATTAACCAAATTTTTATCTATGTTCATATATTTTTCTTCTATTACCTTTATCCAGTTTTAGGATTAGCACAATGTTGGGTTCCTAAAATGAGGAAAGAAGCATTCTTCTTTTCTGCTTTAAATGTTTGATATAATTTATCAGTTAAAATGTATATGAACCTGTTTTTGTCATATAGATAGGTTTTCAAGCTAGGAATATACTTTTTTAATAGTTGCTATTCAAATTTTAAATTTCCTCCAAAGTTAGTTTCATTAGTCTTCCAAGGTACTTCTTAGAAGTTGTCAAACTTATTTCAAAACAGATTTTTGTAATATGCTTTCTATATCCATTTAAATTATGTACAATCTGTGGTAATGTCTTCTACATCTTGATATTGTAATTTTAAAAATGTATAATTGATATTGTGTAATAGGAATAAAAGGTCTAAAGGAGTAGGGGAAGTGCAAGGGTAGGGGAAAGGAAAGAAGGGAAAGGAAAAAAATATGAGAAAGGACAAAAATGGAAACAAAGTGTTTGCAAATAGGGAAAGCTGGAGGGGGTGAAGGGAGGGGAGGGGAAGGGGAAAAAAATAAGAACCAAGATACTCATGTAAAGGTACAAGGTTCCAATGATGAATGTAACTGTATTTTTACCTAAAATGTACCAATAAACTTAGTGGAAAAAAATAATAACAAATGTTGGCAGAGTTAAGGGGAGAAAGGAACCCTTCTCCGTTGTTGCTGGGAGTGCAGACTGGTGCAACCACTGTGAAAATCAATATGGAGATATCCCAAAGAACTAGGATTAAAAGTCCCATTTGACCCAGCTATTTCTCTGCTGGGTATCTTCCCAAAAGATTTAAAAGAATCATGCCACAGTGATATATCTTCACCCATGTTCACAATGGCACAGTTTGTAATAGCTAAAGCTTGGAAATGGCCCAGTTGCCCATCAACTGGAGACTGGCTAAAGAAGATGTGTTGTTTTTTTTTTAATAAAATGCAGTGCTACTCAACCATAAAGAACGAGAGGCTAGAGACATTTATAGCTAAATGGATGAACATAGAGGCCATACTCTTAAATGAAATAAATAGGACACACATGTGTAAATCCCAAATAGTTTCTCTGGTATGAGAAAATGAAAATGTAAATAATGATTAAAATGAGTTGATAATGTGAAATAATAAGAAAAGGTTGAAAGGGGTGGGGGAAGTAGGAGGGGTAGGGGAAAGGAAAGAAGGGAAAGAAAAAATAAGAGAAAAGGAAAAATGGAAACAAAGTTTTTGTAAATAGGGAGCTGTGGAGGGAGTGAATGGAGGGCAAGGGGATGGGGAAAAAATAAGAACAAAGATATATTATGTAAAGGTACAAGTTCCCAATGATAAATGTAAATGCATTGTATACCTAAAATGTACCAATAGAAGGATTTAAGGAAAAAAATAATATATCTATATGCTTAGAAGTTTGCTGAGTACTTAGGCCTCTTCTTAATTGCTCTTACCATAAAAAATATTTTGTTATATTTTGGATATTTAGATATTATTTAAAGTTATTCATATACCCCAATATAATAATAACTATTTATTTCAATGACTGTGAGTAGATACCGTATATCCAATCTACTATGTTTGTATTTTGTACTAAGTATTATACATATACTTGGCTCTTATTTGTAAAATTTGTGATTGTGCTTCTGCATCACAAAGTTACCTCAATATTTTATCAAACATTTTATGTTTCATTCAACTCAAATATATTTTAATATTTTTAGATTAATACTTTTTGCATTTTTCCTTAGAAGTTTTTTCAATTGACAAATTTTCTTTATTTTTCAAATCTCATTCGAGAAAGTGAGGAGAAAACTTCTCTATATATTTGGTATTAGTTAAATAAACAAAATGTTATCCATAAGTCTATGAAATATGAACAGCCTCTCTTTTAGGAGAATAACTAGAATAACATTCACATTATAAGCCTGTGAGCCACTGATATGGAAGTAGTTATCTGACCTATAAAAATGTGCTGTGAGCCAGGAATGCAGCTCAGTGGTTCTGCTCCTGCCTGGCAAGCACAAGGTCCTGTGTTCAATCCTCAGTACCAGAAAAAAAATTTACTGTGATATTTAAGGAATCTTAATGAGTAATAAACAAAAATATTGTGTATTCACAACAACAGGATAATTTCTCAACTATAAATATCAAGCAGAATCTCATTTAATTTTTATCTCACTATTATAATGGTTTGCTCTATAACTAGGTGATAACAGTTTGTCCTAATACATTTAACAAATACCCACTGATCCTGGCCTCAAAAATTGTCACACAAAAGTACATACTGTCATATTTCTTAGCTCAATTTGGAATATCATTATCAGTATTTTCTCCTTTTCTTACATATCTCATAATTAACCTATCATAAAGGCTTGTAAATGGTAATGTTATATACAACTCCTGAATTCACTCAATTTTCATTTTGTCTTATGCTCTTATTACCTTAGTTCAACTCCCCATTTTATCTCATGTGTATTTTATGGAACTGTAACCTGACTGCCTAATTCTGCTCTCAATCATATGTATTTGCACTTCATACTCTAATAATTGCTTACATTTAAAAATATATATACCATCCATTTACTAAGTAGGCTGACTCTGTTTAGCTTCTGAGATCAGATGAGATTGGCCACACTCAACAAGAATGCAAAGAGGGAAAGGGGAACAGGAGGAGGGAAGGAAGGATGGGCAATGGAAGAAGAAAGGGATATAAAAAAGATAAAAAGCTGTATTGTGTACATGTACCCACTCCCCCAAGACGATTGTAAAGTGCATGTTCTGCAAAAATGAACTAATAAGAAAAGAAAAAATAAAAATACCATCCCATGAAATCAATCATCTTCTAAAAAGGCTGTTAATTTTGTAGACCAAAGTCTGTGTCATAGCACATCATATACTCTCTATATAGTTTTATAACTTTATATTCAAGTATTAACTGTTTTTTTAAGAATGTCAAAATAATATTTTCTTGAGTTTCTGTGTCCAAAATAAAGATCACTATTACCCATTCTCATTTTTGCTTAATGAATTTATATTTCAAAAATTTATTCATCTCTCACCAAATATAAACTTCAACAATAAATTAATATTGATAAAATATTAGCAGAAACAATACATGATATCAATATTTGATCATAGGAAACAATATGATTATGAAAATACTGAAATTCTTCCAAACTCATCAGAACCTGGCCTTTACAGTGAAGCCCAAAATGTCTACCTAAGACACTCCTGAAACTTCATGCACAAAAAAAGACACACAACTAATAACTGGTATTAGAAAGACTTCCATGATCTTTTTCATCATTACAACTTATAGTCATTTGTGTTGATTTATCAGTGACTATGGAGGTAAAAGTTGCTATTTGTATTGTCCTTTCTAAACAAAGGCATATATGGAAGTCAGGTACTTAGGCCCCAAAAGTTTTTACTAAGTTTTAATAAGCTTTTTTTCTCCCACTTTATAGAATTTACATAAAAGCTCTTAATTTAGGGTTAAATGCATCTAGAAGGAAATGTCTATATAAAAATAATAATAGGTGGTACAATATTTGTGTCATGTGTCTTGGAAAAGTGGAAAATATAAAAGGTGAACAAATACTACAGACAAAATATCACCGAGCTGAGTGTTGGATTATGCAGGTGTTTCAGTGATTTAATTTCAAGATTAGAAAGACTTATCAAAATGAATACTATCAAATGAACTATGAGAAATGAACATTATGGTGAGTTAATAGAATGTATACAATAAAAGAGATTAGTTTACTTTAGAATATTGCTAGAATTTAAATAAAAACACTAGAACAGAGAATTGAAAATCATATCATCAGGTCTGCCCACACCCTATCGAGGTTCCCAGTCTCGTGGAACATGTTGAATCACCTTGTTGCAGACAGGCAGCCACCTGGATCCACACTACAAAGACACAGAGGACACCAGACCACCAGACCATGGTACTGAGTCCCGCTGCTCCTGGCCCAGAGGTAGGGGCTTCTGAGCCACCTTCCCACTGCTACTGGTCCAGAGGAAGGGGCTTCCCGGCCACCATCCCTCCTGCTGCTCCTAGCCCACAGGAAAGGGATTTTGGGCCACCATTCCTACCACAGCTCCTGGCCCCTGTCCCACCTAACCCAGCTCAGAGGAGGTAATCCATGCAGGTGCTAACAGCCCCCCAACCCAGTCAAAATGAGAAAACATGCAAATAAGTCTCAAAACCAGACTTCCAGATCACCTACAGCAAACCCAAAGGGAAATGAGTTGGAACACTCTGATACTCAAACACCTGGACCCATTGAACTGGCAACAAAAGGGGATCTGGAAAAAATGAAATCAGAAATAATTTCTCAGTTAACAGGAGAAATTGTGCCCCTAGAGCAAGACATGATTAATAAATCTAGAGAGGAGCTGAGGAACATGATGGAATCCCAACATAAGAAACAAATGGAATCCATAAAACAGATGCAAATAGATTTACAGGACATGAAAACTCCATTGAAAGTCTGCACAGCAGAATGAGCCAATGTGAGGACAGAATTATATAGAAGATAAGATTGCAATTAGTGACCAGGAAAAGAAAAATTGCTTCAAAATTATAAGGGAACATGAGAAATCAATCCAGCAGCTGCTAGATGATGCAAAGAAGAATAACATAAGACTGATTGGGCTCAATAAAGAAACAGGAGAGAGTGCAGATGACATAAAAAATCTCCTCACAGAAATAATGGCAGAAAACTTCCCAAGCAGGGGAAAAGAGCTTGACATACAGATAAGTGAGGCATATAGGAATCCAAATAGCATTGATCAAAACAAATCTACACATAGGCATATAATTGTTAAGATTCCAGAAACACAAGAGAAGAACAAAGTTCTACAAGCAGTTAGAGAAAAGAAACAAATCACATACAAAGGAAAGCCCATCAGAATCATAGCAGACTTCTCAACACAAACCATCAAGGCAAGAAGAGCTTGGAGTGACATATTCCAAGCCCTAAAAGAAAACAGCCTCCAACCCAGATTGATGTGCCCTGCAAAACTATCTTTCAAAATTGATGGAGAAATAAGATACTTTCATGACAAAGAGCACCTTAGGAACTTCGTGAATACCAAACCAGCACTCCAAAGAATTTTACACAATAGCCTAGGAACAGACATTGAAGATCACAACCCCAGGAAGCAAATCAGAATGAACCCATCTGGCATGACAAGAAATTAAATGTAATGGGGGAGAACCCAACAAAAAGAAAAAATCATGGCAATGACAAGTCAATACATTTCAGTTATAACCATCAATGTTAATGGTCTCAATTCACCAATCAAAAGAAATAGACTGGCAGAATGGGTCAAGAAGCAAAATCCAACAATATGCTGCATACAAGAAACACACTTAATTCTAAATTAAACTCATAGACTGAAAGTTAAAGGTTGGAAAACAATACTCCATGTGATAGGAATCTGAAAAAGAGCAGGAGTAGCTGTCCTCTTTGCAGATCAAGTAGATTTCAAACCAACACTGATTAAGAGAGATGAAGAAGGGCACTACATCCTTGTAAAGGGAACAATCCAAGAGGAAGAGATGACAATCATAAATATCTATGCACCAAACACTAGTGCACCCAACTATATAAAACAAATACTAAAGGTCATGAAATGTCATATATGCACTAATACAATTGTAGTGGGGGACCTCAACACCCCACTGTCATGAATAGTTAGATCAACTAGACTAAAAATAAGTAATGAAATACTAGAATTCAATCAAACTCTTGAACAAATGAACTTAACAGATGTTTACAGAGTCTTTCACCCCACAAAATCAGAATACATTTTCTACTCAGGTGTACATGGGTCATTCTCCAAAATAGACCACATACTCACAGATAGAACATTGTTTAAGTAAGTGCAAATGAATTGAAGTTATCCCCTGTATATTATCAGACCATAGTGGGATGAATTTGGAGATCTATAGCAAAAGAAACTCAAAAAATTTCATAAATACGTGGAAATTGAACAACACACTTCTGAATAAGCAGTGGGTCACAGAGGAAATTAAAGAAGAAATCAGACAGTTCCTTCAATTAAATGACAATGACAATACAACATATCGGAATCTATGGGACACAATGAAAGCAGTCTTAGGAGGGAAATTCATAGCAGTGAATATGCATGTTACGAAAACAGGAGGAGCCCAATTAAACAACCTGATGCTGAACCTCAAGCTTTTAGAAAAAGAAGAGCAGGACAGCCCCAAAGCTCATACAAGGGAGGAAATTATAAAGAGCAGAGGAGAAATCAATGCAATGGAGACTAAGAGAATGATACAAAACATCAATGAAGCCAAGAATTGGTTTTTCGAAAGAATCAACCAAATTGACAAACCCTTAGCCAACCTTGTCAGAAAAAGGAAAGAAAAGGCCCAAATCCATGCAATTAAGAATGAAAAGGGTGAAATGACAACAGACCCAGCAGAAATCCAGAGGATTACCAATACCTACTTCCAGAACCTATATGCCAATAAGATGGACAACACAGAAGAAATGGACAGATTCCTAGATACATATGAATTACCAAAGTTGAATGAAGAAGACCTAAAAATTCTGAACAACCCAATATCAACCAATGAAATTGAAAATATAATTAAAAACTTATCAACTAAGAAAAGCCTGGGCCCTGATGACTTCACTGCTGAATTCTACAAGACATTTAGAGAGGAACTGCTGGCACTACTGTTTAAACTCTTCAATGAAATTGAAAGGGAAGCAATACTCCCAAATTCCTTCCTGGAAGCAAGCATCACCTTGATCCCCAAAGCAGAGAAAGTCCCAACCGAAAAGGAGAACTACAATCTCACTAATGAACATAGAGGCAAAAATCCTTAATAAGATAATGGCAAACAGAATGCAGAAGATCATCAAGAAAATCATACACCCTGATTAAGTTTGCTTCATCCCAGGGAGGCAGGGATGGTTCAATATATGCAAATTAATCAATGTAATACACTATATCAATAGAGTCAAGGACAAAAACCATATGATTATCTCCATAGATGCAGAAAAAGCCTTTGACAAAATCCAACATGCATTTATGATAAGAACCCTACAAAAAATTGGAATAGTTGGTCTCTACCTCAAATTGATAGAAGCCATCTATGAAAAACCAACAGCCAATATCATACTAAATGGTCAAAAACTGAAATCCTTCACACTCAAATCAGGAACAAGACAAGGATGTCCACTATCACCACTCTTCTTCAATATAGTTCTGGAAACATTAGCCACAACAATTAGACAAGAGAAAGAAATAAAAGGAATAAAGATAGGTAATGAAGAAGTCAAATTGTCATTAGTTGCAGACTACATGATACTCTATATAGAAGACCCCAAGAACTCCACCAAAAGTCTTCTAGACTTAATAACCAAATTCAGTCAAGTAGCTGGTTACAATGTCAACACACAAAACTCTATAGCTTTCCTCTACACAAATGACAGACTCACTGAGAGAGAAATAGGGCAAATAATTCCTTTCACAATAGCATCCAAAAAACTGAGATACTTAGGAATCAATCTAATAAAAGAAATCAAAGACCTCTTCTCTGAAAACTATGGTACTCTGAAAAGAGAGATTGAAGATGATATCAGAAAATGGACAGACATCCCCTGTTCCTGGGTAGGAAGGATTAATATAGTGAAAATGGCCATACTTCCAAAACTTCTATTTATATTCAATGCAATTCCAATTGAGATCCCAGCAGCATACTTCATAGACCTTGAGAAAACAATCCAAAAATTCATTTGGAACAAGAAGAGACCCAGAACAGCAAAAGCAATTCTAGGTAACAGAGACATGGCAGGGGGTATCACAATCCCAAACCTGCAACTATACTACAAAGCTACTGTGATAAAACAGCATGGTACTGGCAAAGAAACAGACCTGAGGACCAGTGGAACAGATTAGAAGATGCAGAAACAATGCCAGACACACTCAGCCATCTCATCTTTGATAAAGGACCCAAACACCCTCACTGGAGGAAAGATAGCCTCTTTCATAAATGGTGCTGGAAAAATGGGGCTTCAACTTGCCAAAGATTAAAACTAGACCTGTGTCTCTCACCATGTACTACACTAAAATCAAACCAGATTAACGATCTAAATATTAAAATAGAAACTCTGAGCCAGTTGGAACAGAGGTTAGGTAGAACCCTTGAAGACATTGGTGTAGGAAAAGATTTTATGAACAAAACCTCAGTTGCCTGTGAACTAGCACAAACAATCGACAAGTGGGATCTCTTCTTATTAAAAGGCTTCTGCACAGTAAGAGAAACCACCAGCAGTGTGAAGAGACAACCCCCAATGTGGGAAAAACCCTTCACCTGCTCTTTCTCAAACAAAGGTCTACTATCTCGAATCTATAAAGAACTTAAAATGATCAGACTTCCCAAATGTAAAGACCCAATCCGAAAATGGGTATATGAAATGAATAGACATTTCTCAGACAAAGAAGTAGAAATCACAAATAAATACACGAAAAAATATTCAATATCACTGGTCATTCGAGAGATGCAAATGAAAACAATGCTGAGATTCCACTTCACTCCAGAAAGAATGGCTGCTATCATGAAATCGACCAATAACAAATGCTGGCAGAGATGTGGGGAAAGAGGAACCCTGCTCCACTGCTGGTGGAATTGTAGACTGGTGCAACCACTGTGGAATGGAGATCCCTCAAAGAACTAGGACTGGAAGTCCCATTTGATCCTGCTGTTCCACTACTGGGGATACTCCCCCAAAGAATTAAAAGAATCATACCACGGTGATATATGTGCACCCATGTTCATAGCAGTGCAGTTTGTAATAGCTAAAACTTGGAAACAGCCCAAATGCCCATCAACTGGAGACTGGATAAAGAAAATGTGGTTTTTTTTATAAAATGGAGTACTACTCAGCCATAAAAAATGAGAAATTAGAGACATTTATAGCTAAGTGGATGCACATTGAGGTGATACTTTTAAGTGAAATAAATAGGACACATATGTATAAATACTGAATAGTTTCTCTGGTGTGAGAAACTGAAAGTGTAAATAAGGACTAAAATATATAATAAGTAATGTGAAATAGGAAGAAAAGGGGCAAAGGGGAAGGAAGTGGGAGGGCCAGGGGAAAGGATAGAAGGGAATGGGATTAATATGAGAATATGGTAAAATAGGACCAAAATCTTTGTAAGTAGGGAGGAATGGAGTGGTTGAAGGGAGGGCTGGGCAAGGGTGAAAAATAAGAACCAAGAGAGATTATGTAAAGGTGCAAATTTCCAATGATGAATGTCATTTTATTGTATACCTAAAATGTACCAATGATTAGAATGAGTAATCGATAATGCTCGATAATGCAAAACAGGAAGAAAAGGTCCCAAGGGGTAGGGGTAGTGGGAGGGGCAGGTGAAAGGAAAGAAGGGAAAGGAAAAATGATGAGAAATGGAAAAAATGGAAATAAAGTCTTTGTAGATAAGGAAGGGTGGAGGGGGTGAAGGGAGGGCTAAGAATGGGGAAAAAATAAGAACCAAGATGCATTATGTAAAGGTACAATTCCCAATGAGAAATGTAATTGTGTTGTATATCTACATTGTACCAATAAAAGAATTTAATAAAAAAATATGTATAATTTGATGAGTTTTATAAATATACTCAAATGATCATTCATTACAATTATATGACACATTTTTATGCAAGTCCTCAGTTCAAGTAACCAGCATTGCCAAACTGAAGCCCTTATTTCCATGTTTCGCTTTCTGTTTTTGTAAGGTAAACCATTTTCTGTAGTATTGAAAGTATGAATTTGTTTGTCAGAGTTTGAACTTTATATGATGGGAATCATATCCTACAGAAAGCTTTTCAATGTAGTTTTTTTCCAGAATGCTCTTTTTATTTATTTATCCTTGTTGTTTATGTAATTGTATTACATTCATTCTCATCATTATATAGTATTTTGTTATATTGATATATTAAATTTACACATAAATAAACTTATAATTAATATATTTCTGTTTTCAGTTTGGAGATATTACAAATAGTTTAGTCAAGAAAATTTGTATGTGTTTTCACAGACATACGTAAGCATTGCTATTGGTTATACCCAAGATTAGGATTTCTAAGTCATAGACTATAGATTCATTGAGCTTATTAGATTCTGTTCAACATTAAATATTAATTACTCTGTCATCATCAGTGTAGAAAATTTCAAGTTGTTCCATTTCAACTCTTGGCATTTTCCAGGGTAGGTCATGATTTCAAATTAAAATACGTAAACTATAAAGACGGATAAGTTGGACTTAAGTATTTAATCTTTCTACTCTTTTTTGTATGGCATATGTGAGGGTAATCCAAAGGCATTGCACATGCTAAGTGAACACTGTACCATTCACCTACATTCCCAGTCATTTTTTAAAAGTTTGAAACAACTCTCTAAGTTGCCTAGGATGATCTCATCCATCATAATTGTATGCTAAACAGCATTGCTTCTGACCAAGGAATGTGCTTCACAGCCAAAGAAGTGCAGCTATGGTTCATCCCCATCTTCATTATGAAGTGTGGTGAAGATATGGTGAATTCTGCTGCCAGTTGCCATTGAATAGAAAAGCAGGCTGGTAAAATATTATTTGTGTTCTTACCTACCTTACTCATAAGGCCTGGCACCATGATAATTCTTGCTCTTCCTCAAAGTCAAAGTAAATTATTAAAGGTGAACATTTTGAGTCAATTCAGGACAATGGGGAAGCCACAACACTGTAAATGGAGCCACTTACTAAAGAGGAATCCAGAATTACCTCAGAAAGTGGCAAGAACAATGGGATAGGTACATTTGAAATGATGGGTGAGTATTGTGTGGATGATTAATGGTAGTAGGTCTTTTAATGCAATTATTTTTGATCATCATACTTCTTATCACACCTTGTAATGTAGCTCAGTATCCAATATATGATACAGGTTCTTCCATAGCCAGGATTCATGGGATCAGAAATTGTTGGAATCTCCTCGGTGGGAGACTGGAACCTGAAGACAGTATTCAATGAAACCTATTAAAAGAAGGGCAAGGGGGACCAGAACTCTGTGTGGAGTTAAGGAAAGGTTTATTGGTAATATGTTTCCTTTATATATTTTTCTGTAGGATACATCAATCATTAACAGTTTACAATGATAGTCAACTAACCACCAGTTATATCTGTGAGTACATAAGCATCTAAAGAACCATCTATGCTCCTTTAATCTTAGTGGATCTTATCTAAATCATCCTGGCTACTTAAAGCTTCTAAAAAGTTAGCTATTCTTATCTAGTCTTATGCCAAGCAAATATTTGAGAGTCTCAAGGGACTGCAGCAGAATGAGCACTGTGGGATCCACAAAGAGCCTTCTGAAGTTATCTTTAACTTCTCTATCTGGGCCTGCCACAGAAATCAGGACAATCTGTCTTCCCAAGGCTGTCTGAGGGCCCAAGAACTTCTCATATCTTCCACAAGAAATACTGTGAAAGCGTGGAAATGGGAATGGCACCAATAACCATTATCCCAGAGTTACACTCTAGAAAAATTTTTGATATCTTTTCCCATAACCTTATGCTTTGCTGCCTTATAAATCTTACTTCCACAGTGAAGAAGGCTTCTAAATGGAGGAAAAACAATGATTCCATTGAACTGGAAGCAAAGAGTTCCCTCTGGTCATTTTGGGCTCGTTATGGCTCTGAGTCGACAAACTAAAAAGGAAACTATGTGTTAGTAACATGATTGATTTAGACTACTAAGGGGAAACTGGACTACTGCTCCATAATGAAGGTAAGGAAGAATATGTCTGGAGTGCAAGATATCTCTTAAGGCATTTCATAATAGTATCATACCTTGTTATTATGTCAATGGAAAACTGCAACACAACCTAAGCATCATGAGAAGTAGCCCAGAACCTTCATGACTGAAGCTATGTGGTATCTCACAAGGAACAAAACCAAGACCACATGAAGTGATTGCTAAACACCAAGGGAATATAGAATAGGTGATAAAAGAAATAAATACCAGCTATGTCCACATGATCAGTTGCAGGAATAACCATTATAATTGCCATATGTTCCTATTTTGTTAATATTCTTTTGTATGTATAAACATTTGTTAGGTAGATATATTTAAGTTCTTTCTCTGTAATGTAATGTTTTTGAACTTAATATCTATACATAAGTGTTATTGAATCTACATTGTTACATTAAAATGATGAAATGTCAGAAGCAGAGTAAATTTTACCTGAAGAAAAATTTTACTTTCTATTTTGATGGAGAAATCAATGTGTTTACCTTTGTTAACAGGATATTTGTATCATATTAGCATATTACAAACATTTTATGGCATTTAGATATTAAGTATGGTCTGGTTATCAAGCTGACAAGTTGTGGATTGTGACTTAAATGCAGTATGTCAATGTGAATAGAGTAAGAGATGCCCAGCTGATTAATAAAGCATAGCTTTGAGTTTACTGTGGTGCATTTACAGAGATTTTTGGCATATAGGCCAGCAAACTAATGGAGAGGGACCTACCTCAATTGTGCATGGTACCAACCAGTAGACTTGAAGTTCAGATGGAATACAAAAATAAAATAAGGAGCTGTGTCTATTTCTGAGGAGCTTTTATCTGCTTCAGCAGTTGCAACTTTTGTTGCCATCATCTTTATACTTTGGTCTCAAGTTTCTTCAATATATTTGTTTACTTTTGTTGAAACAGGGTCTCTCTATGCAATCCAAACTGGTCTTGAACTCATTATGTCTCATACATTGACCCCAAACTCATGGAGATCCTCCTGCTTTAGCCTCCTGAATGCTGGGATTACATATGTCCATCACCATGCTTGGCATAGTTTCTTCAATCTTCTAAGGCAGACTTGAAATGGTGCCTCTCCATTGGGCTTCTGGGTCTTCAACTTGGGGTTAGTGCTTCATCCCTCATTCCTCTTGATCTGCAGCTATGATCTTCTTGGGCTGAACATCTTCTAACTCTTCTGACTCTCCAGCACACAGATGGCCATTGTGGACTCCAGTTCCTCTGATTTTGTAAGCAGACCTAATAAATGACCTTGCATAATTACACATATATTTTCTCCTGATTCTGTTTCTGTAGAGAACCCAAATCAATAACACATACACACAGATAGACAGATGATAGATGATAGATAGATAGATAGATAGATAGATAGATAGATAGATAGATAGATAGATAAATGATAGAGTTTTTGTAACTTTCTCACTGCCAGGACAAAATATCGAACACCTAGAACTTTAAAAAGAAGAGATGTACTTTTTCTATGGTTAAGTTTTAGTCTAGTTTGGTTTGGCTGGCTCTAAAGCAAAAAAATAGCGTGGCAGAACAGTAGGGTAGAAAAAAGCTGTTTACCACATGGCTGCTAAGAAGAGAGAGAAGGAAGAAGCTGGGGACAGGAAGATTCTATTGTAAGTCACAACCCTTGTGATCCACACCCTCAAACCAGGCCCCACCTCAAAATGTGAGAATTCTATGGGACATTTTAGATCTAACCATAACATTCCACCTCTGGCCCAATAAAGGTTCATGTCTATTTCGTTATGTAAAATATATTTAATTTCTCTTTAAGAGTTACCAAAGACTTTGGCATTCCTGAAATTTCTAAGTCCAAAACCATCTCTGAGGCTCACAGAAAAGTCTTAGCAGTGAACCCTTGTAAAAATCAAAATGCAAGTTTATTGCTTTTAATATATAAAGGTACAGGGTAAACATTCTTATTCAAAAAGAGACGGAAAGGAAAATAGAAAGTAATCAGAACAAAGCAAGACCAAAATTCACCAGTGTAAACGTTAAACATTATAGCTCCATGTCTAGCACCCTGCACAGGTTTGGGGGAATATGAACACTAATGGGCTTGACTTCACTGCCCTATGGTCTTGGTTGTGGAACATAATTTTCTCTATGGCTGGTTCCACTCACTGTCTGTGATTTTCTTAAGCAGACATTTTACATTTTTGTCATTTCTAAATGTTGTGCATCTTCACTGCACCTTTGGGTTTACTTTCACAGCTCTATGAATCACCATTTCAAGGGCACCTTGTCTGCCCTCCTGTGCTTTCTTTTGTTATCTGGGTGGAAGTTGCTGTGATTCTGCAGAAATTGTATTCTGTGTACCTGAAAAAGCAACACTAATGATGCTGAGGATGTTTGCCATCTCAAGCAATATCTTTAAACCTTTGAACCATGATTGCAGAGGTACATATGATTCTGGATTGCTGAGCAAGGTGAAAGGAATGAAGTAAATCTCTGAACCGATATTTTTAGGTGTCCCTTCTTGATCTGCACACTCTGTTGATTTCTTTTTATATGAAGTTTATACTTTCATAATTTTTAGCCAGGCATTGATGGGGTACTACTGATTATTGAGATGCTTTTAAGCTATTTTTCTTATTGTGCTGATGCAAAACATTTAGTTTTTTAAAAAATGTTACTTTCTCTATTAATATCTACTTGTATTACATTAAAAAATTGAAAAATATAAATAGGTTTATATGGACCACATGCCATAATTATAGCCAACATAATTGTTGTATTTAGACAATGTAGAAACTGCAAAACAATACCATCTCTTAAGGTGTATGGTATAGTATATGGTAAAATATATGCATTATTAGTTTAATATAAAAAATAAATTTTGCCTATTCAGTAGCAGATAATACTGACATCATCTAAGATTTTCACTTTAAATAAATCACTGACCAAAGAACTATGACCCTTGCTTATTCATCAGAGGTGAGAAAGTATAATTTAACTTCTTCCCTTGGAAAAATTAAATTTCTTTTTCTAATCCCCAAAGTATTCAGATTCTTTTATAAGCATGTACAAACAGTAGGCTGTATTTCATAGTAATTAACCAAATATATCCTGAGAACAAATGTTGTCTAAATTTAAATTATTCTAATTATATTACATTAGCAAGTGTCCTTAAAATTTCTAGGCCTCAATTTCCTCTTCTATAAAGAGAGTCTGAATTTGATGCTGTGAGAATTGAGATGATGTGCATATTCATGGAATGTTTCAGATAATGGTTAAAAGGTAGTTCTCCATAAATATTAGCTTCATCCATTATTGATCTTATTTATAAAAAAACTATTTCTTTAAATTTTCTATATTTATGTATCAAAAGAAGAAACTACTTTGTAAAATAATTGTATTTCTTTCAATTAAATAATAAAGCTTGTTAAGTGAATACCTCAATGCTCCAAGGAGAAAAGCAGGTTTAAAAATATCTTTTACAAGATTACAAATAATATTGTTTCTCATTAATATAAATTACTTACTAAGATAATAAAAGTACAAGAAAATTAGTAATTTTGTTCCCAAATAAAAATCTGTATCTTAAATTCAAAAATGTTCAATATTTACTTTTCTTTTACTTTAGTAAACATCATCTATATCACTCATGAAAGCTGGAATTCTTGGAATCATTAGTAACTAAATAGCATTTCAACAACTCTCATAACATGACCAACAAATCTTGTCTTCTAAATTTGCCTTGAGGCTGTTTATTTCTCTACATTTCTAATTATACTACAATATTTCAGGTTTAGGTGATGTTCTTATAGTCATAAAAGCCACATTTCCCTACAGGGCAGCATAAACATTCATGTGTTCAAGTATGTCAATCTCTTTTACTAGAGTTTAAATTCTATAAGTAATTATGTCCTGCTGATTATCCATAGCCTAAATTTTTATACCTAACAGGAGATTATTGCATTGAACTATTAGTCAATTTTTGTAAATCAGACTATTATTTTAACTAACTCTGTTTTTAACTATATATTACACATAGTTTCTCCAGATAAGCAGAGCTAAAGTAGTTTATCTTATTTGAATTGTATTTCACTGCTTTACAATTTTCATATTTTTTTGGTCTTTGTTCATTTTAAATTATTGTAAGCAATATTAGCTAGTATTTATTGAGGACTTTGTGTTATACTCATTGTGTTTTATATTTATCTATTAATTGAATTTCTTCAAATTCCATACATACTGGTATTCCTGATTTTACAAATAAGGAGTCTGAAATCCTGAGATATTATTTTTCCCAACATCACATAGCTAATACCTGAATGATAATTGAAATAAATGACATTTACTGAGCATTTGTCTGTTGAAATAGGATTAGCTGAACATTTTATAAATTCTGTAATACTTAATAATCAATTAAATCCTATGAAGCAGGTGAAGTATGTACTATTATGCTTACAATTTGCCCAGTGAGGAAACAAAAGCATATACAAACTAAATAATTTTATGAAAAACATAGTGAGTTTAAGGTTCATACATAATCAGCATGACTCTGGAGGGCAAGCCTCAAGGGTTATGATTTGTGGCTTTACTGAACAGTTTTATGTAGGTACTAGTCCTTGGGATAACTTAGAATGTGTAACCAAACAAGTTTTAAAGAAGAGAATGTAATATTACTATTTTCTTGACAGTTACAACAAGACTCCAATCAATATGTGATATTATGCATACTCTACAATGAAACCTAATTAAAATTATAATTAAACAACTTTAAAAAAGAAATTTATTGTATTCATTGGAATAAGTACATGTTAGACACTGCAGAGGTATAACATTAAACATTTTCTATTTTTATTTCTATGGCTCATATATTGCACATACATTTTAAATCAGTCAAAATAAACCTCAGAGTAAAATTAGACAACTTATAGATGAAATGATAAATTTTCTAATTCTTTCAATTCATAGAAATATGAACTCTTTAGAATGAATTTATGGGTTATAATATTAATTGCATAACTGACACACTTAGACATGTTTTTATGCCTCATTTATCCATCTTTATAATGAGGAAGAACTAGTATCTACCTATCAAAGTTATTATATGGTTTAAAATAATTAACATATGTAAAGTATTGAGAAAAGTATCTAGCACATAGTAGGTTTAATGTAATAAAGAGTTATAACAATTACAACTCTTATATATAACTCTTTTATATAACTTTTATAACTCAATTATTTTCTTCTTTTCTAGATTATGATACAGATGCAGTTCATTTTCTGTAAAAGCTTAGAAATAAGAATATACTTAACATCTAGGAAAGCATATTAAAAACTATATCACAATTGCACTAAAATAAAAGGAGCAGAGACAAAATTATTAAGAAAATAATTTGTGATTATTTTACTTCTTATGAAAGAATAGAATATTCTCAGAGATGTACTTCAAAACTGTCTGGTTGCTAATCATGATATATTAGTTATTGCCATTGGGTGGAATAAAAACTGTCAAATGCACAATGAATGATGCAGCTATCATAAGTGAATGATGTAGCTATTATAATGAAGAGTGTACCAATTATAAGTGTATTTTGTGAGACTACCTGTGTTTTTACAGATAATTACTTTGTATTTTAGTCACTAACATTTCTGATGTAATCTTGTGGAATTCATATGTGAATATGTCCTGATATTACCAAAGATATTATTATCCAATTTTGTAGACAAAGCATATAGAATAATAAAAACTAGAATAAAAATTAGAATGCTCAATATAGCTGATAGAGACAGATAATAAATTTAGATTGATAGGTATTGATATTGATATATAGACTGATAGTTAAATAGATGGCATATATGCTTATGTGAAAACATTGAACAGAATTTAGCATATTCTTCAGCCACTAGTCCAAATTATTTTTTAATTTGAGTATTTTTTGAAAGCAACTTTTATATGCCATCAAACTGTATAGATACCAAAGAAGATTGTGATATTGATATATGATGCCAAGGTTCCTATGTAACATTTTAGTTTTCCCTGTATGAATTCATATTAAGAGAGGCTAGCAATAATCCCTATCTGAGGTCAAATTTCCATCACTGGCCAGGGTAGGATGATTTTTTTTTATTACTTTTCCATCCAATATTTGAATTAAATTTTCTTTTTCATTCCATATGTACCAACAAATTTTAACATACTTGTTAATTCTTACATTATCTTCTTATTTTGGTACACATAGATTTTTAGTTTACACAGTAGGAATTATGCTACAGATCTCATTTTTATTCTTTGTCACGTTTAAAGTTTATGTTGCTGCATGTGTATATAGTTTGTTGATTACAAATTGTATATAACATTTTGCTATGGATTGAATGACTTTCTCTCTTAAAATACATACTGAAACTTATTCCTCAAGGGAATAATGTTCGGAGGTTGGGCCTAATATAAATTGCTTAGATCATGAGGCAGAAGCCCTCATGAATGAACTAATGATGCTATGAAAACATTTTTATTATTGGTTTATTATCTTCTACTCTTCTGCTCTCAGAAAAACTACAGTATTATATTTCCGAGGAAGCATGTTCAAAAAAGCATCTTAGACCCAGAGATAAGACCCTTACCAAACATCAAACTTGCTGGCAATTTAATCTTGTATTTCTGAGTCTCCAGAACTTCATGAAATAAATTTATTTTTGTATAAATTACTACATCTCAATTATTCTGTTTTAAGAGCACAGGAATAAAACACATTCTATATAAATCTATATTTTATTTATCCATTCACCATTTGATAGATACCTAGTTTAAGCACCAGTGTTTGAGTTTACCTTCAAATACTCTTAACCATTTATAATTTTTAGCTTTCCATGTCAAACAAAAATATCTGAAATAAATAACTTTTAATTAGAAAGAATTAATTCTACTCAATTTTTGAGGTTCCAGTGTAGGACCGGGCAGAATCACTACTTTGGACCTCTAGAGAGCATGCTATAAGCAATGATGGGGAATGTGTTAGTAGAGTAAGCTACTCAACTCATGACTAGGAAAGAAAAGAAGAGGAAGAGCAGGGATCCTACACTTCTCTTCAAAGGTAGATCCTAAATTATCTAGGGACATCCCGCAAGACCCCATCTGTGGACGATTGTACCATATCACAATAACACCATCCTGGAGCCTATCCTTTAACACATGAGCCTCTGGGAGGGCATTCAGTATCCCACCAATAGTGTCACTTAAATGTTTCTTGCTATGAAATGCTAATATCCACTGCTCCTCTCTCTGTCTTGTGTCTCTGTCTCTATGTCTCTCTCTCTCCCTCTCTATCTCTCTCTCTTTCTCTGTCTGTTTCTTCTTGTAATTTATTTCAGTAATTAATAACATTAATCATCTAAATTTGGTATAAATTCTTTTTAGATCTACAATTTTCAAACATTATTTCCTGTTCTATAATCTCAAAATGTTCTATATTGCTCAATGCCAAATAGAAATCCAAAATTTTGATATAGAAAGTATTGGTAGGATGTATGACATTTAACTATCTCTAAATATCAGGTAATTCTTATTTAAGTATTACTGTTTTTCTAGGTTCTGGCTTCATAATATTTTCAATTTTAATTTTTTATTACTATCTGCTTGTAATACATAACAATCTCAATTCTTGTGAGGACTTGGAACATGTACATAACATATCCTCATTATTTTTTATCCCTTTCCCTTCCTTCCTGAACTCTTTCCTCCATCCCTTGCTCCACTGTCCTTCTCTTTTGCAAAAGATCTATCTTCCTACTTCCTATTATCTCTATTTTTTATTCTTAATTTATTTATACTTTGGGTTTCTCATATACAATCTATGCAATGTTTAAACTTTTTCAACTTATTCATTTCTTTTAACATTGTCTAAAGATACATCCATTTTCCTACAAACGTCTCAAATTTATCCATCTTTATGGGAGAGTAATCCCCCATTGTGTATAAACACTCCATTTTCTTAATCCATTCATCTATTGATAGACATATAGCATGTTTCTAAGATTTATCTATTTTGAATTGTGCTGCAATAAAAATGAGTGTGCATATATGTACATAATAGGATGTCTTTAGATATTTTGTGAAGATATCTAGCAGAATAGCTAGGTTGAATGGAATTTTTAATTTTAGTTTTTTGAGAAAGCTCTATACTGAATTCCTTAATGGTTGTACTAGTTTTTATTCCCCCAGACAATTTATAAAAGTTCTTTTTTAACTGCAGCCTCTCCAGCATTTGATATTATTTGATTTCTTAATCATAGCCATCCTTTCTGAATATAGAATCTAAGTGTTTTCCTGATTCATGTTTCTCTAAAGGCCAGAGATGTTAACCATTTTCTCATATACTTATTCTCATATAGTGTTTATTCATTTTAGCTGATTGTGCCTTTAATTTGTGAAAATTTAATTTTCTTACTTCTTTATATATTCTAGATATTAGTCCTCTGTTTCAGGAAGAGGTGGCATTTTTTTCCATTTTGTAGGTGCTCACTTCACTCTTTCATTGTTTCCTTAGCTGTGCAGAAGCTTTTGAATTTGACATGATCCCCGTTTTGCACTATTGGTGTTAGTTCTTGTACAATTGAAGTTCTCGTCATAATGTCTATGTGTTCAAGGTTTTTACCTATTTTATCTTTGAGCAGATTAAGTGTTTCTGTTTTACCATTTATACCTTTGATCCAATTTGACTTCAGTTTAGTACATGGTGAGAGATAATGGATTTAGATTCAATTTTCTTCATATAGATAGTCAATTTTTCCATCACCATTTGTTAAAGAGGTTATTTTTCTTTTCATGTAAGTTTTTGGTCCCTTTGTCAAAGATCAAGTAGGAGAATTGGCCTGCAGTTGTTTGTGCATCCTCTATTCAGTTTCATTCACTCACATATCCTTTTATTTGCCAATATCATGCTTTTTTTTACATCACTGTAGCTTTTTAGTATATCTTGAAGCCCCAGATTGTGAGGCCTGCTTTTTTCTTTCTTTCTCTTGGATTTCTTGTGCTATTCTAGGTCTCTTCTGTTTCCAAACAACTTGTAGGATAGTTTTCTCTAGTTCTATGAGGAATGCTACTGGTAATTTAATTGGAATTGTATTACATCTATATTTCACTTTTGAAAGTATTGCCACTTTGACTATATATATAATTTCTACTACAGAAGAACAAGGAACATCTTTCCATATTTTGATGTCTTGTTCAATCTCTTTTTTCAGATCACTGTAGTTTTCATTGAGATCTTTCACTTCTTTGATTAGGTTATTTGCTAAGTGTTTAATTTTTCTTCATAATATTGTGGTATAGTATTGCTCCCTTAATTTATTTTTCAGTGAGTTTATTATTGGTGTATAGGAATGCTATTAATTTTTCCATGCTGACTTTGTATACTGCCATACTACTGAATTTGATTATTGATTGTAGGAGTCTTGGTGGAAATTTTTGGATCTTCTGGGTAGAAGATCATGTAATCTGCAAATAGCAATAATTTGAATTATTTCTTTTCTGTACCTATCCCTTTTATTTTTTTCTCTTGCCTGACTGCTCTGGCTGACTGAATAATTTTTTCTAATGACCTACTTAACAAAGCAAGTTCAAGGGCTAGATATTTTTCATTCTTTTTAACTGTTTTTTTTTCTTTTTTTATTTTCAAGTTTTAAATTTTTTATATTTAAGATATAATTGTTTCAGCAAACATATTTGTAAATATTTTCATAGGATTCATTGTTTTGTGTATTTTTCATTTTCTTAGTTATAAGTTTGGAGCAGATTTATTTTATTAAGCCTCAATTTATAAACTCTTTCACAATTTTCATTCATTATTTTTATATTTTCATCATCAAATACCAAATCACATAAACAGAAATTTAGGAATCAATCTCACCAAGGAAGTAAAATATTTTTACATTGATCATTACAGTACTCTGAAAAAGGAGTTTGAAGATGATATCAGAAAAAGGAAAGATATACCTTCTTCATGGGTAGGAAGAACCAACATAGTGAAAATGGTCATACTCCCAAAATTGTTATCCAGATTTAATGCAATCTCAATCAAAATATAATTACTGTATCTCACAGAACTATAGAAATCATTCCTAAAATTCATTTGGAATTAGAAGAGACCTAGAATAGCAAAAACAATTCTGGGCAACAAAGGCAAGGCAGGAGTCATCACTAATCATTTTGTTATGAAAAGTTATCTTTTCATAAAATGACTTTTATATTTTCTTTGTTAATATCTATTTGTATTATATTAAAATTAAAAACCTAAAAAAACCCTATTTTATAAACATTAAAAAAGCAAAATTACAATATGATCCTGCAATCCCAATTCGGGGAATATATCTAAATGAATTAAATTATTCTTTTAAGAGATATTTTCTCTTCCATTTTTGTTATACCGTGATTCATTAATGTGCTCTGATGAGTGAATTATAAAAATGATGTGAGAAAAGATGGAGCAAAATTTGGAAATAACACCCTCCAGTTATCTTACCACATAGTCATCAATTTAACATTGTTCTCTGCAGAAATCATCTACATAAAAGCTAAACAACCAGCTGAAAGGATACCTGGTTTTATTATAATAATAAGAAAAAGACACTTCAAAAGTGACAGAAGATAGAAAATACTGCCCTTTCCCTAACTAGAAGAAGTAAAGTGTAGTGATACCAGAAAGGAAGAACAATTAAGATTAGAGTAAGTGAGGGAGAAATAATCAACATAAGCCTCAAAATCAGAACCCAGTTATCAGACACAGTGTGGTAAAACATAATGTTAGAGCTCCATGGCCTCTGCTACCATGCCATTGCTCTATACTCACTTCCATCTTGGCAGCAAAGGGACTGCCACCATATCCTCTTCCCCAATATTAGGCAGCACAGCACAAAGAAAGACTCAATCCACTGGTGAAAAGGATACAGGTATTAACAAGACTTTTCATTGAAACTCAGTGCTTAACATTCTACAGTGAAACCCCATACTGGATTAAAAACCCATCAGGTCTTATTTCTAGGTAGTGTCCATGGACCAACCTCTAAACTCATTCTAGCCCTTAGCAGAGATCTGAGGAAAAAGTAGATTTGTATTCTGGGCCACATCACATTTGGCTTATTTCAATGGTCTTGGGTCATAAATAGATCACAGCAACAAGTCAGAAATATCAATGTGAGCATTGATCTCGATGTGTTGTGATGATCTTGTAAGGTTGTGGGTTTCATGTGGAAATTAGCAGTACCATGGTCTCAGTGTTGATGGAGCTGTCCAACAGATCCCTCTTCCAATTCTAAGCAATGAAAGATGGAAAATATCATTGTTTGCATAAGGAGGAAGAGGAAGATAGGAACAAGACATTGCTTTGGAGTCTAGGGCCAGATCTGATAGACAATATCTCATTATGTCTAACTGCAGGCTCTTTATGGAGGATAATATGTCTACCCATCCTCAACACCAATGAAAGATGTACTCCTCATTGGTAATGTACTCTTCATTTTAATCACACTGCCAAAACATCCTAAAAGCACATCAATCTTGGATTTGTAACAATCATAACCTTGGGTTGCCATCTAGTACTGAAATAATGGCAATACATTATATATCTACCTGTAGTAAAACTGGACTTTTACAGCAATCTACAGCTGAAATAGTGACAATGACCAAAGTCTCAGAAAATAATAAGCAGCCTGCTTAGAATTATTGGATAGATATACACAAAGCTATATCACAAAGAATAGAATAAATCTCCAATTCTTTGATTTTTGTAAATCTGTAAAACAGCAGGCATTAAGAACCATGAGTAAACCAAGAAATTATTTCATTGACAAAATTATATTCAATGATTGAATACAAAGGTATAGATATATGCTGATTTTTTTCAGAAAATTCAAAATATCTATTCTACGGCCAAATGGTTGAACACACCTGTAATCCTAGCTCCTCGGGTGGCTGAGGAAGAAGGATCACAAGTTCAAGGTCAGTCTGGGCAATTTAGCAAAGCCTTGACTCAAAATAAAAAAAGAAAAGGGAAAAAATAATACTTTTTCTAAATGAACACAATGAACTTCATGAAAGCACAGTAAAACTATTCAGAAATGTATCAGAGAAACACCAGAGTGACTAAAATAACTTTTAGCAATCAAATAAAAAACTTGGAGATGAAAAATAAATAAACAATAATTTTGTAGAAGGCATCAATAACAGAATACATTAAAGACAAGGAAAAAAGTGTGATGACAAAGCCAAGCTATTTTAAACAATCAGAAGTCCAAAAATAGAGAGAAATAAAAAAATTTTTTAAAGTAACTATGTGTCACCACTAAAGGACCAAAAATTCAAATTACTGAGCTTCAGGAGGAAGTGGAGAATACAAAGATAGAATAGAAAATTTCCCAAGGGAAGAGAATAGAAAAATCCAGATGAAGGAATGTCAAAAAACAACAATCAGAACCAAGTGAGAAGCCCATATGAACCAGAGCTGTGCAGGTACATGCATCTTGGGCCCACAGGCCCCAGGTAAAGGACTACCTGGAAAAGAACTGCACAGGTGCACAAGTAACATCCAGAGGCCTGCCCAGATACCATCAGTAAGTGCATGCAGATCCCAGTGAGAACCATGCTTGGACCAGAGCAGCACTTGTGCAAACAGGTCCAAGCCAGGGCCCCACCTAGACACTAGCAGCTTTGGTCCACAGGCCCCAGTGAAAGGTCTCAACTGGAAAAGAGCTGCACAGGCACACAAGCAAATCCAGAGGCCCACCAAGATACCATTGGTAAGTGCATGCAGACCCCAGACAGAAGCCTGCTCAGACATCAGTAACTGGGGTGCACAGCCCCCAGTCAAAGGCCCTCTCAGACCACAGCTATGCAGGGGCCAGGCCCAGCCAGATGCATACCCAGATACCTTCTCAAGTATGCAAAGGCCCCATCCAGAACCCTGCCTGGACAACAGGGCAGTAAAGGGATCCAGAATGCCAACATTCTGAACCCAGGACTTGACTCAGTGGTGAGGAGCAGAGAAAAGGCCTCTCAGTGGTTTGCTGAGAATTGAAGACCTCTGGGTGAGCCAAAAGTTGCCTCAACAAAGGTGTAGCAGGCTGCATCTGTAGAAATGAGAAGACACATAAAAAGTCTTAAAACCAGACTACCAGATCACCTAAGGCAACCCCAAAGGGAAAGGAGATGGGACAATATGATACTCAACCACCTGAACTCCTTGAATTGGCAATGAAAGAGGATCTGGAAAAAATGATATCAGAACTACTCAGCCATAAAAATGAGAAATTAGAGATTTATTGCTAAATGGATGCACATTGAAGTGATACACTTAAGTGAAACAAATAGGACACACATGTGTAAATACCAAATAGTTTCTCTAGTGTGAGAAACTGAAAGAGTAAATAAGGACTAAAATGTATACTAGATAATGTGAAATAGTAAGAAATGGGGCAAAGGGGAAGGGGAGTGGTAGGGGTAGGGTAAAGGAAAAAAGGGAATGTAATTAATATGAGAAAATGAAAAAATGGAAAGAAAATATTTGTATATAGGGAGGGGTGGAGGGGTTGATGAGAGGGCAGGGGAATGGGGAAAAATAAGAATCAAGAGAGATTATGTAAAAGTGCAAATTACCAATGATGAAAGTCATTATATTGTATGCCAAAAATGTATCAGCAAAATTAATTTAAAAAAAGAAATAATTTCTCAGATAAAAGCAGAGATCATGTCCATAGTGCAAGACATGACTAATAACTCTAGAGCAGATACAGATAAAAAAAAAAAAAAAAAGAGGATCTGAGGAGCATGATGGAATCCCAGCATAGAAAACAAGTAAAATCCATAAAACACATACAAACAGATATCCAGGAGATTAAAAACTCCATTGAAATTTTATGCAGCAGAATGAGCCAATGTGAGGACAGAATATCAGATATAGAAGACAGGTTTGCAATTAGTGACCAGGAAAAGAAAAAAATTCTTAAAAATAGTAAGGGACCATGAGAAATCAATCCAGCAGCTGCTAGATGATGCAAAGAAGAGTAACATAACAATAATCATAGTCAAGGAAGAAAGAAGAGAGAGTGCAAATGACATAAAAAAGCTGTTCACAGAAGTAATGGCAGAAAACTTCCCAAGCAGAGGGAAAGAACTTGCCATACAGATAAGTGAAGCATATAGGACTCCAACTAGCCATGATCAAAAAAAAATTCACACCTAGGCATATAATAGTTCAGATTCCTGCAACCCAACAGAAGAAAGAAATTCTACAAGAAGTTAGATAAAAGAAACAAATCACATCCAAAAAAAAAAAAAAAGGATTACAGCAGACTTCTCAACACAAACCCTCAAGACAAGAAGAACCTGGACTGAAATATTTCAAGCCCTAAAAGAAAAGAACCTCCAAGCAAGATTGATATACTCTGCAAACCAATCTTTAAAAATTGATGGAAATATAGGATACTTTGATGACAAAGAGCACCTGAAGAACTTTATGTATACAAAACCAGCACTGCAAAAAATTTTAAACAATATCCTAGGAAAAGACAATGAAGATCACAACCTAAGGAATCCCATCAGAATGAATCCTTCAGGCACAACAAGAAATTAAATACAAAGGGGGAGAATCCAACAAAAAGAAAAATCCATGACAAGAAGAAGTCAGTACATATCAGGTATTACCATTAATATTAATGGTCTCAATTCACCATTCAAAAGAAATACATTGGCATAATGGGTCAAGAAGCAAGAGCCAAAAATATGCTACATACAAGAAATACACTTAATTCAAAAAGAAACTCATAGATTGAAAGTTAATGGGCAGAAAACAATACACCATGCAATATGAACCTGAAAAAAAGCAAGACTAGCTATCCTCTTTGGAGATCAAATGAATTTCAAACCAACACTAATTAAAAGAGACAAAGAAGACCACTACATCCTTACAAAGGGAAAAATCCAAGAGGAAGAGATGACAATCATAAATATATATGCAACAAATATTAGTGTGATCAACTATATAAAACAAATAGTAGTGGACTTGAAAAATCAAATAAGCACTAATGTAATAGTAGTGGGGGACCTCAATACCCCACTGTCACTAATATATAGATCAACTAGACAAAAAATAACAAAATACAAGAACTCAAACTCTTGAACAAATAGACTCAACAGATGTTTAAAGAGTGTTCCACTCCACAAAATAGTAATACACATTCTTTTAAGCTGCACACTGGTCGTTTTCCAAAATTAACCACATACTTGCTCATAAAACATGTTTAAGTAAGTGCAAAGAAAATGAAGTTATCCCCTGTATATTATCAGGCCATAGTTTGATGAAATTGGAGAATAATAGCAAAAAAAAACCACAAGAATTTCATAAACACATGGAAATTGAACAATTTTGAATGACCAATTGGTCAGAGAGGAAATTAAGGAAGAAATCAGTTTCTGCAATTAAATGACAATGACAATACAACATATCAGAATCTATGGGACACAATGAAAGCAGTCTTATGAGGGAAATTAATAGCAGTGAATACGCATATTAGGAAAACAGAACGAGCCCAATTAACCTGATGCTGAACCTCAAGCTTCTAGAAAAAGAAGAGCAGGACAACTCCAAAGCTCATACAAGGGAGGAAATTATAAAGATGAGAGCAGAAATCAATGCAATGGAGACAAAGAGTTGGTTCTTCAAAAGAATAAACAAAATTGACAAATCCTTAGCCAGCCATATGAAAAAAGGAAAGACCCAAATCCATGCAATTCGAAGTGAAAAGGATGAAATTACAATGGACCCAACAGAAATCCAGAGGATTATTAATACCTAGTTTGAGAACCTATACACCAATAAGATGGACAACACAGAAGAAATGGACAGATTCCTAGCTACATATGAATTGCCAAATTTGAATGAAGAAGATCTAAAAATTCTAAAAAAATAACAATCAGAGTAACTTTACCTAAGTTTATTTCAAAGACATGTTTTAGTCAATCTCCCAAATTTAAAGGCAACAATGGAATTTAAAAAGCAGAAAAATAAAGGAAACATATAATGCATAAATTTAATTTAATGTACCTGAGACCATGCTACTCAACAGAAATCTTACCAGGCCGGGAGGTGTTAAGAACTAAAAAAAAAAAGTAAAACAAGTGATAATTCATACATGGAATGCAAAAATAAAGATCAGAGAATTTTAAAATTCATGAAATAGAGACTTAAATTTCAACAAATTCACAAAACAATTTTTAAAAGATAATATTGATAAATCCGTGGCTTGATGAGAGAGAGAGAGAGAGAGAGAGAGAGAGAGAGAGAGAGAGAGAGAGAAATACTCTAATAAATTGAATCAGAGGTAAAACTGGAAACATTACTACAAACATCAGAGAAATACAAATGACAACTAAAAAATATGACATTATATGACAACAAATTTGATATTCTGCTGTAAATTGATAAATTCCTGAATTTGCAAAGATTGAATCATGAATAACATGAATAAACAAATGAGTATCAACAAGAAAACAGCAAAAATTTCTCTCACTATAGAAAAGCCAAGTACAAGATTGCATAAATAATGACATTTTTCATACATTGAAAGAAGAGCTAGTACTGATTTTACTCAAATTCTTCCAAAAATTTGAAGAATTTTGTGAAACTCATTCATACCAGCATTACCCTGGTAAAATAAGCAGATAAGAACATAAGAAAGCATAATAGCTACAAGCCAAAATCTCTGATGATTATAGGTGAAAACTCCTGTACAAAATAATAGCAAACAGAATCCAGAAGATCATTAAATTAATGACTAACCATGATCAAAAGATCCCAGGAATTCAAGCATGCCCGAATACATGCTAGTAGGCAAATATGATACACTACATTGACAGAATAAACAATGAAAGCTACATGATCATTTCAATAGATACAGGGGGAATGTTTGAAAAATTCCACATATTTTCATGATAACAATTTATGTATGACAGTAATCTAAACAAAATATATTAAAGGTCATATAATAAGTCAAAATCTAATATGATACCAAACAAACAAAAAACTATAAATTTTTCTGGAAAAAAGCAAGAATGATGTCTTAGTAACTTATTTGGCTGAAAGTTTCAGAAGATTCGGTGCATATTGGAAAAGATTCAAAGCAGGAACAGTATGTCAGCAGGGTTTGGAGGAGGAAAACTTCACATCAGGGATGATGACCAAGAAGAAGGGAGAAAAAGATGAGACATGGAGGAAGATTTAGCCTTCCAGATCACACATCCAATGATCTGCCTCTTCCAATGAGAACCCACATATTTACAGCAAGTCAGCCCAGAGCCTTGATGATTCACTTACCTTCTAAAAGCCATATGTGTGAGCACATGAGACTTTTCGGGAATGCAGTGGTACTTCAGTTCATGAAAGCTTTTGTTTGCAAACAATTTGTTCTGCAAACAGAAGCACTTGGCAAAATTTTGTTTTTGCTTGCAAACTCTGCATTGGATGACAAACATGACCATGGCTATATCAAACATTGCTTACTACAGAAACAGGTTTAATACAAGATATACAAATATATAAGAATTTACAAGATTGGCTTACAATGGCCACCCATGGTGTCAGGTATGAAAGAGTGCAAAAGGTCTGTCTGCATTCTTGAGTCTAAAGAATACAGTCAAAGGCCTGGGGCTCACTGTACTGTCCTGTGTGAGTGCACACCTGGAGGGCAACGGGCCTGTGAAAGAAGGCTGAAGTGTCTGTACCAGTAGGGTAGAGGGTCTGCACTAGAGGGCTGAAGGGTCAATGCTGGAGGCTGAAGAGTCTGCACTAGAAGGCTAACATGTGCACTGGAAGCAGGAGATGATGTCCAAGATAGAGATAAAGACTGGAACTCCTTCAAAAAAACAGAAGCAATCCTTCCTTATTTCCCTTTAATACCATTCTGGTGACAGTACTCTCCAGGGTGGGTCTTCCACACCTGGAACTATGCTGTCTCAATTTAGTTGTGTGTTTCTTACTGAAGTTAATGCAATTAATTAACTATAACAATCCACCCCTTGTTAACTTGACAACCACACACATTTCTTTAAACCATAGTCTTCAGATAAAAAGACAAATTTATAATTGTTTACCATGTTATAACTGTCGTGCATACAAAAGGAAACACATTAATTTCCTCCTCAGAATAGAAGCCAAGTTTTCTTTGGGTAATGCTTACTTATATTCTTTCATAATTTGAACATTATAACATAGGTTTAACAATATTTAAGGACCAATAGCATTATACTAACATCAATAACATTATATGAACATTAATCTAAGAACATTATATTACATTGGAGAATATTAGGAGAGAACCATTAAAATTATAATCTTCATTTCTGAAACTGATCATAGGGTTGTAGCTGGTATTTAGAGCTCACTTCTTCTACTACCCATTCTCTATACCCTTGGCCTTGACCAAGCACCTCAGCAGGTCTTTATTCTTTCCCTGGTGGGGTGACCCATGCCTTCATTCCTGAAAGTTCTGGACCATTTGTCATTCTGGCTGGATTGGGTTGTTGTAGTTTCCCATTGGCTTTAATATCAGGATATGGTAGTATCCTAGGTATCCTAAGGGATCTCCTGAACTCCAAGTATATTCATTCTTTCCTCCATTATAGAGTAAGAGTCCAATTTCCCTGTGATAGTCTAGGTTAATCACCCTTGCCAACACATTGACTCCCTTTTTAGTTTGTTTCCTCAGAGGGATGAGGAGACCAAAATGACTAGAGGAATGGCTTAGCTTCCAGTACAATGATATCATTGTTATGCTTCCTATTACAAGCCTTCTCCCCTCTGGAACTAAGACTTGTAAGCCAGAAAAGCATAAGGTCTTGGGGACAGGAATCAAAAATTTTGCTAGTGGATTACTGGGTGTGATAGTGTATGGTACCATTGCCACTTCCACCTGTTCATTCCTCCATCTGTGAATTCTGGCTATGGGAGACAGAGTACCATATACTGAAGGCTGATTAAAAGCATATACTACCTTTTGAAGAACCTTGCCCAAGTTCTACAAGCTATTACCACCTAGCTTGCACTGTAACTGTGTTGTCAAAAGACCATTCCACCTTTCTATCAATTCAGCCACTTCTGGATGGGGGGGAACATGGTAAGACCAGTGAATTCCATGAGCATGAGCCCATTTCCTCACTACTTTGGCTGTAAAATAAATTCCTTGGTCAGAGACAATGTTGTGTGGAATTCCATGACAGTGGATAAGGCATTCTGTGAGTCCACAGATGGTAGTTTTGCAGAATCATTTGGTGCAGGGAAGACAAATCCATATCCAGAATAAGTGTCTATGCCAATAAGGAGAAAGCACAGTACTTTCCATGACAGAAACAGTATAATATAAGCAACTTGCCAACAGGTTCCTAGCTGATCACCCTGGGGAATAGTGCCATATTGGGAAGTGTGTTGGTATCTACTGCTGGTATATTGAGAATTCAGCAGTGGCCATGGTGATACCAGCCCTGATGAGTGGGAGTCCATGTTGCTGAGCCCATGCATAACCTCCATCCCTGCAACTATGGCCACTCTCTTCAAGAGCCCATTTTGCAATGACAGTGGTGGTTGAAGAAAGAGGTTGAGCATTATCTACAGAATGGATCATCTTATCCACTTGATTGTTAAAATTCTCTTCTGCTGAGGTCACTTTTTGGTGAGCATTTACATGGGATACAAAGCTTTTTACATTTTTTACCCATATGGAGAGATTTAGCCAAATACCTCTTCCCCAAATATCAGTTCCTCAGTCAGGGTAGTGGAGGCACGCAGCATATTTTTCTAGTGAAAATATTTACTTTAGCATAATGGGAGCTGGCTGTGCATCTCCGGTGATGACTTGGATCATGTAATCCAAAGAAGTTGTGACAGTGCAGCAGAACAAGATATAACAAATAGAGAAGTACAGAATGAATACCTTGATTCAGCTGAGGAAGAAAGCAGTAATATATGTAAATATTTGACTAGCCAAACTGTTAGAAAATAGTCATGTATATCTGAATGATTGAATGTTAGAACTAGGTCTAAAAACAGTCTAATAACAAAAAATGTTGCTGGATTCTTGCTGGAGATGAAACCTATTGAATGGATTGCCAACACTGATTCAAACTTTGAAATTGTTTGTAATGGGTGACATAATATGAGATGTGAAATACACTAATAATAAAATATAAATAAAATGTTCTATATGCATATTTATCATGACACCACACTATTTGAACTAAAAGCCTTTACAACGTGACTTAATCATTTTAATCATCAGAATCTTAAGCATTTATGGAGAAGTGATGGATGTGATGTTGAGATTTTTTAGAAAAATAATGACACTCAAGAGATTTAGTTTCCTTCAAAATTGCCTATGTATTGATGACAAAAAGATCAGCCTAGAAAGAAAAAATCCGATAATTTGGCTGCTATTTGCTCATATTTGAAAGCTTTGTGTCAAACTGAAAAGCAAGTTATAAACTGCCAAAATACATGACTAGTAAACAACAACTGCTATCATTTTGTGATTGCTGTAGCTTTCAGCAATACATGACAACTAAATCTTTCAAATATGGTATAGGAATATATGCCCTGGTAGACACAAAACTATTTTACACCTCAAATTTAGAAATTTATCCTTAAATTCAGCCACCAGGTCTTTATTTATGCCATAATAAACAATATGTTGTGAACATATTTGTTGTACCTATTTCAAAAAGAGGGGTTGCAGGGAATATAGGAGAAAAAAGAAAAATTCAGATACACTATGCACACGTACAAATTCCCTATGATGAATGTGATCATTATGTATATCTAAAGTGTAATATTAAAATTAATTTTTAAAATATTACTCATAAGAACTCAAAGTATTACACATAAAATGAAATTCTTATGAGATGATGTATTATGTCCTTGAACATGTCAGTGTTTTTTATCATGAAGAAATTTGAATTCATTCACTTTATTAACATATTTGCATCAATTTATGAAATCTGATAGCTAGAAGGTTCCATAATGGGATTTATTAATGTTTGTATCCTGTGTTTCATCTATTACCTACTTTAATTTTTTTTTTACTTTTTTTCATTAAATTCTTTTATTGGTACATTTTAGGTATACAACACAATTACATTGCTCATTGGGAACTTGTACCTTTACATAATGCATCTTGGTTCTGATTTTTTTCCCATTCCTAACCCTCCCTTCACCTCCTCCATCCTTCCCTATTTACAAAGACTTTATTTCCATTTTTTCCATTTCTCATCATTTTTCCTTTCCCTCCTTTCCTTTTCCCTGCCCCTCCCACTACCCCTACCCCTTTGGACCTTTTCTTCCTATTTTGTACTATTGATTATTCATTCTAAACATTGGTACATTTTAGGCATACAATAAAATGACATTCATCATTGGAAATTTGCACCTTTACATAATCTCTCTTGGTTCTTATTTTTTACCCTTGCCCAACCCTCCTTCCAACCCCACCATTCCTCCCTATTTACAAAGATTTTGTTTCTATTTCTCCATTTTCTCATATTAATTCCATTCCCTTTTTTCCTTTCCCCTAACGCTTCCACTTCCTTCCCCTTTGCCCCTTTTGTTCCTGTTTCACATTACCTATTATACATTTTAGTCTTTATTTACACTTTCAGTTTCTCACACTAGAGAAACTATTCAGTATTTATACATGTGTGTCCTATTTATTTTACTTAAGAGGATCACCTCAGTGTGCATCCACTTAGCTATAAATGTCTCTAATTTCTCATTTTTTATGGCTGAGTAGTACTCTTCTTTACAAAAAAAAAAACACATTTTCTTTATCCAGTCTCCAGTTGATGGCCATTTGGGCTCTTTCCAAGTTTTACCTATCACAAACTGTGCTGCTATGAACATGGATGCACATATATCACTGTGGTATGATTCTTTTAATTTTGGGGGAGGATCCCCAGCAGTGGAATAGCAGGATCAAATGGGACTTCCAGTCCTAGTTCTTCGAGGTATCTCCATACTGATTTCCACAGTGGTTGCACAAGTCTACACTCCCACCAGCAGTGGAGCAGGGTTCCTCTTTCCCCACAGCCCCACCAGAATTTGTTATTGGTTGATTTCATGATAGCAACCATTCTTTCTGGAATGAGGTGGAATCTCAGCATTGTTTTCATTTGCATCTCTCGAATGATCAGTGATGTTGAAACATTTTTTCATGTATTTATTTGCTATTTCTACTTCTTTGAGAAATGTCTGTTCATTTCAGATGCCCATTTTTGGATTGGGTCTTTAAATTTGGGAGGTCTGATCTTTTTAAATTCTTTATAGATTTGAGATAGTAGACCTTTGTCTGAGGAAAAGCAGGTGAAGATTTTTTCCCACATGGTTGGTTGTCTCTTCATATAGCTGGTGGTTTCTCTTGCTGTGCAAAAGCTTTTTAATAAAAAGAGATCCCACTTGTTGAATGTTTGTGCTAGTTCACAGGAAACTGAGGTTTTGTTCATAAAATCTTTTCCTATACCGATGTCTTCAAGAGTTCTACTTTTCTTCTCTTCCAGCTGGTTTAGTGTTCCTGTTTTAATATTTAGATCTTTAATCCATTTTGATTTTAGTTTAGTGCATGGGGAGAGATATAGGTCTAGTTTCAATCTTCGGCAAGTTGAAACCCAATTTTTCCAGCACCATTTATTAAAGAGGCTATCTTTCCTCCAGGGAGGGTGTTTGGCTCCTTTATCAAAAATGAGATGGCTGAGTGTGTCTGGCATTGTTTCTGCATCTTTTAATCTGTTCCACTGGTCCTCAGGTCTGTTTCTTTGCCAGTACCTTGATGTTTTTATCACAGTAGCTTTGTAGTATAGTTGCAGGTTAGAGATTGTGATACCCCCTGCCATGTTTATGTTACCTAGAATTGCTTTTGCTATTCTGGGTCTCTTCTGGTTCCAAATAAATTTTTGGATTGCTTTCTCAAGGTCCGTGAAGTATGCTTCTGGGATCTCAATTGGAATTGCATTGAATCTGTATAGCAGTTTTGGAAGTATGGCCATTTTCACTATATTAATCCTTCCTACCCAGGAGCTGGGGATATCTGTCCATTTTCTGATATAATCTTCAATCTCTCTTTTCAGAGTGCTATAGTTTTCAGAGAAGAGGTCTTTGACTTCTTTTGCTAGGTTGATTCCTAGCTATTTCAGTTTTTTGGATGCTATTGTGAAAGAAATTATTTGCCCTATTTCTCTCTCAATGAGTCTGTCATTCCTGTAGGGGAAAGCTATTGATTTTTTTGTGTTGACCTTGTAATGAGCTGCTTCACTGAATTTGGTTATTAAGTCTACAAGACTTTTGGTGGAGTGCTTTGGGTCTTCTATATACAGTATCATGTCATCTGCAAATGATGACAATTTGACTTCTTCATTTCCTATCTTTATTCCTTTTATTTCTTTCTCTTGTCTAAATACTGTGGCTAATGTTTCCAAAACTATATTGAATGAGAGTGGTGATAGTGGACATCCTTGTCTTGTTCCTGAATTTCATGTGAAGGATTTCAGTTTTTGACCATTTAGTATGATATTGGCTGTTGGTTTTTCATAGATGGCTTCTATCAGTTTGAGGTAGAGATCATCTGTCCCAATGTTTTCTGGGTTTTTAGCATAAATGCGTGTTGGAGATTGTCACATGCTTTTTTCTGCATCTATGGAGATAATCATATGGTTTTGTCATTGGTTCTATTGATGGGGTGCATTACATTGATTGATTTGCATATGTTGAACCATTTCTGCATCCCTGGGATGAATCCCACTTGATCAGGGTGTATGATCTTCTTGATGATCTTCTGCAATCTATTTGCCCGTATCTTATTAAGGATTTTTTGCATCTTTGTTCATTAGTGAGATTGGCCTATAGTTCTCTTTTTCAGTTGGGTCCCTCTCTGCTTTGGGGATCAAGGTGATGCTTGCTTCCAGGAATGAATTTGGGAGTATTGCTTCCCTTTCAATTTCACTGAAGAGTTTAAACAGTAGTGGCAGTAGTTCCTCTCTAAATGTCTTGTAGAATTCAGCAGTGAAGCCATCAGGGCCCGAGCTTTTCTTAGTTGATAAGTTTTTAATTATGTTTTCAATTTTATTGGTTGATATTGAGTTGTTCAGAATTTTTAGGTCTTCTTCGTTTAACTTTATTAATTCATATGTATCTAGGAATCTGTCCATTTCTTCTGTGTTTTCCTTCTTATTGGCTTATAGGTTCTGGAAGTAGGTATACATGAGCCTCTGGATTTCTGCTGAGTCTGTTTTAATTTAAACCTTTTCATTCCTAATTGCATGAACTTGGACCTTTTCTTTCTGACAAGGTTGGCTAAGGGTTTGTGAATTTTTTTATTCTTTCAAAGAACCAACTCTTGGCTTCATTGATTTTTGTGTCATTCACTTAGTCTCCAATGCATTGTTTTCTGCTCTGATCTTTATAATTTCCTCCCTTGTATGAGCTTTGGGGTTGTCCTGCTGTTCTTTTTGTAGAAGCTTGAGGTTCAGCATCAGGTTGTTTAATTGGGCTCTTTCTGTTTTCCTAATATGCATATTCTCTGCTATGAATTTCCCTCATAAGACTGCTTTCATTGTGTCCCATAGATTCAATATGTTGTATTGTCATTGTCATTTAATTGAAGGAACTGTGTGATTTCTTCTTTAATTTCCTCTGTGACCAATGGTTATTCAGAAGTGTGTTGTTCAATTTCCACGTATTTATGAAATTTTTTGAGTTTCTTTTGCTATAGATCTCCAAATTCATCCCACTATGGTCTGATAATATACAGGGGATAACTTCAATTCATTTGCACTTACTTAAACAATGTTCTATCTGTGAGTATGTGGTCTATTTTGGAGAATGACCCATGTACACCTGAGTAGAAAATGTATTCTGATTTTGTGGGGTGAAAGACTCTGTAAACATCTGTTAAGTTCATTTGTTCAAGAGTTTGATTGAGTTCTAGTATTTCATTACTTATTTTTTGTCCAGTTGATATATCCATTTGTGACAGTGGAGTGTTGAATTCCCCACTACAATTGTATTAGTGCATATGTGACTTTTCATGACCATTAATATTTGTTTTATATAACTGGGTGCACTAGTGTTTGGTAAATAGATATTTACGATTGTCATCTCTTTCTCTTGGATTCTTCCCTTTACAAGGATGTAGTGTCCTTCTTCATCTCTCTTAATCAGTGTTGGTTTGAAATCTACTTGATCTGCAAAGAGGATAGCTAGTCCTGCTTTTTTTCAGGTTCCTATCACATGGAGTATTGTTTTCCACCCTTTAACTTTCAGTCTATGAGTTTAATTTAGAATTAAGTGTATTTCTTATATGCAGCATATTGTTGGATTTTGCTTCTTGACCCATTCTGCCAGTCTATTTCTTTTGATTGGTGAATTGAGACCATTAACATTGATGGTTATAACTGAAATGTATTGACTTGTCATTGCCATGACTTTTTCTTTTTGTTGGTTTCTCCCCCTTTACATTTAATTTCTTGTCATGCCAGATGGGCTCATTCTGCTTTGCTTCTTGGGGTTGTGATCCTCAATGTCTGTTCCTAGGATATTGTGTAAAATTCTTTGGAGTGCTGGTTTGGTATTCATGAAGTTCCTAAGGTGCTCTTTGTCATGAAAGTATCTTATTTCTCCATCAATTTTGAAAGATAGTTTCGCAGGGTACATCAATCTGGGTTGGAGGCTGTTTTCTTTTAGGGCTTGGAATATGTCACTCCAAGCTCTTCTTGCCTTGATGGTTTGTGTTGAGAAGTCTGCTGTGATTCTGATGGGATTTCCTTTGTATGTGATTTGTTTCTTTTCTCTGACTGCTTGTAGAACTTTGTTCTTCTGTTGTGTTTCTGGAATCTTAACAATTATATGCCTATGTGTAGATTTTTTTTGATCAAGGCTATTTGGAGTCCTATATGCCTCACTTATCTGTATGTCAAGCTCTTTCCCCCTCCTTGGGAAATTTTCTGCCATCACTTCTGTGAGGAGTTTTTTATGTCATCTGCACTCTCTCCTGTTTCTTCATTGAGCCCAATCAGTCTTATGTTATTCTTGTTTGCATCATCCAGCAGCTGCTGGATTGATTTCTCATGTTCCCTTATAATTTTGAAGCAGGTTTTCTTTTCCTGGTCATTAATTGCAATCTTATCTTCTAGATCTGAAATTCTGTCCTCACATTGGCTCATTCTGCTGTGTAGACTTTCAATGGAGTTTTTCATGTCCTGGAAATCTATTTGCATCTGTTTTATGGATTCCATTTGTTTCCTATGTTGGGATTCCATCATGTTCCTGAGCTCCTCTCTAGATTTATTAGTCATGTCTTGCACTAGGAGCACAATTTCCCCTGTTATCTGAGAAATTATTTCTGATTTCATTTTTTCCAGATCCCCTTTTTTCGCCAGTTCAGTGGGTCCAGGTGGTTGAGTATCAGAGTGTTCCATCTCATTTCCCTTTGGGGTTGCTGTAGGTGATCTAGAAGTCTGGTTTTGAGACTTATTTATGTGTTTTCTCATTTCAACTGGGGGGGTGGGGGGGTGCTGTTGGCACCCGCGAGGATCATCTCCTCAGAGGTGGGAGAGGTGGGACAGGAGCCAGGAGCATTGCTAGGGATGGTGGCCCACAAGACCCTTCCTCTGGGCCAGGAGCAGCGGGACAGAAGGTGGCCCAAAAGCCCTTTCCTCTGGGCTAGGGGCAGCAGGAGGGATGGTGGCTGGGTAGCCCCTTCCTCTGGACCAGGAGCCATAGAACCATGGCTCAGAAGCCCCTACCTCTTGGCTGGGAGCAGCAGGAGGGATGGTGGTCCAGAAACCCCTTCCTCTGGGCCAGGAGTGGCAAAACAGAAGGCAGCCCAATAGCCCTTTCCTCTGGGCTGGGAGTGGTATGAGGCATGGTGGCAGGGTAGCCCCTTCCTCTGGACCAGGAACAGTGGGACAGCATCTCAGAAGCCCTTCCTTCTGGGCCGGGAGTGGCAGGACGGATCCTATTACCTACTTTAACAACATTATCTATCAAGAAAAAATAGCTACTTTGCACCTGCCAATATGTTGTGAATTACATGAGAATATTATTTACTCAAAAATGTTTAGGCACTACTGATTGATATATAGTCACTAGAAGGGGTGTTAATTCTGAAAAATAAAGTCTAGTTGCTTCCCACTATGATAAAAAATAGGTCATTAAAGTTTGCTCTTGATAAAATATAAAATCCCAGCACTCAGGAGGCTGAGGCAGGAGAATCCTGTGAGCTCAATGTCAGCCTGTGGCACATAGTGAGTTCTAGGCTAGGCTGGACTACATTATGGTGAAGAAAAACAAAGTAGTATTGATAATGTCAATGTCACACCATTGTGTTAAGATTGATAATGAACCCTGGCATGGTGGTGTATTCCTGTAATCCCAGCACTCAGGAGGCTAAGGCAGGAGGATTCTGTGAGTTCAAGGTAAGCCTGCACTACATAGTGGGTTCAAGGCTAGTTTGGACTACATAGCATGAACCTGTCTCAAATAAAACAAAACAAAAAGACTGATAGTGAATCCTCAACAAAAATGAAGCCAAAAATGATCACATTTTACCACAAAATTAAAAGTGGAGTAGATGTTGTTGATGAGTTGTGCAGCAACTATGATGTGACTCAAAACACAAGGCTTTAGCCAATGGTTTTGTCAAGTGCAACATATCATGGAGAAATCTTCGGAGGACTGGGATTGGCATAGATAAGTGTTCAATTACAACAGAGGAAGGACAAGAACACAACAAAAGAACTCAGGAGAAAAATGGTGAACAAGCTGCTGAAGCATCATAAGAACTTTCTAAGAAAATAGGAAAACAAGCAATATGTGAAGTATGTTGTACCAAAAAAGATGGAAAAGCAAAATATATGTTGTGTTAGTGTAAGGAATGCTTGTGTATGGAGCATCCTTTTTTCATGTTTGAAGATTGCCTTAGGTGTGATAATTAAAGACTATTTCTGTTGCACAGTTTTCTTGTATTTTCATTGTAGTTCATATAGGAATTTATGTTGTTATTTTTTATTTTTAAGAAAGTAACCAGTTGAAGTTGAAAATGTTGATGTTCATTCTAAACACTCAGTATTTATTAAAAATTTAATATTTTACTTATGGTATTTTACTGTTAAGTACATATTGTATAATATAATAAAGCTCATAAAATTAAAATAAATAATTCTTCCATAGCAATACTCCTAAAAGACCAATGTGGGCTTTATAGGTCTTTTGTAATGCTCCTTTAAAAAAAATTACTGTGACACTCCAGGATATCTTTGTAACCAAATTTCCAGTTTTGTTCCTTCCAAGTTTTTGATCATCTGCCCAGACCATTGGCTACAGTACCTAAATCAGTATACAGTTGCACTTCTGGCTATTTCACCTTCCAGGCAAAACAAACTACCAGGTACATTAACCAAAGTTCTGCCCATGGTGAAGATTTCCCTTCACCACTCTCCTTCAGGGATGTCCTAAAAAGGGGCTGTTATGTTGCAGGTTTCCACTTGAGGGTAGTGCAGAACTATTTGTAAGCTAGGTCCCACACTTTTCTTCTGACAACTGATCATATGTTAGTCCCCCATGAGGCCATATGTGTATGCTGGTAAACAGAAGGCAATATAGCAGGGATATGAGTCATGGGCATCTGGACAACTTCTGCATTTAACTTACTTGTACCCTTTGGACCTGCTCTGGTTTGATCATTTATGTACCATTGCTAATTAATGATAGAATGTTGCTGTGCACATCCAAACTTATGATTCAGATTATATCCAGCTCAAGATAGGGAACTCAGTTCTCAAGGTAATCTACTGTCCCATGGTCAAGCATGAGGTGTTTTTTCAAAGGGAGAGTAGTTATTTGCAGAATATGGCAGACTGTGGCTCCAAAACCCAAAAGGTCTCCACTGCAATTCACTATGGGGGCCTACAAGAGACTCCAGACAGCATCTCTACGTACCACTGGCAGTACCACTGGATCTGTTGGTTCTTATAGGTTCATTGACAGAGCTGCCTGCACAGAAGGCTTGACATGTTCCAGAGTGTTTTCTTGTTCTGGGCCCCCACTCAAAACTAGCAGCTTTAAATGCTTTACTAAAAAATCCATAGTGGTTGCTACTTTCTGTTCACTTTGTCAAATCAGCATAACATCATCAATGTAATGGATCAATGTGATGCCTTATGGGAAAGAAAAGTGATCAAAAGAAAAGTGATCTCTAGGAACTAAGTTGTGACACAGGGCAGGAGAGTTAATATAACTCAAGGTAAGACACTGAAGGTACATTGCTGGCCTTGCCAACTGAAAGCAAATTGTTTCTGATGGGTCTAATGAATAGGTATGGAGAAGAAGGTATTTGCCAATTCAATCACTGCACACCAAATACCAGATTTGTTAATCTGCTCCAGCAAGGAAACCACATCTGGTACAGCTGCTGCAATTGAAGTCACCCCTTGATTCAGTTTATGGTAATCTACCATCATTCTCCAAGATCCATCTATCTTTTGCACAGACCAAGTGGGATAATTAAATGGAACTGGGATAGGAACCACCACCACTGCATTCTTCAAGTTCTTGAGAGTAGCACTAATCTCTAGAATCCCTCCAGAGATGGAGTACTGATTTTGGTTTACTATTTTACTGGGCAAAGGCAACTCTAATCATTTCCATTTTGCCTTTCCAAACTAGTAGCCCTCATACTACAGATTAAGGAGCCAATATGCAGATTCTGCTGAGTACTAAGTATATCTATCCCTATTATTCATTCTGAAACAGAGAAAATGACTACAGGATGGATTTGAGGACCAACTGGACACACTGCAAAGTCTAGAACTTTGCTAAATCTCCATTGATCACCTGATATTTATAAGCCCCTACTCTTACTGGAGGGCCACAGTGATGCTTTGTATCCTGTGGAATTAGAATTAGCTCAGAACCGGTGTCCAGTAATCCCTAAAACGTTTGATCATTTTCCTTCTCATAATGTACAGTCACTTTGGCAAAAGTCCTTAGGTCCCTTTTGGGGATAGAAGAGAGAAAGACTGTATAAATTTCTGGTGCATCAGTGTCCTTCCCCATGGGGACAGCTCTGCTTCACTCAAGAAGTTCTGGTTTTGTAAATTTTCTAAAATCTGGGAACTGGTTGAGGGGTCATGATTCCCTATTACTATAATTCAAAGTACATTTCTGTTCATTTGCACTTGCATTTTTTGATTATATAAATCTAGTAAAAAATTTGTAGGTTTCCCATCTATTTCACTTTTGGGAACACTGTGGCTGATCAGACAATACCATACATAGGTCTACACATGTCAAACCATTCTGATCATTGTTTTTTTTCTGCTGTTCATTACAGTAATATTGTGGAGCCTGCCTTTGGTGATTAACTGTTGCCACTTGACCCCTGCCACAGTGGGATCCAATCAAACTCATTGCCCTTAAGTTTCCCAAGTGAGTAACTGCATTCTCTTCTATAAGGTCTGGCATACAGAGAAGAGCGATGGCAGAGTTCATCAGGAAGGATGGTGCTCCCCTCATGAATCTCTTTCTCAAGATGTTAGTGAAGGATTAATTTGGCTCACAATTTTATTGCTTGGTGAGTCAGCTCCAAAACCAGAAACAGCATGAAAGAGTGGCACAGCAGATGAAAATTTCCTTAACTACTGGCAACCAGAAAGCAGACAGATTTATGGAGTGGTTTGGGAGGTATATCTCCCCAAGTCATGTCCCCATACCCTGTCTCTTCTTATTGTTGGGGCTAAGTCCCCAAAAACGATAATCACTCAAGTCACGACACGATGTAAAGTCCATAGAGAACTTTATTTCCGGCCAGTACCAAATCCCCTGCAAGGAGACTGGCCCCAGACTGAACTTTTGATCAGTTTTTAAGAAAACCCTTTCCTCCTCCCCCATCCCTAAACCTGCAGTAAGCATATCTACAGAACCAAGAAAGAATGCGGGTTTTGCACCTCTGGGTTACCAGATACATAATGTAAAACCAGCCCTTATAAAATGTAAACACACATCCCATTATTTACAATGGGTGGGTTCCATATGTGCTCTTGTAGTTATTTGTCTAAACCCTTAAGCATCAATTAAAAGCAGGAGTATAGGCTCAAGATAAGAACATCTGGTGTGTTGAGACATCACACAGGAGTACAAATGTGAGATAAGATCCCCCCCCCTTTCAGAGTTCACACAGAGGACAGTTTTCCCATCAGAACTGGGGTAGTTCAGACAAAATGGAGTCTCTTAAGCTAACGTAGGTCTCTCATCCCCCACTGGTACTAACACACTGAATCAAATCCTTGATTCCTCCTCATCTTCTTCTCTTTTAGGTTCGTGTAGTTTTTTGAATCTATATTCCTGCCTTAAGACCGTGAGTTTTACTGTCTCTATTCTTTGTCTTACATACTTGGTGATGGAATTTATAACACTTGGTCCAATTAGCAACATTAGAAGTAAGATGACTAGGCATCCAGCTAGGGTGGAGAGCAAGGTAGTCACCCGGGGGGACCAGTTAAACAGAGATTGGTACCAATTTTGGTCTTTTTGAGTCCAGTATTTTTTCTTTAAGTTTTCTCATACCATGGCCAGGGTGTCTTTTATTATTCCAGATTAGTGTAAAAACAGCACATTTCTTCTAATGCCACATAATCCCCCTTGTTTCATAAAGAGCAAATCTAATCCTCTCCTATTCTGTAACACAACCTCAGCCAATGAGTCTGCTTGTTTTTCCAGCCTAGAAACAGAAACTTCCAGATATTCTAGATCTCGGGCTACCTGGTGGCTTAAAACTTTAAAGTTACCATCCAGTACTATGAGTGAGGAGGTTTCTATCTCTGCAGAGCCTGCTATCCCCAATCCTACCAGAATGGTGACCAGAACAGGAGCTGCTCTTTTATGTCTGTACAAGTCTATGGCAGCATCCAAGTGTTCCCCTCCTCCCTCCCCATTATAATATAACACTTGTGGAATTATATAAATAGTGACACAGAGCAGAGAGTCAGGTTGATCTGTAAAAACAGACTTGGGACTACATTGAGTCAATCCCTCAGTACATGCAAACCAGGCATCCTCTGGAGCCTTATAAAATAAAGGGGAACCTGGAGTTGCATGTTTGGTGAAAGTTAAGTTACATAAACCCTTGTAAGGTGAACTATCCAGGTTACAATTTATCCCAGTCAGACATGTTCCCATTCCTTGTACCTCCCCTAAAGTTAGTATAGGTTTATTCCAGTTACAATCAGTGGAGGACACAGATTTAGGCCCAGTGGTCACTCCTACCCTTACATAATAGGGGGGCTTTGGGTCTAGATATAACCAACAATCTCCCACTTCCTCCAGTCTAAACAAATTTAGCAATTTATGGACCTTGGTTAACATCTCTAAGGTTGGTGTGGTGGTTTGCAGCCTCTTGGGGGTGGAGATTTTTGACAGGTCAGTGGAAATAGTTGACAACCTCACAGTTGGACTAGGACTTGATCTCTTAGGAGGTGGCTCAGGTTTTTCTACAGAGATAGGAGAGCCAGGTCTTTGTTTGGTCCTAATGCTAATGGGGCTCTGTATCGGCTGCATTGGATGGTAAATTCTGATCTGGGATCGAATCCTGCTATATGTAACCTGATGCCCCATGTCCTTCCTGAGCTCCAGGAGGGGTCAGTTATCCTGTTTGGCTGGATTTTTATAGTATATTGAGGTTTCATGGTTGTAGGAGTCATTTTTAACCAGGGATGTGGAGCCTGGATTGACCAGGGAGCTACAGTCTCACATCCCCACCTAGAAAAGTGATAGTCCCTGGGCTATCTTCACAGTATTCATCCCTTTTGCTGGACACACATAAAATTGTATTGGTGTGGGGTTTGAATATCCAGAACAATCTCAAAAGTCTAGGCTCCCTAGGTCAGATAATCCTGTCTGAGAGAAACTCCTTTTGACATAATGAGTTTCACATGTCTGGTAGCTTTTCCTTGAGTCTAAGTTACATAAACTTATCTGGAAAATGACCTCAGACTGGTCTGGTCTTTTAGTGATTTGGCTAAGGACCTTTCCATTAGAGGTCAGTCTGAGTTCCCAGATCTCATCTAATGGAGCATAAGGGTTACTGCCTCTCCCACCCTTCCAGATTGAGCCCATAGCAATCAGACCAAATAGCCAAGTTATTTTTCCCATACCAGTCTTATCTTTTGGTCCCCAGGCTTGTTGAGGACTTTCCATCAGTTTAGTGTTGGATCTTGTGAGTTGTCCTCTCTGGGTGCCGATTTGACATGGGAGTGATGAATCCACACAATGAGTCCAGCGACCTTGAAGGCTGATGGAGTCATCAAAACCACAGGGTAAGGCCCTTTCCAATGGGGCTCAAGGCTCTTAGTCTGATGTCTGCACACCAAAACCAGGTCCCCTCATTTGAATTGATGAGGTGGGAATGGCGTGGTATCACTCCTGGTCTGTGTTAGACCCAGTGAGAGAGAACCAACCAGAGACTGATATTAAATCCACACAGGAGTTTATTACCAGCCGGGACCCAAGCCGAGCATCGGACTCTAGCCCCAAGTATGGGGAGACAAACATGTTTTATACACCTTTGAGTCCAACAGTTTCTAGGCCCCTCTATGGGATAGAACTAGTAAAGCAAGCAAAAGGTACAGAAGTGGAACATCCTGCCATTAGAACATTTGTAAAACAATAGTTAATTGTTGTTTTTAAAGAGACTTTCTAATGGGAGGAGGTTTCTAAGCTTCCTCCTTCTGAGTTCATCTAAAGGGCAGGCAGGTGGGTCAAGCAGCAATATGGAGTCTGTTTTGCTAGGGTCCTTCAGTCTGGTGGATTTGATCATGAAGATGGTTTTGGATATCCTGTAATGCTTGGAGAGACTGAATCAAAGAATTATTAGTGGTCTCAGTGACATGTTCTAAGATAACCTTGGGGAGAAGAGGTGGTGGCCTCCCATATATAATTTCAAAGGGAGTAAACTTTTTGGAATAAGGTGTGCACTGAACCCTGAGTAAGGCAAGAGGGAGCAAATCAGGCCACATATCACCAGTTTCCAAAATGAACTCTGTCAATGTTTCCTTTAAAGTTCTATTCATCCTTTCCACTTGTCCTGAATTTTGTGGGCAGTAGGCACAGTGTAGTTTCCATTCAATATTTAGAGCCCTTGCCAATAATTTAAACACTTGAGCCGTGAAGGCTGGGGCATTGTCAGACCCCAGGTGGCATGGGAGACCAAATTTGGGGATGAGCTCTTGGAGTAATATTTTAGTAACCATATTAGCAGACTCTGTCCTGGAAGGGTAAGCTTCTACCCATCCTGAAAAAGTATCTACTAGGACCAGTAAATATTTGTACTTTTGTCTGGATTTTACCTCTATAAAGTCCAGTTCCCAGTGTTCTCCAGGTTGTGTTCCCCTCAATTAGGCCCCCTCCTTGTGGGACCCCACACAGGGGCTGATTTGAGTGCATACATGGCACCTGGAACAGATATCTGTAAGCAATGACGTTAGTCCCGGAATGGAGAATTTGGAACTCACCAGTTTCTTCAGTTTGGATTCCCCTAGATGGCTGAGGTTGTGGAGCTGTTGAAGAAGTTGTCTGCCCAGGGCTTGAGGTAGGCAGATTCTCTCATCTGGTACTTCCACCACCTAGAGTCCTGTTTTATTGCCCCTAGTTGGGCATTTTTGTTTTCCTCCTCCTGAGTGTATGTGGGCAGTTCCGGTAAGTAGCCAAAAGGTTGGATGGGCAATATGTCTATGGGCCCCACTGGTTCTTTGGCTACCTGTCAGGCTGTCTGGTCAGCTGCATGATTTCCTCTGGCCTCATAATGGTTTCCTTTTTGATGACCTCGACAATGAATGATAGCCACTACTTTTGTTTCCCATATTGCCTCCAATAGGGCCAAAATTTCTTCCTTATTTTTAATACTTTTTCCTTCTGAGGTCAATAAGCCTCACTGCCGGTAGATGTCGCTATGCACATGGGCTGTGGCAAACGCATACCAGCTGTCAATGTAAATATTTACAGTCTTTTCTCTGCTGAGTCCCAAAGCCTGACTCAGTGCTATCAGTTCAGCTTTTTGGGCCGAGGAGCCCCTATTTAGAGACTGAGCCCATTTAATTTCTCCTTCCGGTATGACCACAGCTGCCCCGGCATACCTGACCCCTTCTTCCATCTAACTGCTCCTGTCCATGAAGTATACCATGTCCAGCTCTCAGATAGGGACATCCATGAGGTCTGGCTGGTAGGTGGTAGAGGAGGTAATCATGTCCTGGCAATCGTGAGCTGGTTTGTCCAGGTCAGGATCAGGGAGCAAGGTGGCCTTCAGAGGAGTTGATGTCCTGTCTGACCTCCTTCTGCCCACTAATCACACAACCCAAAAGACCATTTGGTTGGTCCTTACCTCTAAAGGCTTTTCCCAGATAAAGTTCCCAGCGGTAGAGTCCAAGTCGGCCTGCCTCCACCTGCGGCTGCTGGACCCGGGGCCCTGGAATGCCTCAGGGTGGCCTCCCTGGAGACCATGCAGGAGACCGCCCAAGTGTCAGAAAAGGCTCCAAGATTGTCGGCTCAGGGAGATCTCACTGGGGCCTCCAAGAATATTGGGGCTAAGTCCCCGACAGTGATAATCACCTGAGTCAAGACACGATGTAAAGTCCACAGAGAACTTTATTTCAGGCCTGGACCAAAATCCCCTGCAAGGAGACTGGCCCTGGACTGAACTTTTGGTCAGTTTTTATTAAGAAAATCCTTTCCTCCTCCCCCTTCTCTAGACCTGCAGTAAGCATATCTACAGAAGCAAGAAAGAATGTGTGGTTAGCACCTCTGGGTTACCAAATACATAATGTAAAACCAGCCCTTATAAAATGTAAACACACATCCCATTATTTATGATGGGTGGGTTCCGTATGCCATCTTGTAGTTGTTTGTCTAAACCCTTAAGCATCAATTAAAAGCAGAAGTATAGGCACAAGATAAGAACATCTGGTGTGTTGAGACATCACACAGTAGTACAAATGTGAGATAAGATCCCTCCCTTTTCAGAGTTCACACAGAGGACAGTTTTCCCATCAGGACTGGGGCAGTTCAGACAAAATGGAGTCTCTTAAGCTAACTTAGGTCTCTCATTATCAGACCATGTTTCCTAAGAACAAGTTAGGTATATTGTTCCCATGATTAAATCAACTTACAAAAGCCCAGCCTATGAGGGCATTAAGCCTTTGTTAATATTTTCTACTCAAATGATAATATTCCACCCCTAGCTTCCAAAAGACTCATGTTTATTTATGCTAAATGTATTTAGTCCATCTCTAAGAATCACTAAAGCCTTAAGAATTTCAGTATTGCTGAAAAATTCAGCTTTAAATCTTGTCTAACATGTAAGCCAAACTCTAATCTGTGAGCCTCTTTAAAAATAAAAAAGAAAGCTAAAAACTTTCAACATATAGTGGCACACTATAAATATTCCCATTTTAAAGGAGAGGAATAGGGAGATAAAAGCCTTGAGGATGCAAGCAAGACCAAAGTTCAGCACAGAAAACATCAAATTCTGTTAATTTCTGGCCCAGCACCAGAATCAGAGATGTGAATTCCAAAGGGTTTGGGTGTGCTTGTCCATATGTTTTTGCAAGTTATGGCCCTCATGGCTATTCTCTTTGGTGGGTTTGTTCACTACCTGTGGCTTTCCTCAGATGTTACAAATTCCTAATGTCTCCAACATCCTGGGGTCTTCATTTCATTTTGGCTTCACTCTCACAGCTTCACACATTGCTCTGCCAGGAGCACACTGCCTGGCCTTCTGAAATCTGGCTGGAAGCTTCCCTAACCACTTAGCTTTTGCATCCTACATACCTACCTGTAAAACCAGAACTACATGGATGATGACAAGGTGTGCTGCCAGCCTGAACAGTAGCCATGCCCCCTTGGATCTTAACTCCAGAGGCCTCTGAGTGCTTGGATGGTTGAGCTCAGGAAACTTTTATAATTAGCCCTGAATGAACTTGGTTCCCTGGAAAATTTTTTCCTTAGAATCTTTTAGTTTTGCTAGTCTTGGCCTGGGAAGGGTGGGGCCTTTCTATTTTTTATATACCTTCAAAGCATCTTTTGTATTGTCTTAATGTAAAGCAATTGGCTTCTTTTTAATGCTAATCTTTTCAGCAACCTGGTTTTCCTAGTCACCACTTTTGCAAGTGTTTCTATTTTGGCTTAGCTGAAAACTTCTCAAATGCACTTTTCCTCATGTTTTTCTCTAGAAACCTGGCTAAAAGCCAGCACCAGTTACTTTTTCTTAGCCTGAAACTTTGGGCTTTTTTGAAATTTCCTCTACTAGATTAGTTAGTCCACTACTGTAATCAGATAACTCCTAAATGTGGCTTGCTAATTAAACATTACCAAGTTTAGGGGTTCTTGCCTCCCCTTCTGGAGTTGGATTCCAGGCTCTTCTTATTTGGAAAAAAGAATTGAATGAAACAAGCAAAAAGGAATGGCAAAGTTTATTTGAAAAATTAAAGCTGAAGAGTGAGAGAGAAATTGGCTCTGCAGAGTGAGCTTGGCCCCAGTAAAAGAGAAAAAGTAAGATAAAAGTACACTCTGGAGAAAGTGGGGTAGGCTATCATGAGGAAGGCCAAAATAGCAAATTTTCTTGGCATCTGTGTCATTTTGTACTGTCCAAAACTCAAGAAAACCTGCAAGGTCTTCTATAGATGGGTCCTGAGAGGAGATGCTGCAATCCCATGCCTGAGGATGACATCAGATATAGGCCATCCTATTGGAAATTTGCTCAAGCTCTGATGAGAATTCCACATGCAGGGCTTTGGGAACTGTTTTTTTTCATGTGTCCTAGGTTCTTATAATTACTGAGTCATGCCTGCTTCCCCAGTCAGCTTTGTCACATGGTAATCTCCTACCTTACTACCCTTAATCTCAGGGAGCAATGTTTCAAGACATGAGCAAAATGTAGATAAAATTTCTGAGACAGGGCCGGGGATTTAGCTCAGTGGTTCTGCTGCCTGCCTTGCAAGTACAAGGTCCTAAGTTAGATCCCTGGTACCCCCAAAATTTTTTTTTCTTAGAGAATATAATGTATATGATCTCTTGCCTAATTGTCAATATAGTCTTTCTTCCCAAATGAAACCTCCTTAGCCTGGTCATTATAGTCTCCATTTCTATTAAAGCAGAAAATACACTCGCTCCCAGTCTGGTGACCCTGTCCTGGAGTAAAGCTTTTGTTCTCTGATAAGTTTCTGTTTCCCGGGAATGATGTAACCTTTTTCCCACCAGATGTATATTAAGTGAAACTGGAATGTAACCTTTTGACCAATCATGTAATGCCTTCTGGAAGAAAGAAGTTGGCTGTTCCTTCCATATGTAAAAAGGGTGAAACTCAACGTAACTTTCTAACCAATCAACTAACAACAATGAGTGTTCTGCTTCTGTACCTCCTGCTTGCTCACTAACTCCATAAAAACCATGCTCACTGGGCTTTTGGGGCTTGACTCTTTGGGAGTGATCCCAGTCAGGACCGCTGGCATTAATAAAGCTGTACACTTGCCCCCAAGTCTCAGGTGCTGCTTGGTTCTTGGTTTCAGTCTGCTGTAGCACTTGCTGAGAGCTGTAGCATTTGCTGTAAGACTATCACCATTCTCATTTTCTGAGCTCCAACCAAAGTCTCCCATCAAATACTGCTTACATACTTCCAGGGCTTCTCAAGATGCATCTTTAAACCTTTTCAAATGCCACCTGAAAGCCACTACCAAAGGCTTCTCAACCACATGATTAGATGCAGTTTTAGTGTTATAGGCAGCTAAGTTAGATAGAAATTAATATATCATCAGAGAGGTACTGGACTCCCATGGTAGTCAGTGAAAAATATAGATATTGGAATTGTGACTGGAGGTGCCTCTGAAGAAGACAAGTCCTCAAGATAAAGTCACAGTGGCCCAACTAACATAATTCCCTAAGGGATAAGCAGTACTGTAATTAGTACCACCCAGTCTATTAAATCCAGGTATGCAGAAGACATCTGGGTGGGTGACCTGTACACCTGGACCCATCCCTCCCCAAAATGTTCATGTTTTAGAAATCATAGATATGCCAAAGTTAATGATGTCAGCTACATACCCTTGCTATGAGCTCTGCTTCCCTATTGGATCAATATTAGCTAAATGGCTGTAATTGTAATCTTACTGGTTGATTATAGTTTGACCCATATCTTACTCACATTGTAACTTTGCTGTATAAATTACCCTTGACAAAGGGTCTCAGTGGAAACCCACTCAGGATCCTTCCTGTCTTTCAGTAGCTATTTCCCAATAAATTTTTTCCTACTCTTAACCTGATTTGTACATTTGAATTCATTCGTTGATTTCAGAGGACTCAAATGCAGCACATCTGGCATGGTGGTACATACATAATTCTAACACTTTTGAAGGCTCAGGTAGGAGCATCACAAATTCCATCCTAGCTTGAGCAATTAAGAGACATAGTGATACCATGTCTCAAAATAAAATAAGTAAATAAAACTGTTGGTGATATAGCTCAGTGTGAAGGTCTAAGATTCAAATCCTAGGACTAAAAGAAAGAAATGGTAAGAATAAAGTCCACCTGTCAGTGTTTGCAAATGGTCTGATACTACATTTAGAAAACCCCAAAGCCCTCTGATATCTTTTGGAATTTTTTAAAACAGGATTTTCAGTATATAAAATCAATATGCAACAAAAAGTCAAGCAATCTCATTTACAATGCCTATAAAAAAAACCCTGAGTAAATTAAAAGGTCCAAAGGTGGAGGGGTGGTGGGAGGGGAAGGGGAAAGGGAAGAAAGGAAAGGAAAAATTATGAGAAAGAAAAAAAAAATGGAAACGAAGTCTATGTAAATAGGGAAGGGTAGTGGGGGTGAATGGTGCATGGGTAATGGGGAAAAAACATAAGAACTAAGATACATCATGTTCAGGTACAAACACCCAATGATAAATGTAGATGTATTGTATATCTAAAATGTACCAATTAATATATAAATAAAAAATAAGAAAAATAAAAAGGTAAAAGACCTCTTTATTAATCACATAAAACATTGATAGAAAACTGCAAAACAAATAGAAAAATGGAAAACATCCTGTGTTCATGGGTCAAAAGGCTCAACATTGTTTGAATGCATATGTTTCCCAAAACAGTCTATATTTCAATACAATCCCTACCTAAATATGACATTTTTCAAAATATTAGAAAAAACCTATAATTTGTATGAAAAAACAAAATAATATGTAACCAATCCATTTTGATGATAAGGAAGTATATACTTCATTGCTTGACTTTAAAGTATACTATAAAATTATAGTAATAATATCATACTATATCAAGATCTGGACGTAGAAACAGAAATGTAAACTAAAGAAATAGAATATTGTTTAGAGGTAAGCACACACTTCTATTACCAGCTGATCTTCAAAAATGTTACTAATAACACTGAATGGGGAAGCTATAGTCTCTTCAACACTTGATAATTGGGAAATTTGATTCCCACATGCAGAAGGGTGAAACTGGACCCCTCTCTGTGACTATATAAAAGCAACTAAATGAGGATTATAGAATAAATTATATGACCTTGAGTTATGAAATTTCTAAAGAAGAGGGAAAATGCTTCAAGACATTGGAAGAGATAAGATTGGTTTTTTTTATTTTTTATGAATCACAGCTACAAAGCTCAAAGAAAAATATAAGAAAAAAAGAAAATGAAAAAGAAATTAGTCACAAGAATTATATCTGTTGCATCCAGTGAGAAAGAACCAACCAGAGACCGATATTAAATCCACACAGGAGTTTATTAAGGGCCGGGACCCAAGCCAAGCATTGGACTGGAGCCTGGACCTGGGTGGGGGGGCATTAAGGATTAACATATTTTATACACCTTTGAGGCCAGCAGTTTCTAGGCCCCCCTATGGGATAGAACTAGTAAACCAAGCAAAAGGTACAGAAGCAGAATGTCCTGCTGTTAGAACATTTGTAAAACAATAGTTGATTAATTGTTGTTTCTAAGAGACTAAGGGGAGGAGGTTTCTAAGCTTCCTCCTTTTGAGTTCATCTAAAGGGCAGGCAGGTGGGTCGTTCAGCAGCAATATGGAGTCTGTCTTGCTAACTAGGGTCCTTCAATATCGATATAAAATATTCTAATAGTCAATGAATGAGTCAAAAGGGTAAAGATACTTACTGAATGGGTAAAAATATTTGAAAATTATAAATGTAGTTACAGATTAATATGGAAAGTACAAAAGGATTCCAAAATCTCAAAGAGAATTGTAAATACTCTAATCTCAATATAGGGCCTTGGCTTACACAGACATCCACTTTTTAAAAACAATGTAAAAATGGCCAAAAAGAATATAAAAACTTTCATCACAAATAATCAGTGAAATGCAAACAAAAACACAATGAAATGTAAGCTCATACTTGTTAAGATGATTATTGCCAAAAAAAAGTAGAATTCAACATGGCTGAATAGATGAGTCACATTGGAGCTACTCAAAGAAAAATCAACTAAAAACACAGGTAATTGGAAGAAAGGGAGGGACATACATATGATGCTAAAATCAATCTGAAATAAGGGACTTGTAGATCATAAAACAGGCACAAGACTTCATAAAACAGCATACAATCCCACAGAGCTGCCAGGGCAAGGACCTTCCTCATCTTAGCACCGAGCAAGAATTACCATATTGGAAAGTCTCCAAGAAATTGGTGGACTGCAAAAGTGTGGCTAACTCAAGCCACACAGGATAGATTTGTGATGTGAGGCCCTTTGATTCTTTTGCCTTCCTCCACACAGATGACGCTGAAGCCTGGCAGCAAATTTCACAGGCACAGTGCTGAAATGCTCCTTCCCCAATGGGCCACCAACTACTCTGTTTTTTTTTTTTTTTTCTGTCATTCTCCCTAGTGGCTAACTGGAAAATCTAGAAACAACAAAGTTAGGGACCACAGCACAGCAAAGGCAGTGAAAGAAGTGAGTAGTAAGCAGTGGTTTAAGAGAAAGATGCAGATGCATGCATAGGATTTAAACAGCCTTGTGAGGTAGACACTACACCTGTTGGAGAGGAAATTAAAGGTAAACTGAGTAGCTGTGGGATGTATCATCAGCAACAACAATACCCTAACCCCCCTGTTACAAGTGGTGGGGCAGGATAGAGACTTTCTAGTGGGGGTGGAACAGAGGATTAAAGAATAAATGAGACATTTCTAGGTAAGATAGATGCACCTTGAGACCATACTCTTAAGTAAAATAAGTCAAACACTCATGTGAAAATATTATATTGCCTCTCTGGTGTGAGAAATTGAACATGTAAATAATTATCAAAATGTAATAGATATTGTGAAATAGGAAGACATTGTTACAATTTTTAAAAATGAGAAATAGTAAAAACTACACAAGATAAATTAGATTTCAAAGAAAGGTGCTGAAATTGGGGAAAATATAAACCTTAAACACTATTAATGGGATTATAAACTAGTCCAGCTATTATGGAAATTAGTATTGATGTTAAGAGAAAATTTAAAATAAAGCTACAATCTAATATTTTAATCTCACAATTAGATATATATTAAAAAATGAAGTCAGTGTGTCAGAGACTTTTGTATTCTCATGTTTCCTGCACCAATATTGGCAATAGCCAAGACATGGAAACAACCAAAGTATGGATCAAAAGAAGAATGGAAAAAGAAAATGTGGTACATAAACATATTTGGATACAATTCTTCCATAAAAATAATGAAACATTGTCATTTATATCAACATGGGTAGAACTGGATATCATTATAGTAAGTAAAATAAGTTAGACACAGAAGGTAAATACTACATTAACTCTTTGATAGATAGAATCTTTAAAAAAAGGTCTCTTAGAAATCAAGTTTATAATAATGTTTACCACAGTCTGCAGAAAGACATTTGTAAGGAGGAAAGGGAAAAGTCAACCAACAGATAAAACTTTAGGTATATAGGGAAATAATGTTCTCATATCTTACTGCACAGTAGGTGGATTAAAGATACAGATAATGTACTGTATGTTTCCAAAAAATGGCTTATGAAAAAAATTTTCAAAATTTTTACCACAAAGAAGTTGTAAATGATTGCTGGTTACGTTTATTATGGATACCTTCACTCGAATGTAAATATTGAAATATCACATAGATACACACTTTGTATACATATTAGGCATATAAAATGAAACAAAGTTTGTAAAATCCATAAATATACACAAACACAGAAATACACATATATTTATTTCCTCCAGGTTGAATTCATAACTATTGATGTATCTACATGTAATGTATATATATGTACACTATATATGTATATATGTATATGTACATTCAAACTTAAATCCTGCCTTTTTTTTTTTGGTACCAGAGATCGAACTCAAGACCTTACACTTATGAGGCAGGTGCAATGCCACTGAGCTAAATCTCTGGCCCAAGTCCTGCCATTTTTGACAACAGGAATAAACTTGTAAACCATTATGCTAAGTGAAATACTCCTGACTCAGCAAGTCAAATATTATTTGATTTCGTTTATGTATGAATTTAAAATAGCCACATTGATAAAAAAACAGAGTAGAAGGGAAGTTGCAATGGGTCAGGTGTTGGAGAAATGTTGATAGATTGATCAGAGGGTACAAACATATAGTTATGAAATTATTATTAAGGATTGTCTGAAGATATCATGTTCACCATGGGGATCACCATTAATAATATTATGCTGTGGTACTTGAAATTTGTTAACAGAGAATACTTCAGACCTTCTGACAACACATATAAAAAGAAATAATACCTGTGATTGTGATAAACATTTCACAAAGTTTACATAAATCAAAAAAGTATGTTTTTTACAGTAAACACACAAATTTTACTTGTCATTCACTCTCTTATAAAGATAAAAAAACCCTATTTTTTCAAACTATATATTTTACATTAAAATTTGAAGATCTTTCATTAAAATATAGACAATAATCATATATAATCTGTTCAGCCACTGTAAGAACAAAGTATGATTCCTTAAATTATTGACAATATTATTTTGTAATGAACATTTATTTTCATTTATTTTTCAGTATATGATTTTAGTACATTGTCATTACATTTATCTTTGGTAACTGTTTTGTTTAAATATTGCATCTTGATCATTTTTACTCTCCCCTCACTCCTCTCTTTCTTTTCCCTGATCTCATTCCATTTCCACAGAGTTTAACACCTAGTTTTCTACCATATTTTATTTTGCTCTTAATAGTAAAGTAACACCTTGGCTTGTGAGAAACATGCTTGTAATCCAATGAACTTGTTTATCAAAGCAAAATTACCGATAAGACATAATGGAAACTCTTATGATTCATTCTACAACCCACATTCATATAAAAATGATTACAATTCTCTATTGTACAAAAGATAAAGCAAAACAAAAATATGAAGAAAAATTACCTGGATTTACCTTTGAAAATCTTTCTGGCTGGTGTGATGGAGACAAGAATGGATGGTTTTTGTGTAGGATGACTTTCACCATCTCTAATGAAATCATATATATTTATTGGCTCAATGGAATTTTTTTGTTTCATACAACTTAAACAAGAAACCTATTCAATGACACTTGCGTTTGTCTTCTTTTTTTTGGAGGGGGGCTGCTGGGATCGAACTTGGCACCTTGTGCTTGTGAAGCAGGCAGCAGAACTACTGAGCTAAATCCCCAGCCCAACATTTGTCTTCTTTTGAGGATTTTGTGGAAATGTGACATTTCATTGTCATTAAACAGATTTATCACTCACAGTACTACAATCTTATTTGAGTGGTACTTTTTTATACAATTTTGCACTGTTTCCCACATTTTAGACAGCTGCCTAATCTCCTTGGAAGTGAGGATCCTCCTGTCTTATTCTCCTCCTCCTCTGCAGATGACATCTCCTCCATAACCTTTGCTCACAAACCCAAAGTGAGAGATAGAGAGAGAGAGAGAGAGAGAGAGAGAGAGAGAGAGAGGAACAATTGGCTCATTGTGATCATGTGATATGGCTCATTGTGATCATGTGATATTTGGCATCATGTATGACTCATATTCCAAGAATCCCTCATTTATCCAGTTAAATTCAATAAGAAATGTTTGCTTTTCTTGCAGAACACTTGCAGAACAAGTTACTCACAATCCAAGGTTTTACTGTATTTATATTTATTTTTCTCATGTTATAGCAACCATGTAAAAATTAAATTATACTGAGTTCATTTCACTCTCTTGATTCACCCATTTTCCTACAAATGACTCTAATTTTTTCATATTTATGGCTGAGTAATATGCTGTTTTGTATATATGTTTTTCTTTACCCACTTATTTATTGGTATGCATGTAGGTCAGTTACATAAATTAACACTTGAGAATTGTGCTGTATGAATATTCATGTATCACTCTTATATAAAGCCTTTCACTCTTTCAGGACAATACCCAGAAGAGTTACAGCTGGGTCAAAGGAAATATTAACTTTTTTAGTTGTTGGAAGAATCTCCATGTTTATTTCACTAGTGGTTATGTTAGTGTACATTTCCACGAAAAATGTAGAAGTTTTTCTCCACACCCTCTTTAGAATTTGCTATTTTTTTTAAGTCCTTGATAGCCATTCTTACAAGATTAAGAAGGAAACACAGTGTTGTTTCATTTTGCATTTCTCTAATGGCCAAAAATGTTGAATATTATTTTTCATTTATGTGTTATTCATTTGTACTTATTTTCTTGAGAAGTATTTATTCATTTTATTTGCCCATATTTTATTGGGTTTTTACAATGGGAAGGTCTAATTTTCCTTTTCAGTTCTTTACACATTCTAGATATTAGTTCATGTTCAAGGAGTAGCAGTAAATTTTTCCCATTCTGTAAATTATTTCTTCACTGTGTTTGTTGTTTCCTTTTCTGTGCAGAGCTTTTCAATTTAATAAAATCTCATTTGTTGATTCTTGGTAATATATCTTATGCAATTGGATTTTTGTTTAAGAACCTTTTGCCTATGCTTAGTTCTTCAACAGTTTTACCAATATTTTATTCAGCATATTAAGTGTTTCCTGTTTTTATATCTAGGCCTTTGATCAAATTTCATTTTATTAGAGTACAGGATGAGAGGTGTAGATGTAGAGTCATTCTTCCAAATCTGAATTACCAGTTATCTAAGTCCTGTCAATTTGGCTATCTTTATTTCTTGATAAATTTTTGACCTCTGTATCAAAAATTATTCAATGTGTATGGGATTATTTCTGGAACCTTAATTCTATTGCATTTGCAATATGTCTGTTTTTATATAAGTATCATATTTTTTATTACTGTAGATTTGCTGTATAACTTGGAACCCTGGCTTGTAATGTCTCCTTACTTTGTTCTTTTTGCTCAGGATTTCTTCAACTATTCTCAGGCGTTTTTGATTCCATATAAATTTTACAGTTACTTTTCTAGTTCTGTAAAAATATTGTTTTTAAAAAATTGAAACTGTGTTAAATCTAGGTATCATTTTTGGAATTATGATCATTTTGACTGTATTTCTTTTGTCTATCCAGGAAAAAGGGATATCTATTTCCTAATATCCTTTAATATCTTCTTTCAGGTCACTATATATTTCATTATACAGTTGTTTTTACTTCCTTGGTTAGGGTACTTCTGTGGTATTATTGAAGCTACCTTTAATGACATTTTTTCCCTTTTCTTTCTCAATCTTTTAAATATTGATGTACAGAGATACTATTGATTTTTGTGTTGATCTTGTACCCTGCATCTTTTCTGAATGTATTAGTCCTAAGTGTCTTTTAGTGAAGTTTTTTTTGGTCTTCTACATAAAAATCATCTCATCTGCAAATGAGGATAGATTGAGTTCTTACTTTTTTATTCAAATCTTTTTTATTTCTGTCACTTGCATGACTGTGACTAAATTTTTGAATAGCATATTGAACTAGAGTATCAAAAGTTGGTATGTTTGATTTGATCCTGATTTTGGAAAGAATTATTTTCCCCTCCAGTGCTTTTGTTTTATTATGCTATTAGCTCTGAGTTGGTGATAAATGGTTTTTGTTAGTTTGCATTAAGGTCCTTAATCTCTAATTCTTTGTTTTTTAAAATCCTGAATTGATGTTTAATTTTGTGAAAAGGCTTTTATGTGTGTATTTGGAAGTTTGTGTGATTTTATACTTCTTTTCATGTGGCATATTACATTTATTGGTGTAAGTACTTTAATACATCCTTGTGATGTAGGATAGAAGAAATAAATCTAGATAAAAAAGAGAAGGACATCTAAATTTTAAAATAGTACTTTACTGCAGCCTCAAGGCACAAAATTTACTCAAGCCTTTTATTTCTTCTAGGAAACTCACTCAAAATTCCTAAATATCTTAAAGACAAGACTATAAATTTTGGCTCTGTAACTGTCTTTTTCACCTGTGAATTGTACTGCCTCCACCCTCAATGAAGAAGCAATATTGTTGGACAGCATATCTCAATCTCAAACATATATAGATGGCTTGAAATCTGACATAATTAGCCAAATGGGTAACTTGACTGATAGTAGGAATAGACATCCTATGACACCCATCTTGAAGACATCTCCAAGATTCCTTAATTATACCCAGCTCCACACAAGATTTGTTCTCTTGCCTGCCAATAAAAAACAGGATGTTGGTGGTGCAGATGAACTTCTGAATCTTTTTCTTATTCTCTGTGCAGAAAATGTTCTTGTTTTCAGTTGTGCTCCACTGGGAGTAGATAACTAGAATTTTTTTTTTTTTGCTTGTCTTATGATTGGATGTCACAATGTGTGACTGTGGTGGTACTGAGGATGAAAGATTATACAGAGTCACAATTCATTCAGATCACTGAGAGTCCCAGAGGGGCTGATTGACAGAGTCAAAACAGCATGAGAAAATCTCAAGAAAACAGCCTCAAGCTGAAGCCTCCATGGCTATTTATTTGTAACTCAAGGAAGTAAGAACAAAGTGGAAGAAAAAAATTTACCACATTTGGATAGGAGTTTTGTTCAGGAGACAGGAAAGGAACAGAATGGTTTGCCATGTGCAGCATGTAGACTGAGTTTGAGAAAACTTATCAGGACAGGAGTAACACAATGGCCAGAGAAAAAGTCTCTGAGAATAGTTTATTGTTGATTCTGCTCAACTGCTGCCTCTGCAGATCTGTTTGGAGTTTTTTTGTTTTTTTTTTTTTGCTTAAATTCTTTTATTGGTACATTTTAGGTATAACATACATTTATATTTATCATTGGGTGCTTGTACCTGTACATGATGTATCTTGGTTCTTATCTTTTCCCCATTACCTGTGTGCCCTTCAACCCCTCCACCCTTCCCTATTTACACAGACTTAATTTCCATTTTTTTCTTTTCTCATAATTTTTCCTTTCCCTTCTTTCCATTCCCCTTCCCCTCCCACTTCCACTACCCCTTTGGACCTTTAATTCTTATTTCAAATTATCAGTTATTCATTTTAAACGTTTTAATCCTTATTTACATTTTCACTTTCTCACACCAGAGATACTATTTGGTATTTACACATGTGTGTCCTATTTATTTCACTTAATAGTATGGCCTCAATATGCATCCATTTAGCTACAAATGTCTCTAGTTTCTCATTCTTTATGGCTGAGTAGTACTTCATTTTATAAAATAAACACATCTTTATCTAGTTTCCAGTTGATGGGCACATGGGCTGTTTCAAGGCTTTAGCTATTACAAACTGTTCCACTATAAACATGGGTGCACATATATCATTGTGGTATGATTCTTTTAATTCTTTTGGGAAGGTACCCAGCAGGGGAATAGCTGGGTCAAATGGGACCTCTAGCCCTAGTTCTTTGAGATATCTCTATACTGATTTCCACAGTGGTTGCAGCAGTCTGTATTCCCACCAACAAAGGAGGAGGGTTCCTTTCTCCCCACACCCCTGCCAGCATTTGCTATTGGTTGATTTCTTGATGGCAGCCATTCTTTCTGGGGTGATGTGGAATCTCAGTGTTGTTTTCATCTGCATCTCTCCAATGATCAGTGATGTTGAACATTTTTTCACATGCTTATTAGCTTCTTTTATTTCTTTATCTGAGAAATGTCTGTTCATTTCAGAGGCCCATTTTTGAATTGGGTCTTTAATTTGGGGGGTCTGATTTTTTTCAGTTCTTTATATATTCTAGATAGTAGACCTTTGTCTGAAGTACAGCTGCTAAAAATTCTTTCCCACATTGTAAGTTGTCTCTTAGCTCTGTTGGTGGTTTCTCTTGCAGTGCAGAAGCTTTTTAATAAGATGAGATCCCAGTTGTTGATTCTTTGTGCTAGTTCTCATGCTCCTGAGGTTTTGTTCATAAAGTCTTTTCCTATGCTAATGTCTTCAAGAGTTCTAACTAACTTATCTTCCAGCAAGTTTAGTGTTTCTGTCTTAATGTTTATATCTTTAATCCACTTTGATCTTAGTTTAGTGCATGGTGATAGGTATGGTTCTAGTTTTAATCTTTGGCAAGTTGAAATCCAGTTTTTCCAACACCATTTATTAAATAGGCTATCTTTCCTCCAATGAGGGTGATTGGCTCCTTTGTCAAATATGAGGTGGCTGAGTATGTCTGGAGTTGTTTCTGCATCTTCAAATCTATTCCACTGATCCTCAGGTCTGTTTCTTTGCCACGACCATGCTGTTTTTGTCACAGTAGCTTAGTAGTATAGTTTCAAGTTGGGGATTTTGATACTCCCGGTCATGTCTCTGTAGCCTTGAATTGCTTTTGCTATTCTAGGCCTCTTCTGGGTGCAGATCTGTTTTAATCAACCATGCATTTCAGGAACTTTGGACTGTTTCCTAAGAATCCCTTCATCTTTACATTCATTTCAATCAATCCTCTAGCCAGTTTCCCCACAAATGGATACTTTTAATTGAGTTGATGGAGTGAACATGTAGTTTGGATGATCAAGTATCCAGTATTCGCTGATTTTTAAAGGGGCATTCTTGATGTCTCTTCCCTATCCTCCAGAATAATTCCTTTGGTCACTGTTTTTGTATACTGCTTCAGATATATACACCATGAAAACCCTCTAGATATGCTTTTTTATTTCGGGTCTCTGCTCCTGTCAAACTCTCCACACTTTCAGAAAGATTTCTATCCTGCACAGAAACACAATGGTGCATAGGACTTGTAGAACTCAGCAGATATTGGATGGTGATGAGAGGGCTCTCATGGATGCACCAAATTTCACTCCATCTGAGTTTCAGAAAGCAGGTAGGATAACTTCTATACACATAACTTGCTGGTGTTTGGGGGAGTGCCTACTTTGCTCTTGCTCCAGTGTCTTCTCTCCTCCTGCAGATCACAACAGTAAAAATTGCTGTCCACTTCCACAACTCACTGAGCCATGGCTCTCTCAGTATCTGATTCATTTTTAAAAAGCAACATGTATATTCTTTTTTCTTTCTTTACCATAGACACACTGGTCTTAGTTCTGCCAATATCCAGTAAATAATCTGGCTTTCAGTTTCTCTAGTGCCCTAATCTACAAATATTTCATTCATGGGGCTCCATCTCCCAGTCAGAAAGGAGGCAGGACCGGGGGCCTCTGGATGTTGATTGTATGCTTGGTGCTAATCCAAGCAGCTCGATGGTCACAGGTATACACAATTTCTCTCAGGATGTTAGATCTTATTCCAATATGGCATGTTCTCTGGACATAGGGTGTAATCAGTGCCAGGATAAAGTAACATCCTTGCTTCTTTTTCATAATTCCCTGGAATTCATCTGATGTGCTTTGTTTCAAGTTGCCTTCTCATATTTGGGTCTTTATTTGTCCCACATTTCAAAGTAACTGCACTTCCTGGTGCAGGTCTTCTGAGTGCCCTCTGCACACCACTTCTAATAGTTAGCCATCATGGATTATCACATTAATGCTATTCACAAAATAATTCTCTGCAAAGGTTACTAAGCATATGGAAGTTAATTATTGTCTTGTGTGTAAATCATGTTTGACACTCAGACATTTTGTAATGAAAATTTTGTATTTATAAAGAATTGCATAATAGAACCATTATTTTTCCTCATCAATTGACCACCACATTATAAGCAGACTTTAAGAAAATCATAGAAAATTTAAAAAATGATAAAATCTTGTATTAAATTTGCAGACTTTATATTTCATTACAAGTATTGATACAGTATAAATCAGAATATTTTAGCAATATGTATAAAATGGAAACATTTGAATAATTTCTTTGTTCCTGATGGTCCAAGGAGGTTGCCACAGCTGTAATAAGGAGCCTAACTCACTTTACTGGCAGAATAGGTTTGCAGATTCACTAACTCCCATTGCAGAAAAAGAATTTTCAGAATTAGCCATTAAGAGGCATGTGACGAGTTTTATCCATCAGAAATTTAAAAATGTGGAGTCAAAGATATAGCGTTGGTCTCTTAAAAGAGAGATAGGTGCATTATTTCCCGGTGTGAGAAGCATCTATTGTTCTCTTGAGGGAATGGAAATCCTGGAAAAAGGTGCCTCTCTTCCATGAAGAGTGCTAGCCCATTCTACAGGTATGGGGCCAGGTTTTTTGTTTTGTTTTGAGTAGGTAATTTAACATACTTTATATTCTCTCAACCATTTCCTTTAGCTGAGAATCAGATTCCTGCTCTCTTCATTCTCATTTAAGCCACTTTATAGACTTTCAATATTCCTGAGGAATTTTGGGTGTGATGGATCTGTAAAGAAAGGAACCAAATTTTAACTAAAGAAATGTGGATATGCATCACATTGGGTAACTTTGGCTGAATTGTGGAAGTTGAAGTCTTTTTATAAGTACAATTTTTAGTTCTGATTTCTTCTATCTTAACCTGTTATAGTCTTCTATAGTGCAAAATCTGGTTCTTAGGATATTAACTTTCAAAACTTAAATAAATTATATGTATATGCAATCAGGAGAAAAAATAACATCATAAGTAAATCAAATTTAATTAGTTATAATAGTGACCACAAATGCTCTGAATAAAAACATTTCTCTTGGTTATAATTTTTTAAATATTATTTTACTTGTATATTTTAGGTATACAATATAATGAGATTCATCATTGGAAATTTGGACCTTTACAAAAGCTCTCTTGGTTCTTTTTTTCCCTCTTCCCTTGCCCTCCCTTCAACCCCTCCACCCCTCCCTATTTACAAAGACTTTGTTTCCATTTTTTCATTTTCTCATATTAATTCAATTCCCTTCCTCCCCTTCCCCTCCCCCTCCCCCTTTCCCTTCCCCTTTGCCCCTTTTCTTCCTATTTCACAATCTATTATAACTTTTAGTCCTTATTTACACTTTCAATTTCTCCCATTAGAGAAACTATTCAGTATTTACACATGTGTGTCCTATTTATTTCACTTTACATTATTGCCTCAGGGCTGGGGGGATTTAGCTCAGTGGTTTCACTGCCTGTTTGCTCAAGCAAAAGCACCCAAATTCTATCCCCAGTACAAAAAATAAAATAAAAAGATTATTGCCCCAATGTGAACCCATTTATCTATAAATGTCTCTAATTTCTCATTTTTTAAGGCTGACTAGTACTCCATTTTATTAAAAAAACACACTTTCTTTATCCAGTTTCCAGTTGATGGGCATTTGGGCTGCTTCCAAGTTTTAGCTATTACAAATTGTGCTACTATGAACATGGGTGCACATATATCACTGTGGAATGATTCTTTAATTCTTTGGGGAAGATACCCAGCAGGGGAATAGCTGGGTCAAATGGGACTTCTAGTCCTAGTTCTTTGAGGTATCTCCATACTGATTTCCACAGTGGTTGCACCATTCTACATTCCCACCAGCAATGGAGCAGTGTTCCTCTTTCCCCACAGCCCCACCAGCCTTTGCTATTGGTTGATTTCTTGAGAACAGTCATTCTTTCTGGAGTGAGGTGGAATCTCACCATTGTTTTCATTTTGCATCTCTTGAATGACCAGTGATGTTGAACATTTTTTCATATGTTTATTTGCCATTTCTACTTCTTTGTCTGAGAAATGTGTGTTTATTTCAGATGCCCCTTTATGGATCAGGTCTTTACATTTGGGAGGTCTGATTTTTTTAAGTACTTTATAGATTCTAGATAGTAGACCTTTGTCTGAGGAACACAAGGTGAAGATTTTTTCCCACATTGTGGGTTTTCTCTTCACACTGCTGGTGATTAAACTTGCTGTCCAGAAGCTTTTTAGTAAGAAGAGATCCCACTTGTTGATTGTTTGTGCTAGTTCATGGGCAACTGAGATTTTGTTCATAAAATCCTTTCCTACATCAGTGTCTTCAAGAGTTCTACCTAACATCTCTTCCAGCTGTTTCAGCATTTCTATTTTAAAATTTAGATATTTAATCCATTTTTATTTTAGTTTAGTGTGTGGTGAGAGATATAGGTCCAGTTTTAATCTTTGACAAGTTGAAACTCAATTTTTTCAGCACCATTTATTAAAGAGGCTATCTTTCCTCCAGTGAGGGTGTTTGGCTCCTTTATTGAAGATGAGATGGCTGAGTGTGTCTGGAGCTATTTCTGCATCTACTAATCTGTTCCACTGGTCCTCAGGTCTGTTTCTCTGCCAGTACCATGCTGTTTTTATCACAGTAGCCTAGTAGAATAGTTGCAAATTGGGGATTGTGATACCCCCTGCCATGTCTCTCTTATCTGGAATTGCTTTTGCTATTCTGGGTCTCTTCTTGTTTCAAATGAATTTTTGGATTTTTTTCTCAAGGTCCATGAAGTATGCTGCTGGGCTTTCAATTTGGATTGCATTGAATCTATATAGCAGTTTTGGAAGGATGGCCATTTTCCTATGTTGATCATTCCTACCCAGGAGCAGGCGATGTCTTTCCATTTTCTGATATCACCTTCTATCTCTCTTTTCAGAGTGCTATAGTTTTCAGAGAAGAGGTGTTTGATTTCTTTTATTAGGTTGATTCCTAGGTATTTCAGTTTTTTGGATGCTATTGTGAAAGAAATTGTTTGTCCTATTTCTGTCTCAGTCAGTCTGCTGTTTGTGTAGAGGAAAACTATTGATTTTTTTGTGTTGACCTTGTATCCAACTACTCTACTGAATTTGGTTATTAAGTCTAGAAAACTTTTGGTGCCATTCTTGGGGTCTTCTATATAGATTATCATGTAATCTGCAAATAATGACAAGGTGACTTCATTTCCTATCTTTTCTTTTTTTTTTTTTTTGGTACCAGGGATCAAACTCGGGACCTTTCGCACTTGAGAGTCAGGTGGCAGAACCACAGAGCTAAATCCCCAGCCCTTCATTTCCTATCTTTATTCCTTTTATTTCTTTCTCTTGTCTAAGTGCCGTGACCAATGTTTCCAAAACTGTATTGAACAGGAGTCATGATAGTGGACATCCTTGTCTTGTTCCTGTTTTTAGTGTGAAGGATTTCAGTTTTTGACCATTTAGTATGATATTGGCTGTTGGTTTTATGTAGACAGCTTATATTAGATTGATGTAGAGACCATCTATTCCAATTTTTTGTAGGGTTTTTATCATAAATGTGTGTTGGATTTTGTCAAATGCTTTTTCTGCATCTATTGAGATGATCTAATGGGTTTTGTCCTTGGCTCTATTGATATAGTGTATTACATTGATTGATTTGCATACGTTGAACCATCCCTGCATCCCTGGGGTAAATCCCACTTGGTCAGGGTGTATGATCTTCTTGATGATATTCTGTATTCTATTTGCCAGTGTCTTATTAAGGATTTTTGCATCTATGTTCATTAGTGAGATTCACCTATAGTTCTCTTTTGCGGTTGGGTCTTTCTGTGCTTTGGGGACCAAGGTGATGTTTGCTTCCAGGAATGAATTTGAGAGTATTGCTTCCCTTTCAAACTCATTGAAGAGTTGAAACAGTAGTGGCAGTAGTTCCTCTCTAAATGTCTTCTAAAATTCAGCAGTGAAGCCATCAGAACCTGGGCTTTTCTTAGTTGGTAAGTTTTTAATTACATTTTCAATTTCATTGGTTGATATTGGGTTGTTTAGAATTTTTAGGTCTTTGTTCAACTTTGGTAATTCATGCATATCTAGGAATCTGCCCATTTCTTCTGTATTTTCCATCTTATTAGCATATAGTTTCTTGAAGTAGGTATTGATGATTCTTTGGATTTCTGCTGTGTCTGTTTTTAATTCCACACTTTTCATTCCTAATTGCATTTATTTGGGCTTTTCATTTCCTTTTGCTGATAAGGTTTGCTAAGGTTTTGTCAATTTTGTTTATTCTCTCGAAGAATCAACTCTTCAATTCATTTAGTTTTTTGTATCATTCATTTAATTTCCATTACATTGATTTTGCTCTGATCTTTATAATTTCCTCCCTTGTATGAGCTTTAGGTTTGCCCTACTCTTCTTTCTAGAAGCTTGAGGTTCAGCATTAGGTTGTTTAATTGGGCTCACTCTGTTTTCCAAATATGAGTATTCACTGCTCTGAATTTCCCTTGTAAGACTGCTTTCATTTTGTCCCATAGATTCTGATATGTTGTAGTCATTGTCATGTAATTGTCGAAACTGTCTGATTTCTTCTTTAATTTCCTCTGTGAACCATTGGTTATTCAGAAGTGTGTTGTTCAATTTCCACGTGTTTATTAAATTTTTGCAGTTTCTTTTGCTATGGATCTCCAATTTCATTGCACTATGGTCTGATAATATACAGGGGATAACTTCAACTCCTTTGCACTTGCTTAAACAGGTCTATGCGTGAGTATGTGGTCTATTTTGGAGAATAGACACATTCTATCCATGTGCAGCTGAAAACAATGTGTATTCTGATTTTCCAGGGTGGAACACTCTGTAAACATCTGTTCAGTTCATTTGTTGAAGAGTTTGAGTTCTAGTATTTCATTACTTATTTTTTGTCTAGTTGATCTATCTATTTGTAACAATGGAGTATTGTTAATACTCTTGTATTAGTGCATATATGACTTTTCATGTCCATTAGTATTTGTTTTATATAGTTGGATGCACTACCATTTGGTGCATATATATTTATGATTGTCATCTCTTCCTCTTGGATCATTCCCTTTACAAGAATGTAGAGTCCTTCTTTGTTTCTCTTAATCAGTGTTTGTTTGAAATCCACTTGACCTCCAAAGAGGATAGCACCTCTCGCTTGTTTTCCTGTTCCCGTTGCATGGAGTATTGTTTTCCACCTTTTAACTTTCAGTCTATGAGTTTCTTTTGGAATTAAATGTGTTTCTTGTATCCAACATATTGTTGGATCTTGCTTTTTGACCCATTCTGCTAGTCTATTTCTTTTGATTGGTGAATTGAGACTAGTAAAATTGATGGTTATAACTGATATGTATTGACTTATCATTGTCATGATTTTTTCTTTTTGTTGGATTCTCCCTCTTTACATTTAATTTCTTGTTGTGCCCAATGGATTCATTCTGCTGTACTTCCTGGGGTTGTGATCCTCATTGTCTTTTCCTAGGATATTGTCTAAATTTTTTTGGAGTGCTGGTTCTTTGTTATAATTTTTAATGAGGCCAAGGCACCTACACACACTTTTTTTTATGAAAGTTCAAATACTAATAAATTAAATATTTTGTAGGAAACTAGCATTTGCTTGATTTATAGAAGCATAAATTAATGACTCCTTTTTGCCTTCACTTACACTGTAAATTTACAAAAGAAGAAGATAGGTCAAAGGGGGTGGGATGGGAAAAATGAAGCAAATTATATCATGTACAGGTACAAATTTTCTATGATGAATGTTATCATTATGTATATCTAAAATGTATCAATAAAGGTTTTGTTTCCAAAAATTTTACAAGCATATCTTCTCATTAGAGTAACTACTTTGCAACATCTTCATATACTGTAATGGTAAATCTCTAAGACTCATAAGTCACAATAAATAGAAGAAAATATCTGGTTATATAATTTTAACTCTCTGTTCAAAATACATAAAGGAACATCCCCTAAAGTCAGCCACAAAGAGATCTGTGAAGCATGAAAAGATCTTGAATAAATTTTGTCTATAGTGTATGTTCTTTATAAATCAGCATCTTTGTCATTATGTGGTATTATTGTTGAATAATCTTTCAAAGAATGTGGAGATTTTTTTCTGAGGTGTAAGTGTATTTGTTACATGCTTTTGAAACTACTTCTAACTTCTGTTTTATAGAACATAAAATGCTAGAAAAGGAAGATACTTTAGAGAAAATCTTGTACAAATCCTTCATTTTACAGTTAATGAATAAAAATATATATCTTTTCAGAATTACATAATTTATTACTAAAATGGAATTTTTAATGAATACATTTATACCAATTTCAGTGTAGCTCAGACATATTTAAATTTCATACAATTTATTTCAATTTATCGTACTACTGACACACATGATATGCAGTTTTGTTTAATTTAAAAAACAACCTAAATATCAAAATAAAAGAAATAGTTTCATATGAAAAAAGTAAAAGATAACTACCATGTTTTTTGAAAAACTGTTATAAACTGTGCCAGAATTAAAATGTAGAAAGAAATTTTGGGCAGTTTTGTAAGCATTGTTATGTTTATTCATGAGCAGTAAATGTATTCCTTTATTTTTTGTCTTATCATTGAACAGAAATATAAAAAATTTTCAATAATATTTTGAGACATATTGTTAACAAAAAGTTCCTTCAATTTTTATGCTAAACAGAATACTTTAATCAGTAACAAATGATAAAGCTTTATATAACTCTAACCATGACTTTTGTGATATTGCATGATGACAGGTGAGATATGAGATGTAGACCATCAAAGTTGCTTAACATTGATCATAGCTGCCTTTATAAGTGCAAAAGATCCCATAGAGTCTTTCTATAGTTACCTTAAGTTAATTTTTCAGTATTACAGGAAATGTGTTTTTTGAGAATATAATATACTCTCTCTAGAAAATAAACATATACACTTTTTTTCTGAATTAATATTTCATATGGTTTTCTTCCATCTTGCTGTCATGTCTTCCTTTGACAGTGAAAATAATGGGACCCTTCAGGATCTTTGACTTTAATAAAATGAATAATTCTTCTGATTGTTAGTTGATGAGGAAAATGAGTAATATTAAATTTAAGAAGATGCATAGCACCTTTCCAATGCACAGGCACAATCATAACCATAGTGCCACATAAGTGGTATAAATATTTAGCTGAATGGATTACAAAACAGATGATTTTCATGAAACTATTGGGGTAAAAATTTGCATTCATACAATCAGCAACATCATTGTATGCATGGAATTATACTAGGTATCATACTAGAAAATAATGCAAACTTTGCTGGTACAAGAAAAATTAAAATGTATATATACATGCATAAAAATGACAATATAAGCACTAGTAGCTGACTAAGCAGATCTTAATGGAGAGTCCAAAGTGAGAATTTTGCCCATAAGTATTTATTTTAAAAAGTGATTTGCCTGGAGGTAATTGGTGAGTGAAAATATTTGCAATCATGTTATCACACAATTTTAAATTGTGCATGTGTAATCTCTTCATATAGACTATCTTATTTAAATATAATACAATCATATGTGGTAGTTATTATTTCTCAGCTTTATAAACTACAAAAGTGAAGTTTAAGAAAATTACATCATTTAATTAAAGTAAAATATTTGATAAGTAATTGAGTCAAGATTTATATATGGACTTAAAGGTTCAAGTTCTTACTAATAAATTCTAATAAATCCTTATTCTACAACTTCTAGATTATCTTGCATATCCAATTAGAGAAGAGACATTACTTGTTTTTATCATTATTTTACTTTTCATGTCTACCAAAATTCTGGCTGTATATATTAGATATTCAGCAAATATTCATTGACTACATAGTTATTAAAACTATGAGGCATGTGGGCTCTTAAGGAAAAAGACATGAAAGCATAAACCCAAAGAGTAGTGGTATAGCATATGGTTCATAAAACATCGTGGATAAGATATAAAATTTTTTAAAATTACATTCTCTAAATATACAGCAAAATACAATAAAAAGGGGAGAATTCCTCCACAATACTTATAAAACAGAGGCTTTGGTTATGGAAATTTTATGAAAGGGTTGAGGGAAAAAGAGATTAAAATTAAAGAAAAACAATAAAGAAAAAGTCTAAAAAGGAAACATTGACATTAGGTCATTTAAAAATAATTTGTTTTGAATAGATTTAAGCTTACATAAAAATTGCAAAAATAGGGTTTTCCCACATACTCAATACCCAATTTAAACTCTTACATCAACAAATTACATTAGTGAGGCACATTTGCCTAAACTGATGCATCAATGTTGATATTTTACTATTAATTATATTTCATATTTCTTTCAGTTTTTGTATTTTTTACCTTATACTCTTTTCTGGTATATAATTTTATTCATGGTAGCACATTTCACTGGTTAGCATTCTTTTTGCATTCTTCTTGCCTGTGATAGATTTACAAAATTCCCTGTACTTTTATGACCTTGGAAGATTTATGGAACAGTAATTAGGCATATTGTAGAATCATTAATCTTGGGCTATGTCTGGTTTTCTTATGACTAGATTGAAGTTATGATTTTTTTCATAGACTATGAAATTAATATAACTTTACCATGACATTTATTCACGTGTGAATGGTATCAACAAAACTAATCACTGATAATGCTAAGATTAGTCACTCTGCAAAACTGGTGTTTCACAGGTTCCTTTAAGAAGAGTCACTCACTTTTTATACTTTACATATTGTATATTTTGAAATAAAGTCACCATGTGCAGCCTACGTGTAAGGAACAGGCTCCTAAGATGTGCAGAATCTATGTATATTATTGGGAGTTATTTTGAATGGAATATTTATTCTCCCATTTTGTGTGTGTGTGTGTGTGTGTGTGTGTGTGTGTGTGTGTGAAAACAGACTTATGGACTTTATTTTATGCATTGGGATATAATATAATGTTACTTTATTTTTTTCCTCAAGTATTTCCACCTTTGGCCATTCGGAGATAATTCCATATGCCCCATAACTATGTGTGTATGCATCTGCATGTTTCTTATTATTTCATTATTTGATTTACTGTCACTAAACAATGTTCCTGATTAATCTGCTATATTTATTAGCACAGATTTAAAAGCAGTAATTTGTTCAGGAAAAATCTGACTATTTTATAATAATTTATAAACCTTGTCTATTTTTAAAATCTGGTGATTGGGTGTATCCATTATTGTTGATGTCTCATTGTTTCAACGTCTACTCAGCTAACAGAGCAATTTATGTATTTATAGATATTAGCCCATATTGTGTATATATATATAAATCTGATTATCAATGTACCTATCTCTATTGATGTTAAACTAGTTATTAACTCATATATTTGTTGCTGTTACTATGACAATCTAGCCTCTTCTTCTCCAACAGCAAGAAAACAATCTATCATCATTTAATATCCACTCAATTAAAAGTTCATTGTAGTATATATTTATAGTAGTTTCAGAACAGTCAGTCTTGAGCCTAGGGTATATTTTAGTGACTGAGCATTTGCCTAGCATGTGTTAGGGCATGAGCTTAATTCCTAGCATCAAAATCATAGGAACAGAATTATAGTTTTTAACCTCATATGAACTGCTTTAACAAACAAAATAAATCAGACCTATTCTATACACTATCTGCTACAAAGAGTCCTCCAAAATGAAATGAAGGGACACAATATGAATGTCAAGCCAAATAAAATATGAATATCTCTGGTAAAGATAAATTTTATAAGACAAATGAATGCAATAATTATAAACCTATCTAAATATAAAGGATAAAAAATTGATAAAGATGCACATTGTGATATCAAAAATATGAGGTAGTAGGGCAGAGAAATAAAGATCCATTTTTGTGAGTAAAATCAACTTGTATCAATATAAAGTAGTTATCACTATAGCAGGTTATATGTAGTACTTATGATACTTATGAAAACATATTGGTGGAATATATAAAAATAAAGGAAAATTGAATAAAAATATCTCAGTACAATAAAAAATAGCTAAAAAGAAAACAAAAGTAGAATTAAAATAAAAGAACAATAGGCCTGGGGATTTAGCTCAGTGGTTCTGGCACCTGCCTCGCAAGGTCCCGAGTTTGATCCTCAGTACCCCCCCCAAAAATCTGTAATATATACAGAAGCCAAATGAGAAATTGCACAATAAGTCCTTCCTTATCAAATACTTGAAATATAAGTTGATTAAATGCCTACAATCAAAAGATATAGATTTGTGGATTGTTACTATTTTTTTAAATATGAACAAACTCATGGGCCATGGATTTAGTTCAGTGTTTCTACCACCTGTCTCACAAGTCCAAGGTCCCCAGTTCAATCCCTGGTACCAAAAAAATAAATAAATATATATGCACATATATATATATATATATATATATATATATATATATATATATATACATACAAACTATAGTTTTCTATAGAAGATTCACTGTAAATAAATGGCCATAGACAGTTTGAAAATAAAAGGATGGAAAATATATCCATGTAAATAATAACCAGGAGAATAGGGACAGATATGCTAATATTAGAGAAATATCATCACTCATAAATTCTAAAACACTTTTAAAGCAGAACTAGTATCAATATTTTTGAAACTCTTCTAAACATCAGAAATCAAAACATTTTCTATTTTGTTTTATGAAGCCAGATTAGAAAAATAGATAAAGCCATTATGTAAATATTACAAGTTATATTAATCAAAAATATGTCAACAAAATGCACACAAACTTAATTCAATAGTGTATCAAAAGAATTTTACATCATGAACAAGTAGAATTAATTGCTGAAATTTAAGGAAAACTCACCATTGTGAAATCAGTTAAAATAATACACCACAATAACTGAGTTAAACATTAAAAACATTGACCATCTCAAATGATGCTGAAACTATTTTTAAAAAGCTAAAATAACTTGGTAAAAAAACAATTAAAAATTTGCAATTGATGGAAACTATTTCAATATAATAAAGTACATCTGTATAAATTCCATTGCTAACATACTCCATGGAAAAGACTGAAGGATTAAAAATCTTTTTCTCTCCAGTATTATGGCTCTCCAACTTCAAAGAAGAAGATCATGAAACTTCTAGGCCCCCATAACTATATACCACCTGAGCCAATTCCTGTAATAAATTTCTCTTTCTCTCTCTCTCTCTCTTTCTCTCTCTCTCTCTGGTTGTTTCTCTAGTGAAACATGATTATTTTAATTATACTATTTTGTGAATATAATAAAAATCACTGAATTTCACACTGTGAGCATAATGTATTATAAACAATTATATATTAATAATATGAAATAGTCTAATGTCATTAAAAAATAATCACCATGTAAAGATATAAATGAACAGAAAAGCCTCATTTATTCTGGGAAAATATAGATCAATATCTTGAAATTTGCAAGCCATTTAGGTAAAAAATCTGAAAATTAAATTACACTTGATCTTAGCCAAAAGGCCAAGAAGCAATGAAAATTAAATTAAAAGACACATAGGTAATCAGGAAGAAATGAAAAATATAAAAATATTATGAAATTTACTTTCAAAGTCAAATGATTTAATATAATCTTAACAGAAATACAGATACACTTTGTTCACCAATATTGACAAATAAACATGAAAATATATTCAGTAAAAGAATGAAAACCATGTGCTTTGTGAAACCACAAAACTTATCACCTACTTAAACATAATTCAAGGCACTATAGTAAAGCAATAACATATTAGTACACTAAGAATTAAGCAGCAAATGGATTAATGAAAAATTGCAAAATTAGACTCAAGCACAATAATGAATTCAGAATATAATGTCCTTTTATATCTCTAGGTTAATAGGAAAATATAATTAATTATATTGAGGTAATTAATAATGATTTTGTAAAAAAAAAATAAGTCTACTTTGTAGAAGATGAAATCCAAAGTGTTTGATGACATATATTTAGTACAAACAACCAATAACAGAGGCAATATAAGAAGTAGAAAAAAAATGCCTGAAATTTTGTATAGCTTTGGTGTACAAAATGTGTGCAACTCAAAATCTAGTTACAACAAAAATGATTGAAAAATTTGACCATAGACCAATTTTAATTAGTAAATTTTGAATTTTTGGGGAGAAATGATATTTTGGAAGCAAATATATGCAACATATATCTCAGATTAACTTTCAATATTATGGTAAAGACCAAAAAATACAGAAAAGATATGATGAGATAATTCAAAATACAAAAATAATGAGTAAACAATATAAAACATTCAAAATTCTACATTTTCAAAATTCTACACATCCTTCAACCAATATTTCCTAATGCTAAAATCTTCCTTAACTAATGAACAATGGTATATATATATTTTTTTTTCAAAGAAAGGGGGAGTATTTTATGATAGATTAATGGCAATTTCTTTTACTGTAACAAGATTGTAAAATTTATATATTGACTATATTTCTCTTTCACACTTCATATATATTATGCATTTATAAATCATAAAATTATACAACATGAAATGTGAAAATTAATGTTAATTCTGGGCATTAGATAATATTTCTGTACGAATGTTGGCTCACAATTTCTTTTTCTCCCCCTCATTAACTTTATTGGTACATTTTAGGTATAAAATACAGTTACATTCATCATTGGGCTCTTGTACCATTCCATGAATCTCTTGGTTCTTATTTTTTTCCCCCTTACCTTGCCCTCCCTTCACCCGCTCCACCATTCCCTATTTGCAAAGACCTTGTTTCCATTTTTTTTTCTCATATTTTTTCCTTTCCCTTTTATCCCTTCCCCTACCCCTCCCAATTTCCTTGCTCTTTTAGACCTTTTCTTCCTGTTACACAATATCAGTTATACATTTTTTAAATTACAATATTAAGATCTAGGAAACATTACAACAGATTTTACAGAATTTAAAAGGATATAGAAAGCATATTACAAAAATCTGTTTTGAAATAAATTTGACAACTTCTAAGAAGTACCTTGGAAGACAAATTAATGAAACTAACTCTGGAGGAAATATAAAATTTGAATAGCACCTATTAAAGAAAGTATATTCCTAGCTTGAAAAACCTACCTATATGACAACAGCAGGCTCATAAACATTTTAACTGATAAATTATATCAAACAATTAAAGCAGAAAAAGAAGGAATACTTCTCCCATCATTTTAGGAACTCAACATTGTGCTAATCCTAAAACTGGATAAAGATAATAGAAGAAAAAAGTATGAACATAGATAGAAATTTGTTTAACAAACTATAAAATGTCAGATCTGGCAGTATGTAGAAAGTGGTTTTGTTATAGGGATGGCAGTGTTGGTTCAGCATTGGAAGATCCACCCCCAAAAGTCATCATTTTAAGAGGAAAGGAAAAAGCCATATGATCCTGTCTGTAGTTGCAGAAAAAGTATTGGACTAAATTCCACAGATGTTCATGGTAAAAGCTATCAGGAGACTAGAAGTAGAACAGGAACTTCTCAACAGATTAAAGACATGTACTCCATACTTCCAGTGAGAACGCCTTATATGAATGAAGATACAATGCTTTCTCCTTAAGGTAGGGAACAAGGCCAGATATGCTTACTCTTTGTCCATTAAACTTTGAAACCTAGTCCCCACCAAAATAGTCTGGCAATAAAATGACACAACTAGGATAGGATTGGCATGGCAGACGCAAAATCTTTATATGTAGATGAAATGATCATCTACAGAGAAAATACTAAGAAATCTCTAGGAGCCCCTAGAACTTGTACTCAAATTTAGCAGGATTAGAAAGCACAAGGTATATATAAAAATTCAGGTCTGTTTATACTTGCTAAAAATGAAGAATTGGATATTGTAATTTAAAAGTTATGTAGGAGTACAAAGGACCTAGAAAAATTAAAAACAAAAACAAAAACAGTGTTGGAAAACGTTTACTACCTAATTTTAAGACTTCTTCTAAAGCTACAGTAATCAAGGCAGTGTTGGTGTAAGGAAAGACATATAGCTCATTGGAATAAAACAGAGAATCTAGAAATAGAACCACACATATATGGTCCACTGAGTTTTGAAAGATTATTTAACATTAGCATTTTGTAGAATATAAGCTCAATTCAAGAGCCGAGGAAGAGATAGTGTTTGCAGCAAACGGCACTAGAACACCTGGTATCTGTATATAAAAAATTAACCTCAACCCTTTTTTTCCATACATGAAAATAACTTGAAGGGATCTATGAACCTAAATAAGAAAGCCTAAAAGTATGAAACTTTCAGAAGAAATTATAATGGGAAATATTTATGAATTCAGGGTAGGCAAGAACTATCTAGGATACAAAAAACATGATGTAAAAGGAAAAATTGATAAATGAGATTCCATCAATATTTAGAATTTTAAATGACATCACTAAAATGAAAAGTAGTTCATAAACAGACCATATTTACAATGCATATAACCTATGAACAGAATATATAAAGAATTCTTAGAGCTCATTAATAGACAATCCAATTAAAATGTAGACATAAGAAGATGATAAATAGCCAGTATAGCACAAGGAATGGTGTGCAAATCTAGAATCAGAAAAATACTAATCAGTACAATAATAAGATTGAATTATGCTCTCAATAGGGAGATGAAGTTAAAAGTTTTAAAAGCCTTGTCATGGCTTTTTCTTTTTGTTGGATTCTCCCCCTTTGTGTTTAATTTGTCACACCCAATGGATTCATTCTGCTGGGTTTCCTGGGGTTGTGATCCTCATTGTCTTTTCCTAGGGTATTGTCTAAAATTTTTTGGAGTGCTGGTTTGGCATTCATGAATTTGCTGAGGTGCTCTTTGTCATGAAAGTATCTTATTTCTCCATCAATTTTGAAAGATAGTTTTTCAGGGTACATCAATCTGGGTTGGAGGCTGTTTTCCTTTAGGGCTTGAAATGAATCACTCCAAGCTCTTCTTGCCTTGAGGGTTTGCATTGAGAAGTCTGCTGTGATTCTGATAGGCTTTCCTTTGTATGTGATTTGTTTCTTTTCTCTCACTGCTTATAGAATTTTGTTCTTCTGTTGGATTTCTGGAATCCTAACTATTATATGCCTATGTGTAGATTTTTTTTTTATTAAGGCTAGCTGGAGTCCTATATGCCTTACTTATCTATATGTCATGTTCTTTTCCCTTGCTTGGGAAGTTTTCTGCCATCACTTCTGTGAAAAGTTTTTTTATGTCATCTGAAGTCTTTCCTCTTTCTTCATTGACTCCAATCAGTCATGTTATTCTTCTTTGCATTGTCTGGCAGCTGCTGGATTGATTCCTTGTGTTCCCTTATAATTTTTAAGCAATTTTTCTTTTCTTCATCACTAATTGCAATCTTATCTTCTATATGTGAAATTCTATCCTCACATTGGTTCATTCTGCTGTGCAGACTTTCAATGGAGTTTTTAATCTCTTGGAAATCTGTTTGTATCTGTTTTATGGATTCCATTTGTTTCCTATGTTGGGATTCCATCATGTTCCTCACATCCTCTATTTTTTATCTGTGTCCTCTCTAGATTTATTAATCATGTCTTGCACCATGAGAAAAATCTTTGCTGTTATCTGAGTAATTATTTCTGATTTCATTTTTCCCAGATCCTCTTTTGTTGCCAGTTCAGAGAGTCCAGGTGGTTCAGTATCAGATTGTTCCATCTCGTTTCCCTTTAGCGTTGCTGTAGGTGATCTGATAGTCTGTTTTTGAGGCTTGTTTATGTGTTTTCTCATTTCCACGGGGGGGGGTGCTTCTGGTGCCCATGCAGTTCACCTTCTCTGCCCTAGGAGCTTGGGATGGCAGTGGGGGAGCTTCCTTCTGGGTGCTGGGACTGGCTCACCTTCTCTGCCCTAGGAGACTGGGATGGCAGTGGGGGAGCTTCCTTCCAGGTGCTGGGACCAGCTCACCTTCTCTTCCCTAGGAGCCTCAGATGGAGGCTGGGAGCTTCCTTCCTTTCTGGGTGCTGGGACCAGCTGAGCTTCTGGCTCACAATTTCCAGTAAATATGATATATTTGTGGAAGATGTTAAAAATGATATATGCTACTTTAGTTTGAAATATAAAGGAACTCCATTATCTGACAATATTTCTGTACAATTAAAACTATCTAAAAATAAAATCTTTAGAAAGTATAAGTTGCTAAGTAGAATAAAATATTTCAAGCCAGATGTCCAACAAAACAATCTGAAGGACCAGATTTTAAAATGGGTAACAGTCATAAACAGATACATTTCAAGAATATATATATATATGATATAGAACAGATAAAATCATGTAACTCAGTTTTCATTAAGGAAAATGTAAATTGCAACATCACTGAGACAGTACTTTACATTTCAAAATAAAACTATGATAAAAACAAATATTGGTGATATTGTGAAAAAAACTAATCACTAGTACGTTGCTCATATCCATGTAAAATGATAGATTAACTCTTGAACATTTTGATAATTTCACAGAAATCTAAATACATGCTTACCACAAACCATGAATTTAAAATTTGTAAATCTGTCAAGAAAATAAATCTGTTCATAAAAATCCTGTTCATAAGGATTTGCATACTTTTTATTTATAATAGCACAACTTATAAATAACCCAAAAGCTATTCAGTGGACTAATCACTAAACTGCAGTGTACCTATATTTTGAAATACTTCTCAGCATTAAAAATTAATATCTAGGCACACAAAAACTAATTCAACCTGTAACTGAAATATATGGTGAATGTTGAAATTTTTAAAAATACACTATAATAGAAGCAACATACCATTAATCTTCCTCAAGATACTTCTCCTTGCTTTGAATACACTTAACCATCTTTCTTGGCACTTTCTGAAGCAATTCTGGAAATTCTCTTTTGTTACCATTAGTGGCTGCCTCAATGTCCTGAATTGATTAAAATGTTTACATTTCATGGTCATTTTGAAGAACCAGAATTTACATGGTGCCAGATCTGGTGAATAAGGTGGATGAGCACAAACTTTAATGATTTACCAGCTTGCCTTTCTGTTGGATGGTCTCAGAATCAGCATTGACAGTATTTTTTTAATAAATGTGGTAAAAATTCTCACAAAAGAAGAATATTCAGTGGAGTTTGTATTATTTCTTATGACTTCCAAGATCAGACGAGATCAGGTGCATCCAGTTTGGTATGGCTGTAGACTCTTACTACTTCATGTGAATCTAAAAGTATTTGAAAATAAAAATAAAATAAAGTTCAAAATAGTCCATGATATTATAAATCTAACTTTTGTTTTAAAATCGGTTCATATTTGAGTCCAAAAATACTCAATAATAATATATTAACACCTAACATAATTCTCAAATTCTCTTTTATCCTTCTGTCATGAACATCAAGAAAAAGTTAGCTTGTGGCAGTAGATGCTAGCCTATTTTTCAGGTAAAATATGATAGTTTGAAAATCCATAATCTGATATTGAATAAAAATATACCTCTAGAATATTCCTGAAATTGTAATTCATTTTGCCTGTTTGTTCATGTTTTGTTAATGAAAATCTAGTTACTTTGATAAAGTATTCTTTCAGTTGCAAGTAATCACTACATCCATAATAGTAAAGTAACTAGATATTCATATCTTTAGTGCACATAACTCCTTCTCATTTTCTTCATTCTTAATAGTTGGTCAAAGAGATGAACCATGGGCCTATTATCTCAGATTGTATGAAGAAGTTAATAGATTAAAGATGCACTTGGAGTCAGTAATACATTAGGAAACCAGTGAAGGAATGGTGTCAGCTATTAAATACTTTTAATCTGAGATAAAACCAATGTACATATAGACAAGAAATGTGACCATAATGACTAAATTAATGTAATAAAAACAGAACAGAATATGGAACACAAAAATAGAGTGCAAAAATTAAAATATTCTAGGTAGAAATGAAAAAAATCAAAGTAGAAAATAAAATAAGAGTAAAATTTGATTTTCAAAACATGTTATACAAGTAAAAGCAAGGGAAGGTGGAGAAAGAACAGGAAATCCATAGCTGTGACCTAAAAATCTACATGTTTTATCTAAATTTGTATGTTTCATTTGAATGAGAATTTTCTGTGAATTAAAATATAACTAAATCTTCTGTCCTGTTAATTTTTCACTTTTCAAACCACCATACTCATTCCAATAGAGAGTACAGCCTGGAAAACCACTGTTGAACATAAGAACAGACAGGGACTATTTGAGAAAATAGTCTTATGTATAACTTGCTAATCATAGTAATATGCATGTGCATATATATATTTATGTTAGTAGTTTTCCAATTAAATGTACAGTGAAATAAAAGCAGGCCCAAGGGTATATCTAGATATGGGCAAATGTTTTAAAATGAAGGTAGTTTACAGAGTGTTATGAAATTTTTCTGAAATTTGCCTCTTTTCAAATACATGAGGGAAAATGTTCTTGAAAGTCAATCTATTATGTGCTTCATAAAATGAAAAAAGATGTACACTTTCCCTTGAATGTAAATAGACCTTATGATTAATCAAGATAAGAAGTGTAAATAAGGTTGAAACTCCTCATATTTCTACAATAACTTATTTTAGAAGATATGAGTAGAATGATATTGAAACATTTAACTTGTGCCCTATAATAGAGTAATTAGTTTTAATTTCTAACAATAACTGTTTTGGGAAACTGGCACAGTAATGTGTATTCCTTGGCTTCAGAAATGGCAACAGAAGATTTTGTTTCTATGTATAATCACAAGTAATGAGAAAAGAAACGTTTGATACAATGAGTTACAAAACACATGTATGCAATGATCAAGGGTAAATATCACTATTTGTTGTTAATGAGGTGTACATTCAACTGACAACAGATATTTATGATATTTATAATATAAGCCTTGTTAAAAATTCACTACTTATTATGGAAATTAAAAGCTTTTAGCCTTGTTTTTAAGTTTTTAGGATAACCATTGTAATGTGGCCATGATACTGGAAAAACAGTTCTTGTATATCATTATTTATACTTTCTACTATGTTGACCAATAAAATATTCTGCACTCTGGTCACTTATTAATCCTCAAGTAATTATTTTATTAGTAGGATAAAGGTGATATTCCAAGTCAATAAGAAAATATTGTTCTTTAATATTTCAACACTTTGCTCAGAGAATATTCATTTTTGAAATATGCATAATTATGTTCATATTTAATATTCAAATATATAGTTGTGACACTATATTCAAGCTTACTATATTGTCCTTTAAATATTTGAGTCAGGGTATTACTTTGAAGTTCATACTGGCCTTGAAATCACTATGTAGTTTAGGCTTGCCTCTAACTGGTGGTGATCCTCCTGCCTTTGCCTCCCAAGGAGTGTTGGGATTACAGGCATGCACCATCATCCCCAGCTGTACATTAATTCTTGTATTTATTTAAAATATTCAAATAAAAAACACATACAAATTTAAATTATACATGCTAAAAATTATTAACTCTCTCTTTAGATTAAAACTGTTTTTTGTTTACAATCTCCCCCCTCCATTAAGTTTATTGGTACATTTTAGGTATAAAATACATTTATATACACCATTGGGATCTTGTACCATTACATGAGCATCTTGGTTCTTATTTTTTCCTCCTTCCTCTGCCCTCCCTTCACCCCCTCCACTCTTCCCTATTTGCAAACATTTTGTTTCCATTTTTTTCCTTTTCTCATATTTTCTCTTTTCCCTTCTTACATTTCCCCTAACCCTCCCACTTCTCCTGCTCCTTTGGACCTTTACTTCCTATTACACAATATCAATTATACATTTTTAAAATTAAAATGTCAAGACCTAGGAGACGTTTCCACAGATTTCACAGAATTTAAAAGGATATAGAAAGCATATTTCAAAAATCTGTTTTTAAATAAATGTGACAATTTCTAAGAAGTAACTTGGAAGATAAATTAATGAAACTAACTCTGGAGGAAATATAAAATTTGAATAGCACCTATTAAAGAAAGTATATTCCTAGTTTGAAAACCTACCTATATGAAAACAGCAGGCTCATATACTTTTTAGCTGATAAATTATATCAAACATTTAAAGCACAAAAACAAAGGAACACATCTCCCCTCATTTTAGGAAATCAACATTGTGCTAATCCTAAAACTGGATAAAGATAATAGAAGAAAAAAGTATGAACATAGATAGAAAACAAACTATTAGAAGTCATATCTGGCAGTATGTAGAAAGTGGTTTTATTATAGGGATGGCAGTGTTGGTTCAGGATTGGAAGATCCACCCCCAAAAGTCATCATTTTAAGAGGAAAGGAAAAAGCCATATGATCCTGACACTAGTTGGAGAAAATTATTGGACTAAATTCCACAGCTGTTCATGGTAAAAGCTATCAGGAGACTAGAAGTAGAACAGAACCTTCTCAAAATATTAAAGACATGTACTCCATACTTCCAGCAAAAACGCCTTATATGAATGGAGAAGATACAATGCTTTCCCCTTAAGGTGGGGAACAAGGGCAGATATGCTTACTTTTCATCTGTCCATTAAACTTTGAAACATAGGCCCAAACCAAAATAGTATGGCAATAAAATGACACAATTAAGATAGGATTGTCAAGATAGAAGCAAAATCTTTATATGTAAGTGAAATGATCATCTACAGAGAAAATACTAAGAAATCTCTAGGAGCCCCTAGAACCTGTATTTGAAGTTAGCAGGATTAGAAAACACAAGGTATATATAAAAATTCAGGTCTGTGTATACTTGCTATAAATGAAGAATTGGATATTGAAATTTAAAAGTTAGGAGAAGTACAAAGGACCTAGAAAAGTAAAAAGAAAAAGAAAATAAACAGGGTAGGAAGATGTTTACTACCTAATTTTAAGACTTCTTCTAAAGCTACAGTAATCAAGGCAGTGTTGGTGTAAGGAAAGACATATAGCTCATTGGAATAAAACAGAGAATCTAGAAATAGAACCACACATATATGGTCCACTGAGTTTTGAAAGACTATTTAATATTAACATTTAATAGAATATAAACTTAATTCAAGAGCAGAGGAAAAGATAGTGTTTTCAGCAAATGGCACTAGAACACCTGGTATCCTTATATAAAAAACTAACCTCAACCCTTTATTTCCATACTTAAAAATAACTTGAAAGGATCTATGAACCTAAATATGAAAGACTAAAACTTTAAAAGTTTAAGAAGAAATTATAAGGGAAAATATTTATGAATTTAGGGTAGGTAATAACTTCCTAGGATACAAAATACATGATGTAGAAAAGAAAAAATTGATAAATGGGATTCCATCAAAATTTAGAACTTTAAATGACATCACTAAAATGAAAAGTAGTCCTTAAACAGACCATACTTAGAATGCATATAACCTATGACCAGAATATATAAAGAACTCTTATAGCTCATTAATAGACAATGCAATTAAAAAGTAGACACAAGAAGATGATAAAGAGCCAGTACAGCTCAAGAAAAGGTGTGCAACACTAGAATCAGAAAAATACTAATCAGTAGAATAACAAGATTGAATTATACATTCATTAGGGAGATGAAGTTAAAAGTTTTAAAAGCCTTGTCATGGCTTTTTCTTTTTGTTGGATTCTCCCCCTTTGTGTTTAATTTGTCACACCCAATGGATTCATTCTGCTGGGCTTCTAGAGGTTGTGATCCTCATTGCTTTTTCCTAGGATATTGTGTAAAATTTTTTGGAGTGCTGGTTTGGTATTCATGAAGTTCCTATGGTGCTCTTTATCATGAAAGTATCTTATTTCTCCATCAATTTTGAAAGATAGTTTTTCAGGGTACATCAATCTGGGTTGGAGGCTGTTTTCCATTAGGGCTTGAAATACATCACTCCAAGCTCTTCTTGCCTTGAGGGTTTGCACTGAGAAGTCTGCTGTGATTCTGATAGGCTTTCCTTTGTATGTGATTTGTTTCTTTTCTCTCACTGCTTATAGAATTTTGTTCTTCTGTTGGGTTTCTGGAATCCTAACTATTATATGCCTATGTGTAGATTTTTTTTTTTTTAATCAAGGCTAGCTTGGGTCCTATATGCCTCACTTATCTGTATGTCAAGCTCTTTTCCCCTGCTTGGGAAGTTTTCTGTCATCACTTCTGTGACCAGTTTTTTTACTCTCTCCTGTTTCCTCATTGACTCCAATCAGTCTTACGTTATTCTTCTTTGCATCGTTTAGCAGCTGCTGGATTGATTTCTCATGTTCCCTTACAATTGTAAAGCAACTTTTCTTTTCCTGTTCACTAATTGCAATCTTATCTTCTATATCTGAAATTCTGTCCTCACATTGGTTCATTCTGCCATGTAGACCTTTGATGGAGTTTTTAATCTGGAAATCTGTTTGCATCTGTTTTATGGATTCCATTTGTTTCCTATGTTGGGATTCCATCATGGTCCTCAGATCCTCTATTTCTTTTATCTGTGTCCTCTCTAGATTTATTAATCATGTATTGCACTATGGGCACAATCTTTGCTGTTATCTGAGAAATTACTTATGATTTCTTTTTTCCCAGATCCTCTATTATTGCCAGTTCAGGGAGTCCATGTGGTTGAGTATCAGATTGTTCCATCTCGTTTCTCTTTTGGGTTGCTGTAGGTGATCTGAAAGTCTGTTTTTGAGGCTTGTTTACATGTCTTCTCATTTCCGGGGGAGGGGGGCGTGCTTCTGGTTCCAGTGCGGCTCACCTTCTCTGCCCTAGGAGCATGGAATGGAGGTGGGGGAGCCTCCTCCTGGGTGCTGGGATTGGCTCAACTTCTCTGCCCCCAAACTGTTAATTTATAATTATCTGTTAATTATTCATCTCAAATTTTAAAGCATTTTTCCAATGTCACATATTTACTGGGGATGATTGATATATCAGGAAAAATACAGTGAACATTTCCTTAATCCTTGCCCATAGATCATAGAACTACTAAATAAAAAGTAGAATGTTTTTGATGCTAATCAATAGATTTGAGTTTTTATTCTGTTTTCTACCAAGATATTCTTAATGATTGAAGAAATTATTTCCATTTCAGGTTTTTTTTTTGTTTTGTATATGCAGTTTAGCTCTAAAATCTCATTCAGAGCTAAAGTTCTTTTTTAATATCAAGATAGGCAATGGCTATGAAAGTTTAATATAATTGTAATGCTTTATAATTTATATAAATATTTTCCAACATAGAATGATTTTACCTGACTAAAGCATATTAAATATGCCTGTATATACTTTTAATTGTGAAGAATTCTCTCTTGGAAATAGAAGAATTCCTGGTATCAGACCATACCTTCCACAGGTAACTGTAAACTGTGAAAAATTTTTGAAAATATACTATGAAAAACTTTATAAATTACAATACTGGATAACAACCAAAAAGAAGTCAAACCTGCAGAGGGTTTTCCAGTGGGGAAAGAACAGCGATGGGGAAGATCCTGATTTTTAAAAAAGCTTTCTTAAAAAAGGGAAGGCAGGCTTTGGTCAATTCCAAATAAGTTGTCTTAAACTTGCATAATATTCCACAGACTGGTTCCCATGAATCCAAGGAGCAGGGTTTAAGCTACCATAAAGGTGTAAAATGAGGTGAAAGTGTTGAAAATAATAATTTCAGAGAATAATATTACTGAAAAATGTATAAATTTTGTCTGGCTGACTCTAGAATGATACAGTAGCAGGACAAACTCCCTCCAGACCTGGAAAATCTGAGAGAATTTAAAGGACATTTCAACTACTGCTCCCTGAAGAGCAGTCATAGAAAAATAGAGAAAATTTTTGTAAAAAATAAACAGAGGTGCAATAATCTGTAGGACAGTAAAAGAAGTCTACAAATAAAATAGTGGAAATATCATAAAAAGAAAAGTGGGACTAATATACTGTTTGAAGGAATAAAACCCAAAGGCTTATCACAATTAAAATATACAAATGTGTAGATTCTAGAAGCTCAGAATCTAAAGAGGAAATAAATTTTATATTATTTTAATCAGTATTTTTAAATTTTTTCTTTTTTATTTTCTTTTTTTGAAATTTTATTGGTACATTTTTGATGTACAATATAATGACATTCAGCATTGGAGATTGGTACCTGTACATAATATATCTTGATTCTTATTTTTTCCCATTCCACTGCCCTCCCTTCAACCCCTCCACCCCTCCATATTTACAAAGGCTTTGTTTCCATTTTTTAATTTTCTTGTATTAATTCCATTCCCCTTTGGTTTATCCTACCCCTCACACTTCCTATTCCCCTTTGCACTATTTCTTCCTATTTCACATTATCTATTTTAACTTTTGATCCTTATTTACACTTTCAGTTCCTCACACCAGAGAAACTGTACAGTATTTACACTTGTGTGTCTATTTATTCCACTTAAGAGTATCACCTCAATGTGCATCCATTTACTAATGAATGCCTCTAATTTCTCATTCTTTATGGCTGAGTAGTACTCCATTTTATTTTTAAGAATACATTTTCTTTATCCAGTCTCCAACTGATGGGCAATTGGGCTGTTTCCAAGCTTTAGCTATTACAAACTGTGCCACTATGAACATGAGTGCACATGTATCACTGTGGTATGATTCTTTTTATTCTTTTGGGAAGATACCCAGCAAGGGAACAGCTGGGTCAAATAGGATCTCTATTCCTAGCTATTTGATCTATCTCCATACTGATTTCCACAGTGGTTGCACCAATATACAGTCCCACCAACAGTGGAGAAGTGTTCCTTTTTCCCCACAGCCCCACCAGCAATTGTTATTGGTTGATTTCATGATAGCAGCCATTCTTTCTGGGGTGAGATAGAATCTCATCATTGTTTCCATTTGCATCTCTCAAATGACCAGTGATGTTCAACATTTTTTCATACGTTTATTTGCTATTTTTACTTTGTTAAGAAATGTCTGTTCATTTCAGATGCCTATTTTTGGATTTGGTCTTTAAATTAGGAAGGTCTGATTTTTTAATGTTCTTTATATATTCTACATAGTAGACCTTTTTCTGAGGTACAGCTGGTAAAATTTTTTTCCCACATTGGGAGTAATCTCTTCATGCTGTTGGTGGTTTCTCTCACTGTGCAGAAGCTTTTTAACAAGGAGAGATCTCACTTGTTGATTTTTTGTGCTAGTTCATGTGCAACTGAGGTTTGTTCATCAAATATTTTCCTATTCCAATGTTTTCAAGAGTTCTACCTAGTTCTTCCAGCAAGTTTGGTGTTTCTGTTTTAATGTTTAGATCTTTAATCCACTTCAATTTTAGTTTAGTGCATACTGAGAGATATAGTTCTAGCATTAGTCTTTGGAAAATTGAAACCCAGTTTTCCCACCACCATTTATTAAAGAGTCTATATTTCCTCCATTGAGGGTTTTTGGCTCCTTTGTCAAAGATAAGGTGGGTGAGTGTGTCTGGAGTTATTACTGCATCTTCTAATCTGTTCCATTAGTCCTCAGGTTTGTTTCTTTGCCAGTAGCATGCTGTTTTTATCACATTAGCTTTGTAGTACAGTTTCGAGGTGGGGATTTTAATACCCCCTACTTTGTCTTTGTTGACTAGAATTGCTTTTTCTATTGTAGGTCTCTTCTTATTCCAAATGAATTTTTAGATTTTTTTCTGAAGGTCTGTCAAGTATGCTGCTGAAATTTCAATTGGCGTTGCATTGCATGTATGTAGCAGTTTTGGAAGTATGGCCATTTTCACTGTATTGGTTCTTCCTACCCAGGGACAAGGGATGTCTTTCCATTTTCTTATATCCTCTTTTGTCTCTTTTTTCAGAGTGCTATATTTTTTTAGAGTAGAGGTCTTTGATTTTTTGTGTTAGGTTGATTCCTAAGTATTTCATTTTCTGGATGCTATTGTGAAGGAAGTTGTTTCTCCAGTTACTTTTTCAGTGAATCTGTTGTTAATGTGCAGGAAAGCTATTGATTTTTGTGTGTTGACCTTGTATCAACCTACTCTACTGAATTTGGGTATTGCATCTAAAATGCCTTTGGTGGATTTCTTTGAGTATTCTATATAGAGTATGCAAAAAATGACAATTTGATTTCATTTCCTATCTTTATTCTTTTTTTTTCTTTCTCTTTTCTAATTACTGTGGCTAATGTTTTCAGAAATATATTAAACAGGAGTGCTGATAGTGGACTTTCTTGTCTTGTTCATGCTTTTAGTGTAAAGGATTTCAGTTTTTGACCATTTAGTATGATATTGGCTGTTGGTTTTTCATAGATGGCTTTTATCATTTTGAGGTAGAGACCTTCTGTTTGGATTTTTTGTAGTTTTATCATGAATGCATGTTAGATTTTGTTGAATGATTTTCTGCATCTACTAAGATGATCATGTATTTTTTCCTTGGTTCTATTAATATAGTATATTACATTTATTTATTTGCATATGGTGAAGTATCCCTGCATGTCTGGGATGAATCCTACTTGGTCAGAGTGTGTGCTCTTCTTGATGATCTTCTGCATTCTGTTTGCCAATATCTTATTGAGGATTTTTGCATCTATGTTCATTAGTGACATTGGCCTGCAGTTCTCTTTTTCAGTTGGGTCTTTCTCTGCTTTTGGCATTAAGGAGATACTTGCTTTCAGAAATAAATTCAGGAGTGTTGCTTCCCTTCTGATTTCATTGAACGGTTTAAACAGTAATTACAATAGTTCTTCTCTAAATCTCTTGCAGAATTCAGCAGTGAAGCCATCAGGACCAGGGCTTTTATTTGTTGGTAAGTTTTTAATTATGTTTTTAATTTCATTCATTGATATTAGGTTGTTTAGAATTTTTAGGTCTTCTTCATTCAACGTTGGTAATTTATACATATCTAGGAATCTGTGCATTTCTTCTGTTTTCCTCCTTTTTGGTGTATATGTTCTCAAAGTAGGTATTAATGATCCTCTGGATTTCTCCTGGGTACTTTCACCCTTTTCATTCCTAATTGCATAGATTTGGGTCTTTTCTCTTTTTTTCATAAGGTTGGCTAAGAGTTTATCAATGTTGTTTATTCTTTCGAAGAACCAACTCTTTGCTTCATTGATTTTTTCATTCTCATAATATCCACTGCATTGATTTCTGCTCTGATTTTTATAATTTCCTCCCATGTATGAGTTGTGAGTTTGTCTTGCTCTTCTTTTTCTAGAAGCTGCTTTCATTTTGTCCCATAGATTTTAATTTGTTCTATTGACATTGTCATTTAATTATAGAAACTGATTTCTTCTTTAATTTCTTCTGTGACTCATTGGTTATTCAGAAGTGTGTTGTTCAGTTTCCATGTGTTTAAGAAATTCTTGTGGTTTCTTTTGCTATTGATCTCCAATTTCATCACACTATGGTATGATAATATATAGGGGACAACTTCAATTTATTTGCACTTATTTAAACATGTTCTATGAGCGAGTATGTGGTCTATTTTGGAGAATGACCTGTGTACAGCTAAAAAGAATGTGTATTCAGATTTTGTGGGGCAGAACACTCTGTAAACATCTATTAAGGTTGTTTCTTCAAGATTTTGATTGAGTTCTAGTATTTTATTGTTTATTTTTTGTCTAGTTGATCTGTCTATTTTTGACATTGGTGTATTGATGTCCCCCACTATTACTGTATTTCATTTTTCATGTCCATTACAGTTTGTTATATATTTGGGCACACTAATGTTTGGTGTACATATATTTATTATTGTCATCTCTTCCTCTTGGATTTTTCCCTTTACAAGCATGTAGTGTCCTTCTTTGTCTCTCTTAATCAGTGTTGTTTTGAAATCCATTTGATTTGCATATACCATAGCTTCTCATGCTTTTTTTCTGATTCCTGTCACATGGAGTATTGTTTTCCACCCTTTAACTTTCAGTCTATGAGCTTTTTTTTGAATTAAGTGTGTTTCTTGTATGCAGCATAGTGTTAGATCTTGCTTCTTGACTTGTTCTGCCATTGTATTTCTTTTGATTGGTGGATTGGGAACATTCAAATTAATGTTTATAACTGGTATGCTTTGACTTATCCTTGTCATGACTATTTCTTTTTGTTGGATTCTCCCCTTTTGCAGTTAATTACTTGTCATGCCTGAAGGATTCATTCTGCTGGGGTTTCTGCAGTTGAGATCCTCATTGTCTTTTCCTAGGATATTGTTTAATTTTTTGGTTTGATATTCATGAATTTCCTCACATGCTATTTGTCATGAAAGTATCTTATATCTCCACAAATTTTGAATGATAGTCTTGCAGGGTACATCAATCTGCATCGGAGGTTGTTTTCCTCGAGAGTTTGAAATACCTCACTCCAAGCTCTTCTTGCCTTGAGAGTATGTGTTGAGAAGTCTTCTATGATTCTGTTTGGGCTTTTTTGGGGGATGTGATTTGTTTCTTTTCTCTAACTGCTTGTAGAATTTTGTTCTTCTGTTGAGTTTCTGGAATATTAACTATTATATGACTATGTGTAGATTTTTTTTATCATGGCTAGTTGGAGTCCTATATGTCTCCCTTATTTGTATGTCAAGTTCTTTTCCCCTTCCTGGAAAGTTTTCTGCTATTATTTCTGCAAACAGTCTCATATGTCATTTACATTCTCTCCTATTTCTTCATTGACTCTGATCAATGTTATTTTATTCTTCTTTGCATCATCTAGCAGTTTTTGGGTTGTTTCTCTTTTTCCCTTACTATTTTTAGGAAATTTTTCTTTTCCTTGTCACTAATTACAATCCTGTCTTCTATATCTGAAATTTTGTCCCCACATTGCTCATTCTATTGTGTAAACTTTCAATGAAGTTTTTAATCTCCTCATAATCTGTTTGCATCTGTTTTATGGATTCCATTTGTTTCCTATTTTGGGATTCCATCATGTTCCTTAGCTCCTCTATTTTTTTTTTTTTACCTGTATCTGCTCTAGATTTATTAATCATATCTTTCACTATGGGCACAATATCTTTAGTTATCTGAGAAACTATTTCTGATTTCATTATTTCCAGATCCTCTTTTGCTGTCAATTCAGGAAGTCCAGGTGGTTGAGTATCAGATTATTTCATCTCCTTGCCTTTTATGATTGCCTTAAGTGATCTGGAAGTCTGGTTTTCAAACTTGTTTACATGTCTTCTCATTTCAAAAGATGCAGCCTGCTGCCCGTTTGTTGAGGCAACTTTTGGCTCACCCTATGGTCTTCAATTCTCAGCAAGCCAAGGAGTGGCCTTTTTTCTGATGCTCACCACTCCACCAATTCCTGGGTTCAGAGTGGTGGCCTTCTGGATCCTTGCATTATCCTGTTATCCAGGTGGGGTTCTTGCTGGGGCCTGTGAGCACTTGTGACCGTATCTAGGTGTGCTTCTTGCTAGTGCCTGCCCTCCTAAGTAGCTGTTGTCTGGGAGAGCCTTTGACTAGGGGCTGAGCACCCCAGTTGCTGGTGTCTGGGCAGGCATCTAGCTATGTTTTGCTCACATGGCATTGACTGGGCTTCTGGCTGTGACTTATGTGCCTGTACAGCTCTTTTCCATGCAGGTCTTTGCCTGGGGCTTGTCAGCCCAAGTGGCTGTGGGGAGAGCTCTGGCTGGACCTGCCTGCGACTGCACTGCTCTGGTCCACAACAGCTCCTCACTGGGATCTTTTTTTATTTAATTTTACCAATACATGTTTGCAGTTCATGCACTTTAGAATCATCTTGGGAGGCAGATATAGGTACATACCACGACCTGTTTTTTTTTTTTAATCCTCTTCCCTTTGCCTTCTCCTCCCTGCCTCCTGCTCTAAATCCTGAATCCCATTTCCATCTTGGCAGTATTATTAACCTTAGCTCATGTTATGGCATTTAATGTTTACATTAATTTAGGTTATTAGCCTCCCATATATGGTACATCTTTATTATACTTATTTCCAATTCCCCTCCTCTTCCATCTCATGCATTTTCCTTTGGAACATTTCCGTATTGCAAGAAATACACTTCATTTCCCCCTTCTATCCATCTTTTATAAAGTATTCTTTTTTGGTACCAGGGATCAAACTTGAGTCCTTCTGCTTGCAAGGCGGGCGGTGGAACCACTGAGCTAAATCCCTGGCCCTATCCATCTTTTATTATTCTTTTTTTTTGTACTTTGCTTCACTCAATGATAGATACCATATGGCATGTAAGACTGTGTGTCTGGTTTATTCACTCAACATTATATTTTACAAGTTCATCCATTTAACTACAACAGTGTCAAATTTGTCATTCTTTATGGGAGTGTTGTATTCATATATATATGTATATATATATATATATATATACATATATATTGCATTTTCTTTATGCAGTCATCAGTTGATGGGTATACAGGTTGTTTCCAGGAGAGTTAGCTATTATGAATTTTGCTGATATGAACATTGGTATGCAAGTATTGATGTAATATACAAGATTTTTTTGGAAGATGCCTATAAGGGGAATTGCTGCATCATATGGAAATGCTAATTTCAGTTCTTTGAGAAGTCTCCATACTGATTTTCATAATGGTTGTACTTGTTTATATACTCACCAATAATGTAGGATGGTATTTTTTCCACCACAACCTCGCTACCATTTCTTATTATTTGATTATGAATGGTGCAAAACTAAGAATCAAGATATATTATGTAAAGGTAAAAATCTTCAATGATAAATGTCATTATATTGTATATTTAAAGTGTACCAATAAAATTTATCTTAAATAAATAAAGAAATAAAATAAAATAGATTGTAGCCAAGCATGGTGGTGCAATCCTATAATCTCAGAACTCTGGAGGCTGAGGCAAGAGGATCACTGTGAGTTCGAGGTCAGCCTGAGCTATATAGTGTGTTCAAGCCCAGCCTGCGCTACACAGTGAGACCCTTTCAAAAAAAATGGAATGTCATGATTTTGTGAAATCCCCATGGTAACCACAAAAATACTTATAAAAGATGGTTTTTGTATGGGTTATAAGATGTGCTGACTGTCAGTACTGAATGAGTAGAAATAAAATCTTGTGCATCTACTAATGCTTATATCTATATGAGTCACGGTTTACCTTTCCTGAAAATTATACTTTAGCCAAATTCTATTCCAGCATCCCCCTTCTTTGTATAAATGAAGTACTGCTGGATAAATATGTTTATAGTGAAAATATTGGCTCTTGTTTATCTCAATAAACCTGGATATAGGTAATTAGTGTGACTCTAATATAAAACATCTTGTCCAATAAAACTGTGATAATGGAAAAAATTAGCATATGATGGGAGATAAGGATCTAGTTTCATTCTTCTTCAAACAAATGAACAGTTTTCTCAGCACCACTTGGTGGATTGGCTCATTCTCATCCAATATATGGTTTTAGCCACTTAGTCAAGACCAATAAATAGCTGAATGTGTCTGGGGAAATTTCTGTATACCCAATTCTGTTGCATTGATCCACGTCTGTTTTTGTTCCAGTATCATCTCATTTTTGTAACTATTGCTTTGTAGTATATCTTGAAGTCAGGTATTGCTATGCAACCTGCTCTGCTCTTGTAATAGCCAAAAGCTATTTTGGGTAACTTGTGGTTCGATATGAATTTTAGGATTGTTTTTTCTAGCTCTATAAAGAATGCTGTTAGAATTTTCATTGGGACTCCATTGGATCTGTATTATAGTTTTGGGAGTTTGGCCAGTTTGACAATATTGATTCAGCCTATCTGGGAGCAGGGGACATCTCTCCATTTTCTTATGTCCTCTTCAATCTCCTTTTTCATAGTACTATAGTTTTCTTTGGATAGGTCTTTCATTTCCATGACTATGTTAATTCCAAGGTATTTCATTTTTTTTGAAACTACTGTAAATGGTATTATTTTCATAATTTTCTTCTCTTCTCATTCATTGTTGTTATACATAAATATTAATGATTTTTATGTGTGGATCTTTTATCCTGCTACACTGCTAAAGTTTGTTATTAATTCTAAGAGTATCTTGGTGGAGCTGCAGGTCTTATGTGAAGAGGACCATGACATCTAAATATAATAATTTGAGTTCTTCATTTCTTTTATGTATCCATTTTATTTCTTTATCTTGCCTGATTGCTCTGGTTAATGTTTGAAGTACTATATTGAATAGGAGAGGTGGTAGTGGACATCCTTGTATTGTTTATGATTTTAGGTTGAATGATTTAGTTTTTCCCCATTTAAAATGATGCTAGATATTGGTTTGTTATATATAGCTTTTATCATATTTTTATCATATTTAGATATGGTCCTTCTATTTCTGTTTTCTTCAAGGTTTGTATCATGAAATGATGTTGTATTTCATCAAATCCTTTTCTGTGTGTATTGATGTAGTCATATGTTTTAATGCTATTTATTACATTTATTGATTTATGCATGTAGAAATATCCTTGCTTCTCTGGGAGAAACCTGCTGATCATAATGTGTTATCTTTTTGATAATTTTCTGCATTCTATTTGCTAATGTCCTCTAGGATTTTTGCATCTATGTTCATTAGGGAAATTGGCCTGCAGTTTTAGTTTTTGTTAGGTCTTTACCAGGTTTTGGAATCACAGTTATATGGCTTCCATAAGTGAGTTTGGGAGCACTCCATCCATCTCAATTTCTTTGAAGAGTTTGAGGAGTATTGGTGATATAATATCCTTAAAGATTTTGTAGAACTCAGCAGAGAATCCATGAAGTCCTAAGCTTAATCTAGTTAGTAGATTCTTCACTTGTGTCACAATTTCATTGTAAGTTATTTGGTTGATAAGCATATTTATGTCTACTTGTGGTAATTTTGATAATTTGCTTGTATCTAGGAATCTGTACATTTCTTCTAGTTTTGCTAATTTGTTGAAATATAACTTTTAGAAGTAGGTAATGTCTTGTGGATTTGGATAGTGTATGTTATGATATCAGATTTATCATTTTATATTGCATTGATGTGAGTCTTTTCTCATTTTTTGTTGTTAAATCTGGCTAGGGGCTTATGTATTTTATTTATTCTTTCAAAGAACCAGCTCTTTGATTCATTGATTTTAAAATTTTATTTTAGTCTCAATATCATTGATTTCCACTTATATTTTTATAATTTCCTTCCTTAATTTTGGTTTGGGTGAGTTTGTTGTTGCTTCTCAAGTATCTTACAATTTCACAATGTGAAATTTCCTAATGTGAGCATTAATTGTGATGAATTTTTCTCTTAGAATATCTTTCATAGTGTCCCAGAGTTTTAAGTGAGATATACTGCTACTGGAATTAATTTCCAGAAATATTTAAATTTCTTCTTTGATTTCTTCTGTGATCCATTGTTTATTTAAGAGTATACTGTTATTTTTGCAGGACATTTTGCCTTTACTGAAATTTCTTCTGTTGTTGATTTCTATTGCCATTGCACATTGTTTTGATAGTATACATGGGGTTATTTCTATTCTTTTATATTTATTTAAACAACCTTTGTGGCCTGGTATGTGATTTGTTTGGAATAAGCACCACATGCTGCTGAAAATGTCTGTTGGAATATTATGTATATATCCACTTAGTCCATATGTTCAAGTGTGTGGTTCAGCTCTGAAATATCTTTGTTAGGTTTTTTGTTTATTTGATTTATCTCTTTGCAAAAGTGTGATGTTAAAATTTTTGTTATTCTTTATTTGGTCTTTTAATTTCAGCATTTTTGTGAAGATAGGTGCTCCAGTATTCAGTGAACATTTGTTTATCAATGTTATACCTTCTTATTGGATTGCTCGGTTAACTAGTATGTAGTGACCTTCTTTGTGCCTTCTAATTAGGTTTAGCTTGAAGTTTACCATGCCTGATATTGGAATTGCTACCCCTGCTTGTTTTCAGGAGCCTGGTGCATGAAGTGTTTTTTCTATCTTTTAATTTTTAGTCTATGAATATTTTTGGATTAAGTGAGTTTCTTCAGTGCAACAGATTTTTGGATTCTGTTGTTTGTCCACTCTGCCCATCTATGTCTTTTAATTGTAGAATTGAGGCTTTTAAAACTGAGAGATACCTATGAAACATTTGGTTATTTTCTGCCATTGTCTTCTTTATCTGTTGTATTATTTGTTTTTCTTTTCCTGATATTTTTTGTTACCACTTACCCATTTACCACACTAGTTTTCTCTGTGTTTTTAGCTGTCTCATTTGTTGATTCTGTCAACAATATGCTTAAGTATTTTCTCAAGAGCTGGTTTAGAACTCAGATATCTTTTGAGCTGGCCTTTTTCATGGAACTACCTTATTTCTCATTCTATTTTGAAAGATAGATTGACTGGGTAAGTTAATCTAAGAAGATATTTGCACTTAGGACTTGAAATACTTCACTCCAAGTTCTTATGGCCTTTATGGTTTGTGTTGAGAAGTGTGCACTGGTTCTAATTTATTTGCCTTTATATGTGATTTTTAAATTTTACTCTGGTTCCTTTTAAAATTCTGAGAATTTTTGGTAGATACCTGGTAATTTAATAAGGATATGCCTTCGAGCTTTTTTTTTTTTATCATCATTGCTTGGTGTTCTCTAAGCACTGCTTACTTGTGTTTTAATCTTTTCTTGTATTTGAAAAATTTTCTTTCATATTTTTGTAAGCATATATGAAATCCATATGTGAAATTTAGTTTTTCTCTAACACTGATTACCTTAGATTGGTTTTCTTATTGCTATCTAGTAGCTACTGAACAGTCTTCTTCTATTTTACTGTTGCCTTCTTTGAAGTCCTAATCATAATTCACTATTTTTTATGCAATATCAGACACTCTGTCTTCATATTGGTCATTTCTGCAATGTATAAATTCAATACTGTTTTTAAGTTCAGTTATATTTCTCTGACATCATTTTAAGGATTGCATATCCTTTTGAATTTGTTATATCAATTTTGAACTGTTTTGGTTAGATCATCCAGTTTTTTACCTATTTCCTCCAAATTCCTCATGGACATATTGAGTTTAATGACTGTGAACTTTTGATTCATTTCCTTTTTAAATTACGTATTTTCTTTATCACATCAATTAATTTTTCATAGATTTTTGCTACATGGTATTTGTTTTCTTTTCATTTTGTGACTCATTGTCCTCTTTGGGAGAGCTGGTGAGGGTTTGGAATTTTTATTTCCTTTCTTCCATATCTATAAATATATATATATATATATATATATATTTGCCCCCTCTATTTCCCCTCCATTTGGGGGGGGTGTTATGGTAGGTTGAAGACTACAAAAGTGAGGAGAGTTTGTGGCTTATATGGAGAATTTTGTAGAAAATTGCCTCACCTTGAATAATTTTCAGCTTTATATATCCAGTTCTAGCATTTACTTCTTCTGTTATTTACTTTATTTTTATAATTTTTTTAATTTTTATTTATTATTTTTTTCTTAAATTCTTTTATTGGTACATTTTAGGTATGCAACACAATTACATATCTCATTGGGAACTTGTACCTTTACATGATGCATCTTGGTTCTTATTTTTTTCCCCATTCCTAGCCCTCCCTCCATGCCCTCCACCCTTCCCTATTTACAAAGACTTTATTTCCATTTTTTTGATTTCTCATCATTTCCTTTCCCCTACCCCTCCCACTACCCCTACCACTTTGGACCTTTTATTCCTATTTTACATTATCGATCATTCATTCTAATCATTGGTACATTTTAGGTATACAATATAATGACATTCATCATTGGAAATTTGCACTTTTCCATAATCTCTCTTGGTTCTTATTTTTCACCCTTGCCCAGCCCTCCCTTCAACCACTCCATTCCTCCATATTTACAAAGATTTTGTTCCTATTTTTCCATTTTTGCATATTAATCCCATTCCCTTCTATCCTTTCCCCTAACCCTCCCACTTCCTTCCCCTTTGCCCCTTTTCTTCCTATTTCACATTATCTATTATACATTTAGTCCTTATTTACACTTTCAGTTTTTCACACCAGAGAAACTATTTGGTATTTATACATGTGTGTTCTATTTATTTCACTTAAGAGTATTGCCTCACTGTGCATCCACTTAGCTATAAATGTCTCTAATTTCTCATTTTTTATGGCTGAGTAGTACTCCATTTTATTAAAAAACCACATTTTCTTTATCCAGTCTCTAGTTGATGGGCATTTGGGCTCTTTCCAAGTTTTAGCTATCACAAACTGTGCTGCTATGAACATGCGGGCACATATATCAGAGTGGTATGATTCTTTTAATTCTTTGGGGAAGATCCCCAGCAGTGGAATAGCCGGGTCAAATAAATTCTTTATAAATTTGAGATAGTAGACCTTTGTCTGAGGAAAAGCAGGTGAAGTTTTTTTCCCACATTGTGGGTTGTCTCTTCACACTACTGGTGGTTTCTCTTGCTGGGCAAAAGCTTTTTAGTAAGAAGAGATCCCACTTGTTGATGGTTTGTGCTAGTTCACAGGCAACTGAGGTTTTGTTCATAAAACCTTTTCCTACACTGATGTCTTCAAGAGTTCTACCTAACCTCTGTTCCAACTGGTTCAGAGTTTCTATTTTAATATTTAGATCTTTAACTCATTTTGATTTTAGTTTAGTGCATGGGGAGAGATATAGGTCTAGTTTTAATCTTTGGCATGTTGAAACCCCATTTTTCCAGCACCATTTATGAAAGAAGCTATCTTTCCTCCAGTGAGGGTGTTTGGCTCCTTTATCAAAGGTGAGATGGCTGAGTGTGTCTGGCATTGTTTCTGCATCTTCTAATCTGTTCCACTGGTCCTCAGGTCTGTTTCTTTGCCAGTACCATGCTGTTTTTATCACAGTAGCTTTGTAGTATAGTTGCAGGTTGAGGATTGTGATATGCCCTGCCATGTCTCTGTTACCTAGAATTGCTTTTGCTATTCTGGGTCTCTTCCTGTTCCAAATGAATTTTTGGATTGTTTTCTGAAGATCTGTGAAGCATGATTCTGGGATCTCAATTGGAATTGCACTGAATCTATATAGCAGTTTTGGAAGTATGGCCATTTTTAATATATTAAACCTTCCTACCCAGGAGCTGGGGATGTCTGTCCATTTTCTGATATCATCTTCAGTCTCTCTTTTCAGAGTGCTATAGTTTTCAGAGAAGAGGTCTTTGATTTGTTTCGTTAGGATGATTCCTAAGTATTTAGTTTTTTGGATGCTATTGAGAAAGGAATTATTTGCCCTCTTTCTCTCTCAGTGTGTCTGTCATTGGTGTAGAGGAAAGCTATTGATTTTTGTGTGTTGACCTTGTAACCAGCTACTTGACTGAATTTGATTATTAAGTCTAGAAGATTTTTGGTGGAGTTCTTGGGGTCTTCTATATAGAGTATCATGTCATCTGCAGATAATGAGAGTTTGACTTCTTCATTACCTATCTTTATTCCTTTTATTTCTTTCTCTTGTCTAATTGCCATGGCTAATGTTTCCAAAACTATATTGAACAAGAGTGGTGCTAGTGGACATCCTTGTCTTGTTCCTGATTTGAGTGTGAAGGATTTCAGGTTTTGACCATTTAGTATGATATTGGCTGTTGGTTTTTCATAGATGGCTTCTATCAGTTTGAGGTAGAGACCATCTATTCCAATCTTTTGTAGGGTTTTGATCATAAATGCATGTTGGATTTTGTCAAATGCTTTTTCTGCATCTATGGAGATAATCATATGGTTTTTGTCCTTGACTCTATTGATATAGTGTATTACATTGATTGATTTTCGTATATTGGACCATCCCTGCATCCCTGCGATGAATCCCACTTGATCACAGTGTATGATCTTCTTGATGATCTTCTGCATTCTATTTGCCAGTATCTTATTAAGGATCTTTGCATCTGTGTTCATTAGTGAGATTGGACTATAGTTCTCTTTTTCAGTTGGGTCTTTCTCTGCTTTGGGGATCAAGATGATGCTTGCTTCCAGGAATGAATTTGGGAGTATTGCTTCCCTTTCAATTTCATTGAAGAGTTTAAACAGTAGTGGCAGCAGTTCCTCTCTAAATGTCTTGTAGAATTCAGCAGTGAAGCCATCAGGGCCTGGGCTGTTCTTAGTTGATAAGTTTTTAATTACATTTCCAATTTCATTGCTTGATATTGGGTTGTTCAGAATTTTTAGGTCTTCTTCATTCAACTTTGGTAATTCATGTGTATCTAGGAATCTGTTCATTTCTTCTGCATTGTCCATCTTATTGGCATATAG